>NW_005841971.1:1945087-2008634 GCF_000455745.1 Alligator sinensis
CCGAGCCCTCTTTCCTGCCTATGCAGGGGGTCGGACTTGATGATCTATTGAGGTCCCTTCCGACCCTAACATCTATGAATCTATTAAACTATGAATCAATGTCCCAGGGCCAGCACCAGTGAGGCTCAGAGCAGGGCACAGGATGCAGGCTGGCAGGGGTCTGTGGAGCTGGGCTGGGCTGCACCAGCAGGGAGAGGGGGGAGCTGGCCCAGCTCAATAGAGCCCCTGCCGGCCAGGACCCTGTATCCCTGCCACCCTGCACTGGGCCCTGCTGCCACTGGCCCTGGTGCAGGCTCTGTGCTCCCGCACCTGCTCACTCCCAGTGCCCCCAAGGCCTGTGGTACAGACCAGGGGCAACACACAACCCTGACCCCCTGCTCACTGGCAGGGAAGGAGCTGCTGTGGAGTGCAGGGAAAAATGGCCCCTCGCCCACCGCATGGCCGGGGCTCCCTGCTGCAGCCAATAGCAGCCCATGTGGGACTGTCCTGAGCAGGCACACGCAGCCCCACATAGGCTGCGAGCGGCTGCAGTGCAGGGTGTGGGCCATGGGATGGGGGAGGGGTCGCTTTTCCCCATGCTTAGCACCAGCTTGTAACCCACCCCCGATGCCAACCTGGGCCCCGCGCCAGTTCCGGGCTCGCCCGTTGGGGCTGCGCCGCAGCAGGAGCAGCTGCAGCCTCCCTGCTTGCCGCGCCAGGCAATGTTTGCTGCTGCTGCCCACCCAGAGCTCACATGCTGGGCAGCCCAGAGGCAGTGGTGGCAGCCTACCACGGCACGAGCTCCAGGCGGGCAGCAGCAGCAAACACTGCCCGGCATGGCAAGCTGCTGCCACCATGGTGCAGCCCCAATGGGCGATCCCGGAGCCGGTGTAGGGCCCGGTGAGAAGCTGGTGCTGAGCACAGGAGAAGTGGCCTCTCACCTGCCCCATGGCCAGCTCCCCATGCTGCAGCCGCTCGCAACCCACCTGGGGCTGCCTGTGCCTGCTCAGGACAGCCCCGTGCGGGCTGCCAGCAGCTACAGTGTGGGGCACTGGCCACGGGGCGGGTGAGGGGATGCTTTTCCCCATGCTCCGCACCAGCTCCTTCTCTGCCCTTGCCGCCCCCTTACCTGAGCTTTCCCTGGGTCCTACTGCCCCTGGTTCCTGTCATTTTTGACAGGAACCAAAAACATATATTTTAATTTTCAAAATTTTTTTAGGGGCCCCACAGGCCAGATAGAATGGTCTTGTGGGCTGGATCTGTGGGCTGTATTTTGCCTACCTTTGTACTAATTCCTTTAATGGCTCGTTAAGTTAGCATCTTGACTTTGCAATTTACAGCAAACATGTTTTGCTGGGAACTGCACTCTGTTGTAAAATCATATAGATAGATACATATAGATCTTTATGATTTAGCACCTAATTTCTTTTGTTAATGGTTTGCCCTTAAATCTTTCCCTCCATTCTGTTCATTTTGACTTGGCTCACTCTTAGATATATCTTGTTTCTCAGCATTTCTTGGATTTGATTAGCAGCAACCAGCCTGTTTGATCACAGTCTCCAATTCCCCACACCCAACTTAGGATCAGCCTCTCTAATACATTTCTACTCTTGCATCAAATTTAAAGGGCCAGACTTCAGGAATTTGTTTGTTTGCATATGCTCAACTCTCCATGTGCAAATGCAGTGGTGATGTGTAGAGGGTGCGTAGACCCCCTGAGAGTGCTGGTGCACCCCGTGACAGCCAGTGTTCCTGGGCAGAGGGAGCAGGTGAGAGTGCTGGTGCCCTCTCCCCACTGCCCCCCGAGAGTGCCAGTCAGTGAGTGGGGGTGCCAGGAGAAGCAATTCCTGCAGTCCCCCCATGGCTCATCACGCCTACCCAGAAGTGCCAGCAGCATGCCTGGAAGTGCCACTTTTGAGTCAGCATGATTGGCTGCAGGGGACCCCCCTGGTTGGCATAATTGACTGCGGGGGACTGCCTCCCCCAGTCACTGACAGGCTGCTGGAGCGGCAAGTCCCCCCCTCAGTCAGGAAGCACCAGTCACCCATGTACAAAAGCCTGTGTAATAGTATTTGAGCACTGGCAAATGTAGCTGGTAGAGCTTTTGCACAAGTGAACTTGCCAGTGTAAAATGGAAGCCAAGATGTCTACTCATGGAAAATGAGTGCTAAAATGTCCAAGGCTGTAAGGTTTCTAGTATGTATCTAACTTTTGCACTAAGCCCCCTTTAGTAAAAGGAAAATAACCTAATAGTTACACCAATGGAGCATCATGGGTATGTTTGGAAGGCAGTATAAGATAAACTTGGAACAAAAGTAGGTGTCTGAAGAAAGAAATATGTAAAATGAGGAAGATGTTTTGTGATACAAAGGGTGATGTATAGAGTCTCAAGTTTTCAGCTAAAAGTGCTTTTTCCATAGTAGGTGCCTCTGAATAAATTTAAAATAATCTCCATTTTCAATTTTCAAGAGAACTATTGTTAACAAAATCTTTGGGTTTAGCAACTGAATTATGGCTGAGAATTTTTTTAATGAAAACCCATGTGACTAGATGATAATCCTGATAAAAATAAAGAGAAATGTATCCTCTGTAATATCTGCTTTTCCCCCCCAAATATGTCCCTACCAACTCTAGTGGCATGGAACAAGTGACTAAGCCAAAAATGTAAGCAAGGAGAGTAATTATAATTTTTATTACCTTAAATACTTGTTTGCTACTTTGATCTTTCCTTTTTCAAATACCTATAGATTCCGACATCTCCCTTAGTTGTTATTTAACCAGGGCAAATATATTTCTCTTCTCTTTCTTCAAGCCCCTTGAGTTTTTTTCGGTGGAGTGCCCAGAAAAGTTCCTGGACTTAGCTGTCCCACTTGATATCATAGAGAAGTAGGGCTAGAAGGGACCTCCAGAGGTCATCTAGTAGTCTAACCCCCTGCTTGAGGCAGAGTCATCCCTATCTGAACCCTCCTAATCCATAATCTAAATTCTTCATAAGATTGCCATCAACCCTGACACAACACAGGACATAACACCCTAATGTGCCACAGGTAAAGTAGGGGAATCCTGGCAGTCAATGTCCTACTCTTATAAAATGTTGTTAATATGTGTTCAAGAGATTCTAGGTAGAGGGTTATACCCCCAGTGCAAAGGAAAGCAAAAATCCCCACCATCCATACCAATCTGACCATGGGGTAAAATTCCTTCCTGACCTCAAATATGGTGATCAGTCTGACCCTGAGCAGAGAGGCAAGAACCTCTAGCCAGAAAGCTCTGGTTTTGGTTCCAGCAAGGAGCATTAGCACACCCCAGTCAAAATCCCCAGCATTGGCTGCAGCCAACGCCCAACACTACTGATGGAGCCTTAAAGATAACCTGACACGTGAAGCTGAAAGAGGGGAGCGGGCAACCAGGAAAGCCCAGAAGCATGGGAAATACCCATAGTAGAACATAAGCATAGCTATGTCTATAGACCATCCTCGACCAGTGGCTGTCCAACCTCTTCTTGAACATCCTCAGTGAGAGTGAATCCACAACTTCCCTAGGCAGTGTATTCCCCTACCTCACTATTCTAACAGTAAAGACATTTTCCTGATCCCCAACCTAAACTTACTTTGCTGCAACTTCAAGTCATTGGTCAGCATCTTCCTCCCTGCAGCAAGAGAGAAATGATACTTTTCCTCTTCTTTATGGCAGTCCTTCAAGTACTTGAAGACTGCTATCATGACCCATCTTAAGTGTCTTTTCTGCAAAATGAACATGCCTAACTCCTTCAGTCTCTCCTCATATGACTTGCTTTTTTAAAGCCTTTATCATCCTTGTCACCCACCTCTGGACCCTCTTTAACTTCTCCACATCCTTTTTAAAATGTGGAACCCAGAACTACACACAATATTCTTGATGAGGCCTAACTAGTGCTCAGTCAATAGGCACTATTGCCACCCATGTCTTGCACCTAATGCTTCTATTGTTGCATCTCAAAACTGCATTTGCCTTTTGTGCAGCTGCATCCCACTGCACGCACACTGAGTCTGTGATCTACAAAGAATTTCCCCATCCTTCTCCATAGTGCTGCCATCCAGCCATTTTGTATCTGTGTTTTTAATTATTTCTCCCAAGATGTAGCACCTTTCATTTGTCCATAATGAACTTCATCCTGTTAGCTTCAGCCCAGCTTTCTGAATTGCACTCCCATCCTCTAATGTTTTCATAGTCCTTCTCAGTTTCATGTCACCTGCAAACTTGCTCACAAAGCCTTCTATGCCAGCATCCAAATAGTTTAATAAACATGTTGAACAGCTCCAGGCCCAGGACAGTATGGGTGTACAAAGCTTTGGTGCCTGGTTCAATTCAGAGGAGATTTGGCCCGATTCAGCAGCTGAATCTCTAAATCTGAATTGATTCAGGAGACCCATTGAACAGTCTGAATCAAATCAGAAGCTTCTGGATTGATTCAGAAAAGATTTGGAAAGATTCGGAGATTCGGAAGGCAGACTTGCAGGAAACAGAAACTGAGAAGAGGGAGGCAGAAGCAGGGAAAGACTGCTCTGATATTGACATCTGTAGCTGGCCAGTGACTGTGATCTTTCCCTGAGTTCCCTTCCAATCCCAGTGATCTGGGGGAGGGATGTAGAACCAACATTTAAGGCTGTGTGTGAAGTGATCTGTGCCTTTTCTGAGCTGTGTCTGTCTTGGACCAGCAGCATCTGAAAGGCTCTGGCTTGCTATCTAGTCTCTTGGTAGCTAGTGTCTCTTCTTCTGTGCTTTTTCTGACAGCGTGTCATCACTGTGTAGGAAAGCACAACATATATTACAGACACACACACATTTTGCAGCACGCCAAACATTATGAAGCGTCCTGGAAAGGCAGGTGCCAGTTTTTCTGGCAGGGGAGGGAGAAGGGGCAGAGGGAGAGCTGCAAGTTCCCCTGCCCCAAACATAGACACACCCTCTTTCCTGGCAGCAAAAAGTCTTTTGCTGCTAGTGGGAACAAGGAGGTGGGAGCAGTGCCTGTACCTTCACCACCTCCATTAACACCAGTAATAACCACTAGCACCAGCATGACAGTCTCCATCCCAATTTCAGTTCCCAGCGTGAACCTCCCAGTGCCAGAGGAGGAGCTGGATCTGGAAGCAGAGGAGCTGAGTGCCATTGCTAAGGAAATTCTGGGGAAGGGGAATCTGAGTTTGTGCTCCACACCCCTCAAAGTTCCTCTAGACAATTAGTTGGTAAACCAGGGTATATCTATCACTATCCAATTTACCATGAGATTAGATTAAGTTAGGTTAACTACCACACACACTCAATTAGCACTGAAACGAATAGCGCAGTTTATTAACAATAACAGCAACTAACAACATTTAACAAATAAAAACATCAACAGATAATCACAGGTTTACACTCTTAAATATTAACCACAAATAACCAATCAGCCAATAACTGATTCATCAATTAACTATAGCAGGGGGAAAGGAGTGGAATTTATTACAGGGGGGCAAGAGTAATTTTATTTATCTCTGCTGCCGTCCGGTCTGTCACCAGCCATAAGTCCTCCAGTACAGGTCAGTGATAGCTTAGCTCCCACCTTGCTGCCTTTCTAACAAGGGTGCACTGCTTACCTAATAAAAGAACAGAAGAAGGAGGGGAGGGATTGAGCCGATACTTACTAATAAAGCAAAGAGCCGCTCTGTGTCAAAGACACATACACTCAGGGAGGAAAAGTCTGGGGAACCGACCCTATTTACTTTACTGTAGAAGTAAATCCGCAGGGGAGCAACCGCATAGAGACCTTCGAGCCTGTGGAGTATACACAGCCTCCATGGAGTGCCTCTCTTTTCCTTCAGTCGATCTCTCCCTATGCTCTCACACCGCAGTCGATCTCCAACACAGGCATCAATCAATCTTACTCCCTTGACCACACTACGCGCACACGTGCCCTCAGTCCCATACAAAACCACACACACCCTCAGACATGCACTGAGCTCTTCCCACACACGCCCTTTATAGGCTATGTGCACACATTACCTAGGTGGTTCTGTACTCAGCCCCAAAATCTTCACATGACACCACTTTCAGGAGTCTTACATCATCTTTCATGCGGCAAGGTCTCTCACAGTTCACTTGGTGACCTACTCTCCATCTGTGCTGTGATACCATAGTGTCTTCATCCTTTTATGTAGACCCAGACCCTAATTTTGGCCACAACAAGGGGCACTACATGGGTCCTTTCCAGTCCTCTGGTACCTGGCCTGTCTCTGACAATTTCATGAAGATCATTGCCAAGGGCTCTGAGATCTCCTTGGATAACTTGAATGGAGAACTATTTTAATTTCCTTTCTCTCTGACAAGACTGTTTGTTCATAACCCATAATAATGTGCATTAGTGCAAAGTGGATGTCTCATACCATTACATCATAATAATATTTGTATTTATGAGAGTGAAAAGTGGGTATGTGATAATGTTAGTTGTAAAGCAGTGGAGAATCATAATAATTGTCACTCCTTCTTTCCTGAGAACATCATGCTGGAAGACTTAATGGTATTTGCTACATTGAAGTACTCTGCTCCAAATCCTAAATCTGTGTAAATTGGTATAATATGAAGTCAACTTTGACATCATTGGAGCTATGTTAATTTTATGCCAGTTCAGGATCTTGCCCTATATGTTAATAAATGCATTCCATCTGAAATATGATCATGTTCTGAATCAAGTCACTCTAAGAGGTGTGACTAAGAGTATTCATCTAAATTCACGGTATTCTCTATAGATATCCCAGTCTGTTCAAATACAAACATGACACAATATAGAAACTGAGAGAGAGAGAGAGAAGTAATTTGCCATTGCTGGAAAAATGGGTTTATAAACTATCTTGTGTGCAATTAGACCATTCAAGAGTATTATTAAATTAGCAAATGAAATGATTAGTTACTAAAGCACTAACCGACATCACAGTGCTTGCTCCCACAGAATTACAAAGTAGATATGCTAAAGGAGTGTTGGAAAATGTTTTCAAAAGCTGTACTTCCCACTGGAGGAAAAATAATTGAAACAAATTAATAACAATGGAAAGATTATCTGTTTTATGAAGACATTAAGAATAGCAATTACAACGTGAGGAGGGATTTCCAGTAAGGGATCAATAAAACATATAACCACATTTATTCCTTTTTCTGCCAGTAGTTTATTGACATAACACTAACAGGAAAATTACTGTGGTACCTGAATAAGATCAGAAGTAATATTTTTACAAAGCAACAATTCACAGTTTTGTATATCTTTTTTCCATTTAACTGTAGAATCTTGCTTTTCAGAAATAAGGGACTGATTAATTGGTCAATTTATCACACATGGAAAATAACTGCACTTAATTGTTAGAAATCTCAAATAAATAGATTGTTAAGGTTTTAGGTTGGGGGGTGGGGGGTTGTTATTGTTTTTTTGCAGTCTTTGGTTATCAAACACAGCTCATATACAACTACTCTCTTCCCAAATATTGCACCTCTGACCAGAAGACAAAGTTCATGATCTACATTTGATTTACAAGGAACTGCAGATTATGGAACATACTCTAGTATAGACAAGAAAAATGTAATTAGGTCACCTGAACAGTGCTAAGGGACAACGTAAGTGAAATCAAAATAGTTGCATTAGAGGATTATGTAATATGACTTCAAACTGTACTATAGAGGTTGCTTATTTCTACTGCCCCTTATTGTTGGCTGTAGGTTGGGAAGACGAGATAGCAAGGAAATGAGCAGAATGATATTAACTGTAGTAGGTATACTCTAAATGAGGGTTTTTCAAAAATAGATGTTGATGTAGGTGTACTCCAGGAAATATTTGATCAAAGGATGGTAGTTGTTGACTCCATGGTACCAGTCAATAAGCAAGTCCAGGTGTTCAGTCCAGATGACAAGAATTTCATCTGTATAGCATGGGTATAGTACAGGTTTGATGGCACAGTTTTCTAGAAAATTCTTCCAGGTGGCAATTATGACATGATGCTGGTGAAATTTGATGCTGGTAATTCTTCCTGCATGGTGCTAAAAGAGAAAAACCTCTCACTCCTAAGTAATACTTAACTAGAATCATAGAAATACATCTTGTGTCAAAACAATTCCTTAACATGAAGTCCTGTTGCCTGTTACCCTATCATATGGGAAAGAATGATTTTGTCATATCAGGAGAAAGAAAACACTTTCTAAAACTTCATTTGAATTCTGTCTCCTTCATCCATGTATTCAAAGTGTTTCTATTTACTGATGTTTTAATGTCCTGTTTACTTCCTCCCTCAGTTTATAAATGCAGCAATTTCCTTCAATCATTTCCTATACATTTCTATATTTCTATATTTTCCTTGAATTCCCTGATGCCCGCCCACTTTCTTAATGACAAAGTTGTCTGCTGAAAACACTTTTAACACTCTCCATTTTCCCATATAATAGATCCCATGAAGGCATGTAGTCGGGAAATTAGGTTCTGACTCGAAAGTCTTCACTTGTATGTGGTTGGGCCAGGAGAGAAGGAGATGCATTGAATCTGGAAAACACCTGTGATACCAAGTAAAAGCATAAAAAGTAGGTAAAATCTCCATATGAAATTTTCTACCTTATTTGTAGGAGAACAGGGGAATGGGGGAGTTTGTTATATCCAGTGATGCTATTACAGGTCTTGTATCAGGTATGGAGACTAAGATGTTGTTGTGCTTAACTATAAGCAAGTTTATTGAACCCTATCAGATACAACTCTAAATTAAAAATAAAGCATTCACAACATTTATAATTGTAGAACTCATAGATTCCTAGATTCATAGATGTTAGGATCGGAAGGGACCTCAATAGATCATCGAGTCCGACCCCCTGCATAAGCAGGCAAGAGTGCTGGGTCTAGATGACCCCAGCTAGATACTCATCTAACCTCCTCTTGAAGACCCCCAGGGTAGGGGAGAGTACCACCTCCCTTGGGAGCCCGTTCCAGACCTTGGCCACTCTAACTGTGAAGAAGTTCTTCCTAATGTCCAATCTAAATCTGCTCTCTGCTAGCTTGTGGCCATTATTTCTTGTAACCCCTGGGGGCGGCTTGGTGAATAAATACTCACCAATTCCCTTCTGTGCCCCCGTGATGAACTTATAGGCAACCACAAGGTCACCTCTCAACCTTCTCTTGCGGAGGCTGAAAAGGTCCAGTTTCTCTAGTCTCTCCTCGTAGGGCTTGGTCTGTAGGCCCTTAACCATATGAGTGGTCCTTCTCTGGACCCTCTCCAGGTTATCCGTATCCTTCTTGAAGTGCGGCGCCCAGAATTGCACGCAGTACTCCAACTGCGGTCTGACCAGTGCCCGATAGAGGGGAAGTATCACCTCCTTGGACCTATTCGTCATGCATCTGCTGATGCACAATAAAGTGCCATTGGCTTTTCTGATGGCTTCGTCACACTGCCGACTCATGTTCATCTTGGAGTCCACTAGGACTGTAGTTAGTCCTGTTGAGGACTAACAGTCCTCAATAGGACAGTCCTATTAGACTGTAGCTAATTATTACAGTCCATTAGACTGTAGCTAATTAAAGCAGATGCTCACCACCCCAAGATATTGTGAATGCGACTTCACTGGTTGATCAGGCCATGAGCTCCTGGCTTCCACATCTGATGTCGGTACAGGATCTTGGATCAATGACAGGATCTCTTCAGGCTTCCTCCAGGAGTGTTCCAGGGGAGGGGTTCCAGTTCTTTCCTTATATACCTTATTGTTACTGTGTTATCATCTTCTAATTAGCATAAGCCTTTCCTTACAATGAATATTAATAAGCTTATTTCTGCTTGCCATATATGATTATTCATGACTGGAATTTTCTAGCTGTTGGTACCTTTTCTCTTTCTTAGGTGGGAGTTAGTTTTGCTACTTATTGTTCACCTTTTTTCCTAATCTAGGTTCCTTATTCTGGTTGGCCTACTTCTTGTTTTGACTTTGGTCATCCAGATAGGATATTTCCAGACTTCTTCTTCACCAAGAATGAGTCATAGTCAAGGTGACACTCATGTCAGATCTTTTTGCTGAGTTGCAGCTGGTTCCAGTCAAGGTTAAATCTGCAGCAGAATATATATTCAGCTTTGTGCTAAGCACTGGTGTTAAAAACCCAAGCCCAGAGGCTTCTGGGTCCCAACAATTTTCAACTGCTACTGTCCTTATAGGCTAAGTACAAACAGTCAAAAAGCCTGTGGCTGAATCAATTCAATCTTTGCAGGCTAGTCTAAGCTGCACAGATTGAATTGATAAGCTAGTGAACAGGTATTCATTTTGCTTCCAGAAATGCAGCCACATGCCTGCAGTGAACCAGAGCAGAAGCTGGGAGCACTAAAGCATGCCTTCCTGCTCGGCTGGAGCAGACAGCTTGGGCCAAGGCTAGCCTGCCCACCCTGCAAGAGGGAGTTTACAGCAGAGGTATAAAGCACCATGGGATGCTGGGGGGACTGTGAGTTAATTTAAATCTGGAGGGGACAGAACTTCAATCAACCGATAAAATCTTAATCAGTTAAGTCTGATACTTCATCCATCCAGGTTTATCTTAAGCTGGTTTTGGCCATTTTGAAAACTGTTTATGTGCACTGAAATTCTGTTGTTTGAACCAGGTTTGAACTGGTTTCCAATCACTTATACTGGATTTTGTGTAATTTCTGTCCTTAGCCTAGAGTCTGTTCGCTAATTGGCTTTTGTTGGGTGAAATAATGTAATTAAATGCCATATGACCATGTTGAAAGGATGGGTACAAAACAAATGTTTTTGAGCCTTGCTGGTAGTCTAGATAGAAGAATTCAGTTCTCTTTAGTGTTTGATTTGAAAGTGTTGTGAAAACTGCTGAACTTTATTAAGATCTATTTAAAAAGAGTTTAGAAATGCTATCTGATGATTATGCCCACAATTCTAGATGTTTTTGACAAGTGCTACTTTAGTTTCATCAGGCTTTTGATTGTGAGATGATGCTGGTAATGTTGAGTTGTGAAAGAAAAAGGTATTTCTGTCTGTTCATTTTCATTCAAGTGGACAATAATTTTCCTACCTTAAAAGCAAGTTTAAAATACTTTCCAACTGAGCATCTTGTTCCAAACAGTTCTGTCAGAAGTTGTTTGCAGGAAGCCATTTGCAGGGCATAGCAACAAGCAGTTCTAATTACTCCTATAAAACCCAGAGATATTGCTACATAGTCTAAAATGCCACAGGCAGATTACTGTCATAATATCTGAGTTTTGATTAACTATACAAAACTGAGTCTTGGTTAACTATAAGTAGATAGTCTTCTAAAAGATCAGTCAAATTAGTTATACTTCCGTCTATGTAGCTTTGTTCTGAGCTCATTTCTTCTCTTGCCATCTGCTCTTTATGAGATTCCTTGTTTAGATTTTTTAAAATCATCTTTTTTCACCTTTTGAGGGTCACTAGTAGGTACATTCCTTTCAGTCATTGCCTGTTTGTCCTATATGTAGAGGATGGACCTTATCTGGTTCAGACAATTGTACCTGGGATAATGAGTTATGATAGTAGCGTTCTCGTATTCTGACATGTATGACCCTCATGTTGGTCTCTCTGTACATGCCCTTGACCAACTTGTATATGTATCATTTATGAACTGGCTAGTGACTTCCACTGCTTCTCAGCTTTTTTCCTTAGGTTTGGAGGAGGTTACTCAACACACAGGGCATCTTTACATGTGCTCTGGGGTGGTGGGGGGAATGCTTCAATTAGAGTGACTCAGAGAGTGGCTCTAATTAAAGTGCCTGAAGTGTCACCTGTATTCAGCATCCTACACTTCAAAATGGCAGCAGGGCTGCTTTAACTAAAGCTTGCCATTTTGAAGCATGGGGATGCTGGAAACACACGCTGCAGAGGCTGTTGGAGCTTCCTAATTAGCATGCTCCAGCAGACTCGATTAATCAAGTCTGCTCTGATACATTCTAATTTGCACACATCAGAGCAGACACCCTGCATGTGTATATGTGCCCACATTGACCAGTGGGCTCATATTTCCTCTTCCCAGAGTAAGCACACCCCTTGCATCTGAGGTCCTTGAGAGATTTTCAGGATCCCTTCTTTTCCACCATGACTAATCCTGGAGTTCTTTCAAACTGTAAGCCTGAATTTCTGTAACTTGAGCTCAAGATCCCAAGCTGCACAGAGGTATTACAGCCCTATTTCCTCTATAGACCATGCAGGCATGGGAACACCACTAATTTGTGTGAAAAATACACTGCAAGCCTGAGCTGAAGAGTATCCAGATGACAGGAACACATATACAAAATGAGACATTTTTTTAAAAAGTTGATTTAAGGCAATCTTTCTGTGAAGGGCAAGTTAACCCTGAACCTTGTTTACAACGACTTGTTGCTCCAGGTTAGACTTAACAGGGACCAGCATTTCATTTATATCAACAGGGAAATTCTCATTGAAGTTAATAATGCCAGAATTTCATTCATGATTTCACCAAACAATGGTAGTTGGCACTTGTTCAGTGGGAGCAATGTGTTCTGAAATGTTGCACATTGATTCAGGTTTGTGATACACACAAATCTTCACTATATCTTCTGTTTGCAAGAAGGGAGTTTTTCTTTCTCCCCCATTAAAATGAGAATATTCTATCAATTTTTAATTACATGCGGCACAATCATTTCTGAAATCATTCCAGTTTTCCATTGTAAACTGGCTCTATATCACTCATTGAACCAGACTGACCTGAGAAATGTTTCCTTTTATGCCTTTGATCCATCTTAGAGAAGAAAAATGATCAGCAGCAAAAAAGGGAAAATTGCATCAGCTAGTTGAAGCTGGAGACTGAGGGAAGCCAGAAAATATAATAAATGGATGATAATACATTAAGTTTTTAACAGCACTTCTCAACTATTTTTGTATCCTTTTTTAAGACAGTGACTGAGATGCATAGGCATTAGAGTGACTTGCCTTGTGAGCCAGATGCAGCTTGAATATAGAGTTCTCCTAGTCATCCTCTGTGGGGGAGGAACCCTCATCCTTCTCCATAATTATGCCTCTACCCTTCCCAGGTATTTCAGTGGAAGAGGGAAATGGTTTGGCTCTCCACCTTTTTTCTAATGATGGCAAAGTGTCATCTTAGTAGTGAATTTACCCAAACTGTTATGATCTTATTTACGCAACTGTACTCTTACCAACTTTTTAAAGAGTTTTTTTTTCAACAAAAATCTGTACTTTGAGCATGAGGGAGCTGGCCAGCATGCACATTACTGGCTGCTCTTTTTAAAAGAAATCTTGTCATTTCAACACTTAGCAGCCTATTATGAGAATGGGAAACTTGAATGTATTTAATCAACATGGGTGTCCTGTATACTTTAAAGCACAGGTAGGTGACTCTCAACATGTGCCAGAGTGTACCACACGAAGGCATTTTGCTTGACTCTCACATTCAGGGCATGAACAATGTGCCCCCCTGGAGGCGGGGGGGGTGGGGAGGGTACGGCGACTACCCGCAGGTGGCAGTGGCAGGGGCATGGCAGCAGGAAGCTCCTGCAGGTGGCTGCAGCAATATCAGCAGCTGGGGGGTGGGGGCATGGTGAATGCCAATCAGCAGTCGGCAACCACCTGCAGACGCTGTTGATAGCATTGGGGGTGGCCAGCAGCAATCGGGGACCGCCCACAGATGCCACTGGCAAGCAGTGACCACCCGCCCGGAGTGGTGAGCAGCAACCACTCACAGGCATTGGCGATACTTCTGTCAGGGGATGCACTGCCAATATCAGAGGGTGCACATGCACCTGCATGTACCCCCTACGCATTGACAATGTCTCAGGGAAGGGGCCAGGGCTGCACTGCCACAACAAGGATCAGGCCCCTCCTGGCTCCCCTGCTGTCTGCTCCTGGCATACCAACATCTTACAAAATCAAGGTTACAGCTGTTTTTGGCACTCTGTCCCAAAATATTGCCTACCCCTGCTTTAAAGACTATAACACTTATCCATATGAGTGGATATATTTTTCTGTATATGATTTAATTTTAATTTGCCTTTACTGAAAAGCTCAAGAAAAATTGTAGAGAGAGGGGGAGACCTCTTTTCCTATTAGTAAAATCTCTGAGGAATGAAAAATAAGTCCTGGAATGTGAGAAGCCGGAGTAACACCCACCTTCTGTGGTTACTTTTAAATGTGCTCATTCTTTTTGTCAAAGTGCAATTTTTTAATATGGAGTTCTTTTTGTTTTCAATCAGGAATGTTAAATTGGTTTATAAAGAACACCCACAAGAGGGAGCTGTGATCAATTTTATTAAACAAAGCAGCTAAAAAAAATCAAAGTTTTTTGTAGCAAATAGAGGATGTTCAGAAAATGCCTATTATTAAATTATCAATCAAATATTTCACTTTAGGATTTCTCAGTGTTTTGGAATTTTAATTAAATAATTAGTATTGAAAAAAGACAGATTTGGCTTAGAAAATAGATTTTTTTTTTGCCTTCTTCACTTAAAGAATTGGTACTCAGGCACTTTGAATTAGTAAACAGAAACATCCTCCCTAGTGATCATGGCTTAAAGGCAGAGTACATATTAAGGATAATATATGTTATTAAAAAATAAGAATTATTATGTTTCTGCTTGACCTTTAAAGAGAATGGACCTTTGGTGAGTTTTGAATTAGCATTACACTGGCAATTGGTGGAGATTCTTTGAAGAACACTAGTATTGAATTGCATGCGTTAATTCATTCTCAGCCAGACATTAAACTAACAAAATGTATGTTTTTCTAGATTTTGACAAGAACTTTAAATCCAACACAGGCTGTCTGTGAACTTTCTAGTGCTTTGAATATTAGTACAAGCCTGGTTCATTTGTGATAGAATCTGGACTGAGTTTATATGAAATGCACTGACCATTTGTAGACATGTTTACCATTTTTAAACCATGTTAACTGATTCACATCTCACAGTTCGAATCAAATTTCAATTCAGATGAAGGTTTAATGGACCATCACTGACTACTGTAGCAGCCCCTTAACAGACAATTCTCAGCCTCTCTGTGTGGGTTTATGCTTGGAAGTAATTAGGAAGTGATAATAAGCCTGTTTAATCAGTGCTACATTGTTGCAGTCCTACTGACAGTTATCTAAAGGGCTGTTCCAGAAGTGGTAATGGGTGCAATTGATCTGCAATTAATATTTAGTGGAGGTATTGTTGGCACCTTTGACTTTGCAAAGGTGTTACTTTGTGCCTGATTAAATGATAATCTCTGTGCTGCAAAAACCCAACTGAGTGTCTTTGGTAGGGGCTGATATTTGCAATGCTTATCTGGTGAGTTCCTAAGGACTGGAATATACATGATAATTAATACAGTTTAAATTTAAATTGCCTAATTCAGACTGCCCTAGTCTGCATTAACTTTAAGCCTCATTCAATAAGAATTAGTTAATTCAGACTGGAGCAGGGGCAGATTAATGCACAGGCCCATGGGGCCTGGTCCTAGGGGCCTCTGCCAATTGGGGGGCACCTTGGGGCACCAAGAACAACATGGCCCAGTGGGCATCCTGGCTACAGGCATCTGAGGTGGTCAGCACTCACTTCCTCTTCTCCAGCTGGGCCAGGGGCAGGGGCTAGGGGTGGGCATGGGGCTTCCTGCAGGTGGCAGTGGCTTCCCGGGGCCATCTGCTGCCAGAAGCCCTATAGGCAGCTCCACTTCTGCTCCCTGTTGCCTGTAGGCAACCGCTGGCACCAGTGCCTCTGGGACAGGATGGGATGGGACAGCCTCACTCTGTCATGGCTGGCAAAGGGGCAGGCAGGCAGCAAGGGGCAGTGTAGAGCCCATGCTTCCTTCCCCCCACCTTGCCCCAGCTAGTCCCAGCCCCAGCCCTAGCCCTGGCTTGTATTGCAGCCCTGGGTGTATGACACCCACTGGGCAGAGGGGCCAGGCTGGGCTGGGGCCGGGGCCACCTTCACCTCAGTGGCGTTTGCATCTCCTGGCTCGCCCTGAACGTGTCAAGGAGGCCAGGTGGGCCCAGCTGCAGTCCCTTCACAGGCACACGGGGGAACCTGTCCTTGCCTGGGGGGCGGACAGTTTTCTGTTTGCCCAGGTCCCCAATAAATTTTAATCCACCACTGGACTGGAGCCAATTTTAATTCAGACTACATATGTCCACATGTACATGGTGACAGCTATAGTCTGGATTACACCTAGAAAAATGCAATGCCTGTAACTGGCCAGTGGACTATGTGGTGCAAAGGAGAGATGGATGGTCCAGGGTGAGAAGTACATAATGACTGGTTTTCTTTTTCCTATTAGTTGGGTTGCAGATGGATGCAGTTTTAAGATGTTCTGGTTTCTTACTACTTTCATTCAAATATCACTCATGCTACAATATGATACTTTGCAAATTTCATGAGTCTTGGGAGCTTTTCAATCCAAAACTTATTAGGGGGTTGTTTATAAAGTCTAACTCCTCCCAAACCAGAAATTAGCTAAGCTCCCTGATGCTGAGGAAAATCACACTTCCCTCTGATGTTTTGTTATGTGATTTAAAGCAGATTTCTCCGTTGTTTGCTTCAAATAGAGACAGGTACAATGTTGCTAAGATGTGGATTTAAAAAAAATGGATTTTAAAAAAGTACAAGTAGTATATTTGAAACCAAGCATCAAGATTTTTGCCTGCTTACAGGTACTTTTTTCAGTTATGGAAAAAAAAAAGTGATATTTCCACCCACCAATTTTTATCCCTTTCTTAGCACCTGGCTGTGTTGAAAAGTGTAGGTTTGCTATGCCCATATACGGTTGAGCACTGGCTGTTCTCTCATCCCCCCTCCCAACACACACTAATCAGAATTTCCAGAACATTTTCCTGTCAAAGCAATATCCACTTTTCTGAGCCTGAGTAATGCCAGCATACAGTTTAAGGACAGATGTCAAGTTTATTTGTCACTTTTCTGTCTGCTCTTCTGGCAGAGATGGGGACTATGTAGGCAGTGACCATTGACTGTCTCCTGTTGTAAGAGTCTTCTCCTTAATCTGTTTAATTCACAATTTTTACAGGTTGATTACTGATTTCCTGAGCAGGGTGGCAGGTACCTGAAAGCAGCTGGTCACTCCAAAGACTATGCAATGTTTTATACTGTATTATAACTGCAGTATATGATATAATAGATTCATTGTTTTAAAAAAGCAGAAGCTTTGCTTGAAAAATGCATGAAGATTATAATTCAAACTGTAGTAATAGTCTTACAGGGCATCTTTACAAATGCTCTGGAGGTGGGAGAGGGGGATGCTTCATTTCATCAAGATCTCATCCAACTATCCAGTTCCGGGGCAGGCAATTATTTTGGGTGGAGGACCACTTACTGAGTTTTGGCAAGTCATTGAGGGCCACATGACAGGCAGCCAGGGGCAGATTAATATTTATTTTCTAAATTTTTTAGGGGTCCCACAGGCTGGATGCAACGGGCTGATGGGCTGCATTTGGCCCACGGGCCACATTTTGCCCACCCCTGTTAGTACAATGAAAGATATCACAAAAAAGCTTTGCCTCAAGGTACTAAAGGAAGACTAGGTGATGGGGAGAAAAAGAAAAGAATGAAACATGAAAGCAAGCTGAGAAAGAAATTCAAAAGCATTCAGATAGTATCCAAATCTTTGGGGGCTAAGCTGAACCAAATACAGAGCCTTTGGATGCCTGTAGATGTGCAGGATGTCTGCTCCAATGCGCTGTAATTACAGCATGTCAGAGCAGACCTGATTTATCAAGTCTGCTGGAGCATACCAGTTAGCATGCTCCAGCAGGCTTGGTGTCTCATGTGTTCAGTATCCTGAACTTCAAAATGGCAGTGGGGGTGCTTTAACTAAAGCTTCTTGTACTATGTGTATCTAAGGATATATATAGCTTTCTGTATATCTGGACTAGCTGGGGTCATCTGACCCCAGCGCTCTTTCCTGCCCAGGGCAGGGGGTCGGACTCGATGGCCTATTGAGGTCCCTTCCGACCCTAGCATCTATGGATTTATGAATCTATGACTACCAATGCTACAATATTCCAACTCTAGGCATCTTATCATACAACACTTATTTAACACCCTATATGTGCCCATTTAGGTTCCTTTCATTAGCTTTAGCTTCTTCTTAGTACCCTAAAAATCCCCTGTCTGGACACATCTTAAATGGGTAGTGTGAGGATATCATGTTTTGCTCAGTGTGCCCCATGAACTCTTGATTAGTTTCTGCTACATGGTTCTCCACAATTAAAAATTGCAGGCAAATTATATTTGTATCCAACTTTGACCTGAGTAAGTTCTATACTACCTTGAATTTGAAATCTGACCCAGCAGAAACTGTCCTGGGACACAGATTTTAGCAGGAGATCTCTGAAGTCAAACAATGAAACCATATTCTCTTGCTATATTTTCCTATGTATTAAAAGGGTGGGGTTAGTTCATTTTGAGATTTGGATTTAATGCAGATTAGAAATGAATGGCCTGGTTACAAATATACATCACAAACCACTAATTAATGAATTTATTTCTTTTGATCTGAGGCGCTATGATTAGCTGAATGAAAATGGCTGTTGTTTCCTTTCCCTTTTTCACCAAGCTCAGTTATAGCTACATCCTGTCATTAGCATAATGCTACTAACAGGTCTTGGCTTAGTTGATAATGAAGTACATAGCAGTTGGAGTTGACTTGTCTCTTAAAGCAATGAGGGGGTGTAGCATACAGAGATGAAGGTGAAGACATAAGGTCTTGCTGCTATTTCTCTGTTAGGGCTACTGTGAATTAAAGGTTGCATTTGTTGTGGGCAGGGTAAGGGGAAAGATATGTGTGTTTTTGCAGAGAGCCATACACCCTCTGCAAAAGAGTGGGGTGCAGGCTTGGGAGAGGCATTAAAGTTCTTCCATGGTTCTGATGCAGGGGAGTGGGAATGGGAAGAGGTCTTCTATGTCTAGGTGCAAATGGGGTTAAAGGCTTGGGAAGCGTGGTTGGTATGGGCCAGAAGGTTTGATCTCATGGGTGACTAGGTAAGGACACAGGAGTGGGTGGGAGGGGATGAAATTTTAAAGTTTTGGGGTCTTTGGGGAGCCTGTTGTTTCTTATCTTGTTTGTCTTTTATTGTAAGCCACCTCAAGCCTTTCTGGGTAGGGTGTGATATAAAAGTAAATAATAATGACCATAATAATATAAGGCTTGTATGTACTACTGCCTTCTGTTAGCTAGCATTTGTGTCAGGAATGCTTATGGGTATAGTTTCAATTGTCCAATTTAGCACAGGTGCACCATCAACTTAGTAGGCAAGAAAGTTCTGTATTTTAGGGCACCGTAAGCATGAGTCTGAGGCCCAAGTACCATGACTGTGTATGTATAAATGGTTGGTTAGGAATGACAAATTTGGACTTTAAAATCACTCAATTTTATGAAAAGCCCTGTGTAATTTTGTGATGGCTTTGTTAAACAAAGCTATTATGGCAGCATTCAGAGGAATAGTTGATAGTATTCCATTTTGTAGGTGCTGTTGAAACAAATGAGACATTTTTCCTGAGCTGACGTGTACATAATTTAGAAAGGTAGCAACCTCTGATTGATGTAAAGTAGGCACACCACCAAATATACACCGTCTTCTTTGAGTGAATAGATGTGAAAAACCAAAATTTCATAACTGAACTAATTATTCTTCCTAATTATTCTATATTTTGAGGGAAAAATCATAATTGAAAAGGAATGGTGCAAATAAAATACTCTTGCAACTGAGTTCATGACACTTTGTGTATCAGAGCTAAAAGCAGTATTTTACAATACAGTGAAGTAGTCCAGAATTTGCAGACTTGTTGCAAGAGGGTTCAACAGAGGTGCTGTTGCTGCTGTTTTGTTTTTTTAAATTTATTTAAGCAGAACCCTAGAAGAAAAACAGCATGGTATTTGCAAACATTGTATCAGAAATTGATTTTTCAATTATAAGCCCAGGCTATGTTGAAATGGGAGCATTCTCTCTCTCGTAACTTTATCCACTGTCTATTTGCAATGGTGTGTTTTGCCAAAATTATCATGTCTGTTTTCAGAATGGATTTCTTCTATTAGGACATGTTAAGAGTACCTTTTAAAGCTGAATGACAAAGTATAGCAAGAAGCATTAACTGCTCAATACTACAAAACAAAAAAATGTCTACTATAGGCCTGAAAAATTACTGGATTTAAATTGCAGAAATAACTTGTGAATATCTGTTCCTTCAGTCTGGATGAAGGATAATCTGTAGTCTGATGCAACATATCAGACTACGTATTTCATGATTGTGGAGGAAAAAAAACAAGGGAAGGAAGGACTTGGTTAAAAATAGATGGTTTGGGTACTGTCTTTTGGGAAGAAACCTACAGTGAAATTAACTACAGGACAGCTGTGTGGTGATTCATCAGATGATACTATATACTTTAGAGATCTGTCTATTTTCCTTCGTGTCCTTAGCTGCTAGTTCAAGACAAGTTATTTTATAGCTATTTGGGCTTAAAATGGATTTTACACTGAAATGTTTTGATGTATGAATTAATTGCATGTGAGAACTGTTCTCCTTTTCTAGAACAAAAATATGAGGTTTAGCAAACACTAACATTGATGCTTTGTTCCATGCCCATGAATTCATGCTGATATTGGTGTAGGTCTTCCTTTCTTCTCTCCCTCGCAACAGCTTTTAGTTGCTACATGCCAATTCTGTCTCTGGATAAAAGCCTTTTTGTTGTACTAACATTAATTGTGATGACTATTCAGTTACAGCACTCTGAAGGGACACACCATTTTCTAAAATGGATTCATGCCTTGCATAAGATTTGCGGAGATTACAAGTATTATTGGGCTTTCAAAACTTTGCTAAATTCATCACCGTTGAAGAAAAATCCATGCCTTCTCTCTAATTAGAAAACATGTGCACTAACATTCTCAGGTTTTGCTCCATTCATCCCTAACACTAACACTAACACTGGAATAAAACATTGGTAAAAAACACCACAGAAAGTAATCCTCCCCACACGTTCTGTAAGTAAACTCTGCTTCTTGAAATACAGAAGCCTGCTATAGCCAGTGAAGGGTACTATTCCATACAGTTCTGTCCTTCCTTTTGCCACTGGCACATCAATTATCTCTATTACATTTCTTGATGAGCGAGTACTTGTAAAGATACCACATTATTTCCTTTTTCCCTTGACACAGTATTGTAACTTTTCTTTCCTATAGAGAAATAAATAACCTATGTTATTCTTGGGTCCCTCACAAAATCTTTTTCTATAGACTGCCCGAGTCTTTCCAAAGACTACTGGCAGGAATGTTTTGAGTTTACTCTGTCAAGTCACATGACCAGTAAAAGCGAGTGTTTATTAATGTATGAAATATGTTTGTTATGTGTTTATTACCATAGTTACCCCAATACAAGATGGCCCTAAATGTAAGATGACCCCCTACTAATTGGATTCTAAACATGGAATATTTATAAATTTATTATAATATTCCATGTATGAAATCTAATTGTTGGAGGATCATCTTAAATTCATCCCCCGCTCAGTAATGTAGGTGGTGGGGGAAGTGATAAGTGGGGCAGAAATGGGGCAGGCAGTGGGGGATAGACAGTGGGGGGAGGCAGTAGGAAGGACACCTAGTAGGGCAGGCCATGGTGGGCAGTAGTGGGGCAAGCAGTGGGATGCTCTTAGGGTCAGGCAGTAGTGGGGCAGGTGGTAGGGGGCAGTGTGGAGGCCATGGGGCAGGCAGTAAGAGAGGCAGTCCTACTGCCTGCTCCCCCTGCAACTTAATCCCCATAGTGTCTGGCCCCTCCTGCAACCTTAGCCTGTCCTGATTTCCCCTTTGCCCCACTCCTTTCTCCCATCTCCCCCCCACCAAGTCTCTCCCCCTGCTTACTCCTCCACCCTCACCCCTTTCCTTTGCTCCACACCAGCAGTCTTACTCACTGCTACAGCCTGAGGCATGGAGTATGCCTTCAGCTTGGCCCTATAGCAGTGGCATGCAGCCAACACTGCTGCTATGAGGCTAGGCTGGAACAGCAGTGCTGGCTCTGCACTGCTGATATGGGGCCAGTTTGAGCCATACTTTGTGCCCCAGGCTGCAGCAGGTATGGAGCCTGCTGGCATGGAGAAAAAGAAAGAAGGAATGTGGCAGGGGAGGAGACTAGGGGCTGCAGGGGAGGAGTGGTGGAGCATGCAGAAGCAGCAGGGAGGACAGGTGGCAGCTGTGGCTCTGGGTTGGGGCAAGAGCTGCATCCGTGCTGCAGCACCTTCCTGCACCCTCCACCCTCTGGCTTGAGCTCATATGTAAGGCGAGGGGCTTTCACCTCCCCCCATGTTAAATGGGGGAGGGGAAACCTCATCTTCTCATCGAATATATACGCTATTTTTTCTTTCCCATGCAAACATGTCCTTTCTCAAATAGCATTTTTTTCCCAAAACAACTTCAAAGGATCTCAGGCTGTACGCTTCTTCCCTTCCTATGACACAAGAGATTAACCTGAAGTATTAAACTTCTTTGGGTATCTCCAGTGAATCCGTGGGATTCAGTGCCAAAGCAACCCTGAAATTTTGGATGCGATCATGGACCTAATTCTCCTCTCCCTCAAGTCAGTACAATGGAAATTAATTTCTCTGGAGTGACATAGAGGACCCCTCTACACATGTAGGTAAAGGTGCAATGGGATCTAATGTGTGATCCACACCTCTTCACCTCCTGCTATGCCATGTTAGATCCCATTGGCATTACATCCCATTGTGCCTTATCACATTTGTAGAGGGAGCCCAGGTTCCCTGCTGCACCGGTTCACATAATTGTGAGCCTCACAGTGGGGGGGCGGTTCACAATTGTGAGTTGATGTGCGCTGCAGTTGATGTGTGCTGTGGGGCTCTCAGCAGGGGCTGCGGGAAGAATTATGCCCCTGCTGCAAACCTCATAAGGTGAGGGGCTTACAGCGATGAGAGCAGGGCAAATGCTGCCGCTACTGTAAACCTCATGAAGTGTGGGGCTAGCAATGGCAGCAGCATTCTCTTGCTGCCCCCGTTGTGAGCCCTGCAGCCAACAACACTGCCCTTTTTGCAAGTCCCACAGCTAATGAGGCTTGCAGGTGGGGTTATCATTGTTTCTAATGCAAGCTCCACACCTCCTGAGGCTTACAGTAGGAGCAGCACTAGGAACGCTGTCATCACTGCGAGCCTTGTCAGCTATGAGGCTGGCAGCAGATGGTTCCCCCATGTGGCTGGAAGCCCTCAATTGATGGGGTTCCCAGCCACAGGAAGCATCTGGCCCCACATTCAATTAACAGTGTCATTAGAGAAAGTTACAAAGTTATTATTTTTTTTGGTCGAATAACTTTGTAACTTATTGCTTGTTTTATCACACTATGAATTGGTTGAACATTTAGCTGAGTCACAAATTAAAGTGTGATTAAGTGGTAAATCATGCCTTAAGTGTAATGTGTAGAGGGGACCAGAGATAGTCAGTATCAAGTGAAAAACAGTGTGCGTTTTTATTAGGTGTAATAACTTCTGCCTGTGGGAAAAATGTTGTGCCTAATCCCAGAATGGATTTTAAATAAGATCTTCCCACTAGTATGCAATCCTGTTCTGAAAATTATAGATATCAGGTATCCTAGTGACAGACTACATTTGCTTCTAGCTATAGCTGCACCTTGCCCCAGAGGAAGAAGCAGGAGGCACCTTTTCCTTTGTCCGTGTTGGTACATGCAGTTACCTCCATTAAGAAGGAAAGTATACCTCTTCCTCTTCTTCATCCCCGTTGTGCTTCCTGAGTTCAGCAAAGGTAACTGGCCAAAAGGCTTGCTTTATCAGAGGATGACACACTGCTTAATTCCTTCCTTCAGTGTATACTCCCAGAAGAGTGGGTTAGGATGTAGCCTATGGTATAAACCATAAATGGAGTGGCTTAACTTAAATGTCTAGCAGTATGAAACAGATTTTTACTGCTTATTTAAAACACAGTGCCACACGCTACAAGTGGCAAAGCTGTAAAAATAACATTTCCCAGTGAGGTGCTAAAAGACCTGTCAACTTGTCAACAGATTCCCATTGTGTCCCTAGCCAGTGAAAGAAAAACTTAGTCAACAGAAGTCTAATGGTCAGTTTCAGATTTCACAGTCATGTAAAAGTATTTTGATTTGACTTCTGAATTGTCCTTCAGTAGAAAATCTGAGGTACAGGATCATACTTCAAGTCTTGGTTCCATGAGGGGAAAAATTCAAGGGGCTCGCCACACTCACAGAGATGTAGTTATCTGTTTTTGTCTGAAATCAAGAAGAAGGCAGGGTAGATTTCTACCTTATAGACTAACAAAAGACACACACACATGCACACAAATAGGCTGCACCCAGGTGAGCATGGCTGTGTGGTATGTGGTGCTACAGACCCATCTGTGGCACCACAAACTGGCGCACACAGGCATTTTCTATGGTGCTACCTTGCAGCGTAAGGGGCTTTTTTGATCTCTGAGGTGTAAAAAAACGATGTAGAAAAAAAAGTGGGTGGCACATGCGGGGATAGCACACATTGCCCAAAACTGGAGCCTGGTCGACCAGAGTCATGCTCCGATTGCTGGCCAGGCTCCAAGCTGCAGTAATGCAGCTGCAGCTTCCCTGGCCCCCAGGACCTCAGGTAAGGCAGCTGGGGCCAGCAACTGTGCTGGCCCCCGCCTCCCTTACCCCACCCAGGGTAACCTGCTGCACACTAGAGGGCATGTGGCATGGGCATTGCCTGGGGACAAGTAGCAGCAGCACAAGGTGTCCCACTGTTAGATGTCCCTAAGGAATCAAACATCTGCATGCATCTGGATGTGGCCACACACAGCAAAAGCTTTTGTGGGCTAAACCTCACTTCATCAGATTGTATGAAAGGACGTGCAAAAAGCAAAGTATATATATTCATTTCACTCCACTTGTGCCCTCCCCATGTATATAAAAATATCTACTTTGTTTAATCTATAAGGTGCAAATCTACTGTGGCAGGACATCTTTGCTGCTTACCACTTTAAGAGGCTGTGGAGCAGCTGGCAGGTGTAGTGTGGCCTAACAAGGCAGTCACATGACTGCAAGAGGGCTCCTGGATTGGAGGATGGGGCTAAGCAGCCTCAGTATAAACACAGGCCTCAGAGCTGAGCTGGCAGTTGCTGTAGGGAGCCAGAGATACAACATTGCCTGGCTGGAGCTGCTGCTCCCAGAACACCTGGAGGTTCAGGGTAGGAACTATGGGGATGGAGGAGGTTCCTGGTCTTGGGGTATGACTTGAAACTACACCCTGCTAGGGCTGGATGGTATGGTGGGGCTGCCTGTGGTGGGGTGGTCCCCAGGAAATGCCACACCAGTGCCTCCCTGGTGAAAGGTGAGGATGGGGTGCTGTATAGCCTCAATCCCCACCACCTGCCACAGAGGGGACAAGCAAGGGGTCCAGGCATGTCATCAGAGGCCTGAAGGCCAAGGGAAGTAAGGCCTAGTGGCCCCAGTGAGGGGGCATGTGTGAGTAGGCTGCGTAGAGTAGGGTCTGCATGGGCAGGCTTGAAGGACTGTACATAGGCTGGCCTTAGAGATTAAATGGGATGTGTTTTGGAGGGGCCTGAGAAGGCACACCTATATGAGAGGGAGATGGTTAGCTGCTAAGGAACCTAGCCAGGAAACCCTTGACTGGTCAGTGCTGGGGCCAGGACCAGAATGGTCAAAAGGAAAGGACACCCACCACGAGGGATGGCCAGAGCCAGGGGCCTGGAGTTCCAGCTGGCCAGAGGCGAGGCCAGGGACTACGAGGCTAAAGGTCCCAGAGGGGGACCACTGCTGAGAGGGAAAAAAGGCTTAGGGAGTTTGGCAACCCAGAATCAGGGTGAAGCTTAGATGACCTGAGGAGTAGGGATCCAGGTGGGGTCCGAACATCAGGCAGGCACAGAGTCAGGCCCATTGTGGGGCTGGAACCATATAGTGATGTCATCTATGAAGCATGGGACATGGTGTAGGGATGGTACGGAGCTGTGTATTATGCCCTTGGCATCAGACAGTAAAATGGGCAGCCTCCTGCCTTATAAACAACTGTTTCCGAAGTCACATCAAAAGTGTGGCAGGTGAGGAAGGTGGGCAGACTGAACTAGACAGGTGGGTGGGCCAACGTTGGGACTGACTGCATCTACCCTCCCTTCTACTTTACCATTAGCAGATCAGACCTTTTCAAATAAAAGAAGCACTGATAGTCTGGAGTCATAGGGCTATTCTATGTGCATTTTACATCACAAGAAGCAAACTGCTCTGAAACCTTTTGCTGATCCTTTTCTGGGTGGCAAGACATTTTACCTATAAAAATAAAAATACTCAGATAGAAGAATTGCATTTTTGCTATCTTCCCCTCTCTTGCTGATTATTATTGCTGAAAAATGTCATTCTGCCTTTCATGGTTTTATGATAGGTAGAAAATGTTATCTCAAGGCATGAGTCACTCATGTTCTCATTCAGCATTTTGCACAGCACAACTTGTGCAATTAAAAAACTAAGCTCTAATATTGTCTGCTAACAATTCATTGTTTAAAATTATATTGGAAACATCCATAAAAATGGCTAGCCAGCTAAGAGACTCATGAAGGTAAAAACAAAAGAACTTGTCTGAAGCTGTCACTAGGCATTCAAGGTTTAGTCTGGGCCTTGATCCTCAGTTAGGCTATATTTCTGGGTTTGCAGTCTAGAAGAACTGTGTTAATTCTGGCCTAGGCAGCAACACATGCTTGTAAATGTAGCAGGAATTTAGGAGAGCTGGCCAAATGAGGTGACCTTCTTTATCAGAGGTAAGCAGGACCTGCTGCTGTTTGTTTTTTAGACTGGAGCTTTGGATCAAGTTGGGAAGAGTACAAGGGGAAAGTGCACCACTCAAACTTTAAAACCAACTGCCTGAGATGGGCAGTGGCATTTCTCTTCAGATAGCCCTGAGAGTCAATTGACTTCATGGTTTATTATTGTCTCCCTAATTCTTGTTAATTTCTCTCCAATAGACAGGTGTTAACAAGCCTCTCTTTAATGGTCTTGATGTTTCACTATTCAAATTATCTTTTCTTCTGCCATTTTCCTGCCTATTAGCCATGTTTCTCTCTTATTTCTCTTATTTTACATACTGTTTTTAGCTCTAGCTCAAAACCTTAATTCAGGTGTAGCACTATTAACTCAGGCATAGAAATGACTGACACCGGAGTATTGGTGTCAAGATGCTCAGGAAAGTGAGATTTTTATCTTTTCATGAATCTGAACAAGAGAAATGCATTTAACTGTATATGATATGCCCTTTGATCATATCGCACCTGACATAATAGCATGGGGTATCAGTAATATGAACTATGTGTCAGGTGTTAGGGATAAAACAGCTCCAAACTTCAATATACCATCCATAAACCAAAAGTTTAGTGGAAAGTTTAAATGGAGGGTTGAAGAGAATATTGTGCGGATGCGATCAAAAAGACCCACGGAAGTGGGATCTTTTGATTGCACCATTGTTGTTCACACTGCAGGATGTCCCTCATTCTTCAGTACAATTTCTCCCTTTTGAGTTAGTTTTTGGCCACAAGCCTTGAGGCCTGATGCAAGTAATGAGAGAAAAATGGGAGGAGACTTGTTACAAGAGAACCAATGTGAGAACATACAGACAGGAACTGCTGAACCAGTTAAATATAGCATGGCAAGTGGCCAAGGGGACTTTAGAAGAGGCCCAGCAATGTCACAAGGCTGTTTATGATCAAAGGGCTAGGGAGCATGAATTCCAAGTTGGGGATAGGGTACTTGTGTTATTACCCACGATGGATAATAAATTGTTAACACAGTGAGAAGGCCTGTTTGAAATCATACAAAGGGCAGGTCCTATAGACTACAGTCTGCTGAGGGAGCATCAGATTGTTCACGTAAACTTATCAAGGGCCTGGAAAGAGACTGAGGGGTGGCTGGCTGCTCCTGAAGAAATAAGTTTGGACCAGAGCTCCCAGGCGGAGAGGGGGGAAGAATTCTTTAATAGGATTGATACAGTTGGGAGAGGGCTTAATGGATAACCATTGGAAAGATCTCACTGTCCTTATCCATAGGTTTAGATACGTGTTTAACAAATAACCTGGATGGGGTAGGGGAGTAGTGCATGAGATTCATACTCCTAAGGGGAACATCCTGTTCCTCCTCATCTGTATGAGGCGTTCCACTAAAAGCTAAAAAAAAATGTTGGGGCAGGGAATTATAGTTCCCTCTAGGAGCTCCTGGAGAAGCCCACTAGTCGTAGGACCAAAAAAAGGATGAGTCACTTAGGCTATGTATCGATTTTAGGTGACTTAATGCAATAGCTAGGTCCTATGCCTCATATCAAAGAATTATTGATGAGAATCAGGCAAGCCTGCTATATTTCAACTTTGGATCTCTCCAAAGGTTATTGCCATATCCCTAAGGCCCATGGAGATAGAGCTAAGACAGCATTTGGAACTCCCTGGGGGGTTGTATGAGTTTACCCGTATGCCATTTGGCTTACATGGAGCAGCCGCAACTTTTCAATGACTCGTGGAATAAATCTTAGCTCCCCACACGTCATATGCATCTGCCTATATAGATGACATTGTGATCTACTCTAGAACATGGGCACATAATCTCAAAGTGGTAGAGGCGGTCCTAACAGAATTACGGAAAGTGGAAATGACAGCAAATCCCAAGAAATGTGCTTTCGGAAAAGGTGAGGCAAAGTATTTAGGACTCTTGATAGGGCAGGGAGTTATTAAGCTTCTGGCAGATAAGGTGGCTGCAGTAAAAAAGATTAGGCCTCTACAAACCAAACAACAGATGAGATCACTTTTAGGACTTGCTAATTATTATCAATGTTTTTTCCAGGAGGAGCTCTTCAGCAAATGGAAGGAAATGGCTCAGGAAGGTTCTCTCCGTGATCTTTCCTGTGGTGGACAGCAAAATGATCCCTCTGTAATTTTCAGTAAGACTTGTCTCCTTTCTTGTCACAATCATGGTGTCCCTGAGGTCATTTGGGACTTCCTCATTCCAAATCCTTAGGATGTGGGCATGGAACTGTGATGTAAGCTCCTCTCCCTCTGTTTGAAAATTTTGGTGGGGATTCCATCAGCTCCAGGAGCCTTGTCATTATTCATGCTTGCTGGCTTTCCTCATCTTGTCAAGGGTTGCAGGGATTCCAAGATCATGTCTGACTGGGTGTTGTGGGATGGAGTTGAGAGCACTCTTGTCAACAACAGAGCCTTGATTGAGTAGGCTGTCAAAATGCTCCTTTTAGTGAGTGCTGATGGCTCCCCTTTCCTTGATCAGGTCTTCTCCATCTTTAGGTCTCACTGGTAACTGACTAACTGTACTCCTTTTATTGCAAGACCACTATATTCTTGCTTTTACTAGTAAATTCCCTTTTACTAACAGATTTTTTCCCCCAACCAATCTTGTCAGCTCAGCTGACGCCAACTATAATATGGGAATGATTTTTGATGGGCCTTCCAAGTGATAGTCATGGATATGCCCATGGGACATTAGGTCTCAACCTTTTTAGTTTCAAGGAATCCTCATTAGTCTCAAGGCCCTTGGAATATGCCAGCTCTTAGTTTTCATTTGTTTTTTGACTGAAGAAGGATAATAGAACAGTTCTTCTGTTGCAAAGAACTTACACAGACCAAAGCAAGTCAGAATATTTTCAACATTATGATTTCCTATTGAAATATTTGGGTTTATCTTGTGAATGTTTGCACACCCAATAGTGCTAGCATTGCATAGCACATTGTAGCACCCTTGAGAGGCTCTCAAGCCACCCCAGGATACTGCAGCACACTGGGTAAGAATAACTGGCATAGAGTATGAAGATGGTTTCATAGTGAAGGTTATTAGTGAAACGGGTCATATAGCTCTGCTTTCCCCAAGCTCTTAAAATACCTTTGTACAGAGCTGAAATGTCTAATTTATCTGGGTAATTAGAAGCTTAGGATAGGAAAAATTGAGAGAGAGGATGGTTAGGACAGTACGTTGGGAATGAGATTGGGATTCAGTTCATTGCTTCACCACTGAGCTCCCTGTGTGACCTTGTTTAAGTTGTTACATTTCTCTGCCTCTATTTTCATTTACAAAATGGAGAAAAGGCTTCCCTACCTTATAGGGCTGTTGCTGCCATATAGATATGTGATCTATGAAAATGGGGAGCAAGCAGTGGTTTTTGTGAGGTCCTAGCATCTGCTACACAATTAGATCCATATCCTTAAATAAGGTACTTAAGTATTTTATAGCTATATTCTTGAAGAGGATGCTGTCTCTAGTGGGTTATGGAATAGAGAAGATCCCACACAACTTACTGATTCGTTTGATGCACTGGCTGGGGGAGTATTTAGTTGATTGCACGATTTCACAATGATTGCACACTTAATTCATACAACACTATTTTATTTTAAAATTCTTTGCTACACATATAACACTGCTTAGCTTTAAGAAATACCACAAACATTAAGAACACAATAACTACATAGATCAGAAACAATACTCCAAATGCACTTCCTTAAAACAATTACAACTAAAAGTTAAATTTGAATCAATACTATTATTTTCATATTATACTTACAATCCTAGAATTCTGAGAAGCCAAACACCTAGGTATGCTTTCATTCCTCAGTAGTACAATTTAATGGGCTGGCCTCAGTAGTATGGTTCAATGGGCTGGCCTCAATACTGATAGGACTAAGCCCCCTTCCTTCAGTCCCTTTCGGGCGCTCCGTGGCTTCAGCGTGAACTAAGAGATTCGTGTTCACGGAGAGGGTGGTTCAGGTGATCAATCTGATCTGGCCTACACTTGCAATTCTTCCTTCGTTGTTCTGCAAGTGAGGTTACCTCCAAATTGGGACAGTAGGTTACAGTTTTTATTGAGTGAGTTGCCGTCTTGGGCTGCTCCTACCCAAACCTGTCACTACTCCCAAATTTGGGCTCGGATCTTACTCAACAGATTCTTTTGCTTGGTAATCAGTTTATTTTCTTCACCATTTTAATTACTTTGGGGAACTTCCTTTCTTTCCAATCTTTTCAAAGGCTCCTATGGTTTGATTTCTCAGAATGTGGGATGTTTGCTTAAGGGTAATTTTTAGGTTAACTTTGTTAAAGGCCTCTAAAGATAAAATTCAAGAGTTAAGACTTTGAGCAAAGCTAGGACCTTCCGCACGTAGGCCAAAACAATGGCCTAGATAAGAAGATGAATCTTGCCTTTTTCCTAAACTGGCTAATGGGCAACTATTATAAGCATTCAAACTATTACATTCAATATGACAGATGCATGATACATCTGAAAGGATATTTGAAGTACCAGTACACAGTATAGTAGCAACTTGTTGATTTTTTCTATAGAAATCACTTCTGTAATTGGGTCTGTTATTTGAAAGTGTTCCCACTTTATTTACGAGACGAGTAGAAAATGTCTGCCATGGGTGTACATTTCAAAGCAATGACAAGCTCTTCATTTCCTTCCCCAACTAATATTGAATACAATTTAAAAAATCATGGAATTTTATACAGAAAAAGCTAGTATTGAGATGGATATTTCACAGATGACAAAAGAAATCTGACAGTCAACAGAAAGCCAAGATGGTAACAGAGCTCTTAGCACCATGTGCACAGTCCCTGGCTGACAAATTGATTGCAGCCCAAGAAATACAGCTGGAAGTTACCTGTGTTACAGTGTTATACCTGCTAAAACAGGCAGGGTGCATACATAATGAAACAAATGATTCAGCTTGCTCATTAACTGCTAGCCATTGCAGGTAAGCTTTTAGTCCTGTAGCAGTGGCTCATTTGCCACTTGCTAGTTTAATTTCCTTTCTGTAATGCAACTTGAATTTGGGATTGCCTTTCAAAATAAACAGGAGATGAACTACACTCACCCTCTATGGGACTCAGATTCTTGACAGAATGGACCAACTTGGAGAGGAAATGCCATCTCTATATATTTTGCAATCATTTAACTATTATGGATAACCATGGAGCTTGTCTGTTTATCACTGTTAAAGTCATTATTATATGCTTTCTGTTGACTTAGATATTCAACTAGTAACCAAACAACAGAGTTTGCATTTACCAAGAATGAATTATAATTCAATAGGGTGCAAATACTGTAGCAATAAGAAAAACACAGTGGTCCTCTGAAAATTATTTCTACTATGCAGTAGATTTATGCCACATGATTATAGTACCTTCTTTATGTGCAACAGAAAAAGCCCACGTTGTCATACGTATACACATGGTAAAATATTGTATTTTAGCATACTATGGTATCTTGTTACTACTGCTAAATTTTCACTTTGTTGGAAATGAAATTATTGGTAGTGCTGTTTTGCAGAATTATACATTCTGAGAATGATCAATCTTTAAAAACAATTGTGAAAAACAGATGAACTGAGTCATTCTTGTATTTGATTTTAATACCAAATCCAAAAACATATTAAGGTACTGGTTGTGCACTCTGCTACCTTGCTCATATGCATTGCACTTAACAGTCAGTCTTCACAGACTAAAGTTGGTTTTAGAGGAAGTGGAAGAATTTGCAGTCTTTCATTGTATTTCCATATATATATATTCCTTAAATAAAGAAGTTATACCAAGCAACCTTTCTATAAAGCTCTTTTTCACTGGGGTGAGCAAGTGTTCCTCTAACAAAAACACACCAGGTTACCTCAGGTGAGAATCCATCACATTTTGTTAACATCACTGTCTCCCAGATAGTGCTACAGGATGTTAAAGCACAATTAACCCTGAAATGGAACGTGAAATACGAACACAGACAACTCGGTGTCTGTCCTAAAATCAAAGTCTAACTTTATTAGTACAACAAATATTATCTTAGCAGTTTCTATATTCAGAGAGAGAAAAAAGTTATTCAGTACAATAATCTCACCCAATCCCAGATGTTACTTTGCTCAATAGAAAAGATGGTCATCAGTTCCTGGAAGCAAAGGGTATGTCATGGGCTGGGCTAGTCCAGACAGGTGTTGAAGGCTGGATTTATGACAATGACACCTAACTTTCTTGCTGCCCCCTTTTATACTTTTCGTCAACTCTCTCCTTCAGTGACTCCTTGCTTTCAGATTGGTCTTTCTGTGGTCAGCATACTATCCATCTTTTATCTTATCAACATATTCCGGTGTCCAACAGACCCATCACAAGCACACCTCTTAATTTGGCCTTTTTCCAGTGTCTTACTTTGAGCATTATCCATTGGTCTGTCTTATCAACTTACATTAACATATCCAGTCCTTTCATCCCTCTGATTCAGCTGGGTAGTAGGGGTATGTAAAACAGGCCCTATTCAATTCAGATTTGTCCCGAATCAGGGACAGTGATTTGATTCTTTGATTCAGATTACTGTCCCCAATTCGATTCAGCCGAATCTGTATTTGAAGATTCTATGCTGATTCAGAGAATCAGCGATTTGGCCATAGACACAGCTTTAAATGTTTTTTCTACATACCTCAAGGTACCAGGCATGGCTCAGGAACACTGCGATGCTGGAGCAGATGGAGCATCCTGCAGGAGCGCAGGGGGGACCCCCGCATGCTCAGTGGTGAACCCAGAAGTGGACTGGAAGTATGTCCAGTCCACTTCCAGGCCTGTGGGGGAGCATGTGGGGGGCTTCCCCCCACCCCTCCAGCTCAGCAATTGGCTGTGGGCAGAACCCAGCTGCCCCCCCAAACCCAGGAGGCACCAGTTGCAGAGCTGGGGGGGGGGTCATGAAGGGGTCCCCCCGTGCACTCCCCAGCAAACCCGGAAGTGGACTGGAAGTGCTTTTGGTCCACTTCCAGGTCTGCTGCCAAGCATGCTGGGGAGACCCACGCATTCCTGTGGGATGCTCCATGTGCCCCAGCATCGCAGCATTCAGAGCCGCCTGGTACCTTGAGGTATGCAAAAAAAAACATTTAAAGCTGTGTCTATGTCCAAATTGCTGAATCTTTTGGAATCTCTCTGAATCAATTTGGAGGGCTCCAATTCGATTCAGAGAGATTAAAGGGTCTCATGATTTGATTCAGATTCGGCCACCGATTTGGGCTGAATCTCCACCGAATCAAATCAGGTATCGAAGCTTCGCACAGCCCTATTGGTTAGCGCCAAGTTCAGTTAATTTGAGCTGGTAACAAGGCCATTGCAATGTAATGTTAAAAAAACTTCTCACAGTGATAAAAAAGAAAAGAGATAATGAGCACTATGAGCTGTACGAAAACAATGCAAGGCCAGCTAATAAACAAAATAAAAAGTTAATGAGGCTATACAAAACATAAGCAATAATGAAATAAAGCTAAATATAAACAATAGTATAATTCACCATTCTATAGGCAGGTGCAACTTTAAAGCGTAAAATATGACAAGTTACCCTAACAGTCTTATACATTAACAGTGTTTTTGTTATCCTAATGTCAATAACTTTGTTGACAAAAATAGTTGGGTACAAGACTGCACTTGCACAGGTTTTATAGCATTATAGGGTTCCTATTGATGTGCAACAAGGCTGCTTCAATGTGCTGTAAATCCAGCGTGTTGAAGCAGACTTGATTAATCAAGTCTGCTGGAGCGTGGAATATAACATGCTCTATCAGACTCCAGCATCATGTGTATCAGCATCCCTGCGTTAAAAAGTGGTGACAGGGTGCTTTAAACGCAAGCTCGTTTGAGCTTGAGTTCAAAGTGCTCTGCTGCCATTTTTCATCATGGGGATGCTGATACATGTGACGCTTGGGTGCTTTTCATTAGCACGGCTCGCTAATTAAAGCACCCCCCACCTCCCGGTCTATAAATGCTCATAGTTCTGTTGATGTTAATGACACCTTTTGTGATCTATATTAATGAGACTAATTAATGCAATTAATTAATGCAATTAAAGACCATATTGTAATGAGGGCAGAGTTAAAGTTGCATATTGTAACAAGAGGGCAAAGTTAAGGTTGCGTACGCTTTAACATTTTTCACTTTCTTTGAGTCTGAAATTGTTGAGTCTTAATTGCAGCATGCATTATGACCAAATCTCTCTGATTCTCTTGAATAATAAGGAATTAAATTCTACTGGGCTAGGAGTAGTGGAGGTTTTTTTAAACTTTATTTGGCAGGAATAGTTTTGCTCAAACTTTTAAAATATAAATCACCTTTTATTCAAAGGCAGAACCTGGAAAACTTCAGACAGAAGGTTATGTATAGCTGAATTGTATACAATTGACCAGGTTATTAGCTGTGGCAAACTTAACTCTGTTGATCACAGTGCATCAACTAAGACCAAATCCTCAGCTGCTGTTGTTTTGGAATAGCAACACTTATTTAATCTCTTGTCTTTCTGTGTAATGTCTGTTCCCGCATTGTCATTGTGAGATGAATTACCACTCTTTTGTATTGGTTTACTGCAGAGTTCAGGATAGTCACACCTTCAGTTAATTTGATTATTTTATTTACATTTAGAAGAAAACCTCCTTTGAGACCATAAATCCAACAGACCATAGCAACCTCATGTTGCTAAAATTGTTGAAATCTATCTATAGCTGCCTGGCAGATGGCTGAGGACATCTCTCATTTATTCCCCTTTATTTTTTATGTCTACCTGCTATACAACTCTCTGAACTCTTTATTAAGTTAAGGGTTGCTTGGAGCAAGCTGGAATAGATATCCTAATCAACGTTGTGCAGTGTCTTCAAACAACTGGAAGAAAAAACAAAATGGAATACTTCCCAGTGGAACCTCAGTTCAACCAAGTTCCCTCCACTTCCATAAACACAGGAGCATAAGTGATGCATAGTGGGGGCACGTGCCCCCCTGAGATTGGCCACCGCTGACTTCTGTGGGTGGTCGCCACTTGCACTCACATCCTCCTTGCTGCTGGCAGTGTCTGTGGGCAATCCCTGTTTGCCACCTCCCCTTCTCCCTGCCACTGACACCACCGCTGGCAGCTGCGGGCAATCCCCACTTGCCACCACTGACACCAACACCGGCAGCTGTGGGCAGTCTCCGCTCGCTGTCATGGTGCCCCCCCAGTCTCAGCAGACACTAGTCGTTCACACACAGGAGAGGGCAAAATGGGTGGTGGGAGAAAACAAGATTTGACATGGCAGTGGGGTTACTGGTTTTGTGGCATGGTCCTTTTCTGACACCTCTGCCCTGATAACCTCTATTTGTGCCCCACAGATTGCACAGAGGTGGGAAGCAGCAGGGTACTGGGAACAGATTCCCTCTCTACATCAGCACCATCTCCTTGAGAATTTTCTGGTGAACGCATCAAAATTAATTTCTATTAGTTCCCCTTATATGACAAGAATTTGCTTCAAAGATGTGTTGGATAGGCATAAATTGTCTCTGTGTCTCCTATTCCTGATCTTGTACCTCAGCTGCTTTCACAACAGACAAAAGGCTGGAAAAACTCTTGACTCTAAAGGAAGTAGACCAAAATTCTGATCTCTCTCCAGTACATGATCTTCCCATGGGATTTCTGTGGCCTTCGGCAACTCTGTGCCTCAGTTCTTCATCTATAAAATAATGATACTTCTTTTCCATATGAAGTATCATACTTATCCCCTGCCCTCATCCTGTTTTATCTGTTTGGAACATAAGCTTTTGAATGGAGGGACTACCTGGCTTTGTATGTATGACACGTGGCTCAGTGTAGCTCATTTGGTTGAAACTACATCTGGGTGAAACCCTATTTGAATAGTAAGTTTGTTGCAAGATGCAGTTTCAGAGGGAATCAAGTCTAGTTGTGAATTTCTAATTCAGGACATTGCTTCAGTTGAAAAAAATAGGGGGTAGGTTCAAAAGTGTCCAAATGTTTTTGTTTTGAAATGCTCTAAACAAAACGTTTAAAAATTTTTACAAAGGTGGGGGAATTGTGCCAAGATGAAACAAGACATTTAATTTAGCATCCAAGAAAGCTTTCAGGTCAACCACAAATGAAATATGTAATTTTTTTCATTTTTCTGAACCCAAAGTGAAACACTTTGTTTTATATAATTTTTTCTGAGAACCTGAATATTTCCCATGTTACTTTGAGCCAAACCAGGTTTTGGCAGCCATACCAGAAGAATTAATTGGTTGCCCTGTTTCAAATCCTACAAAATGCTGCCTCCCCTCAGGTTCTGTTGAAGTTAATAGAAGGTTGTGGCACTTGTCACAATCTTCTGGTGTTACCTGGATGGTCCAATGGGCCAAGCCACTTTCATTTTACTAGTGAGACGAGCATTTTCATAGTTTCATAGTTTCATAGTTTTAGGGTCGGAAGGGACCTAATAGATCTTCCAGCCCGCCCCCCCGCCAGGGCAGGAGAACAACAAAAAACCCTAAAAACAAAAACGGGACTCAAATGAGTCCAGCCAGGTAGGCATCCAGCCTCTTCTTAAAGACCTCCAGGGTAGGGGCCAGCACCACCTCCCTTGGAAGTTGGTTCCAGCTCCTAGCCGCCCTAACTGTGAAGTAGTTTTTTCGGATGTCCAATCTGTACCTCCTCTCCATCAACTTGTGCCCATTACTCCTTGTTATGCCAGCAGGGGCTAGGGGAAACAGCGTCTCCCCCAAACCCTTCTGGTTCCCCCTAGTGAGTTTATAGACGGTCACCAGGTCCCCCCTCAGCCTTCTCTTGTGGAGGCTGAATAGGTTCAGGTCCCGCAGTCTCTCACTGTAGGGTCTGCCCTGTTGTCCCCGGATCATGCGGGTGGCCCTCCTCTGGACCCTCTCCATGTTGTCCACATCCCTCCTGAAATGGGGCGCACAGAACTGGACACAATACTCCAGCTGCGGCCTGACCAGCGTTGCATAGAGGGGGAGGATCACCTCCCTGGCTCTACTCGAGATGCACCTGTGGATGCACGACAAGGTCCGGTTAGCCCTGCCAACCATGACCTCGCATTGTTGGCCCATGTTCATCTTGGAGTCAATAATGACACCAAGATCCCTTTCCGCCTCCGTGCTCTCAAGTAGGGAGTTCCCCATCGTATAAGTGTGCTGCTGGTTCCTACTACCCAAGTGCAGCACCCTGCACTTGTCCGTATTGAAACACATCCTGTTCCTGCTTGCCCACCCCTGTAACCTATCCAGATCCTTCTGCAATCTCTCTCTCCCTGCTAGCGTGCTCACCTCCCCCCAAATTTTGGTGTCATCAGCGAATTTAAACAGGTTGCTTTCCACCCCAGCATCAAGATCGCTGATGAAGAAATTGAACAGCGCAGGCCCCAGGACCGAGCCCTGGGGGACTCCACTACCCACCTCCCCCCAAGTCGAGTATGATCCATCCACCACCACCCTCTGAGTGCGACCCTTCAGCCAATCTGCAATCCATCTGACTGTGTAGGCATCTATGCCACAGTTGCCTAGTTTATTAATTAGGATGGGGTGAGAGACGGTGTCAAAGGCCTTGCTGAAGTCCAGAAAGACTACATCCACCGCGACACCTGCGTCCATGGCCTTTGTGACCTGATCATAAAAGGCAATCAGGTTGGTCTGACATGATCTCCCCCTAATAAATCCATGCTGATTGCCCCTGAGCATCATTTCTGATGCCGGCCCATCACAAATGTGCTCCTTGATGATCTTCTCAAAGAGTTTCCCCAGGATTGAGGTAAGACTGACGGGCCTATAATTGCCCGGGTCCTCCCTTTTCCCTTTTCCCATTTTACAGGTGGAAGATATGTGAAAATCAACAGTGGCTTTGGTTAATGCAGGCATATAACAAAAGGATTTCTTTGTTTGCTTTGACCTTCAGATTTGATTAAACTCAATTGCAAAACTATACTTGAAAGAAACAGATGCACATTTTTTATTGTAGATCAGAACCTAGTTTGAGTTCTGAACTGTAAAATGAATCTAAAGTGAGATTCCAGATTGTGTTAACCAAAAACAAATTTGTTACACCAGCTTTTGCACCCAACACAGCAGAAATAAAAATATAATCATCTACAAAGAAGTTCTCCCTGACAAGATGCTTGCTTACAGAACTTCCAGGTAGTGAGATAAATATTGCTTCCAGATTTTTCACTTAAACTCTAAATTCAGTATTATTGATGGTTCTAGCATCAAAATGCTAGCTGCAGCTGCAATCCTACCTTAGTCAAAACAGTTATTGATACCAATGGGAAATGCTGCCTGAGCTAGATCTGTAGGTTTAGACTCCTGAGTTATTAATTTTAACATAATCTTGCAAAACTTGTCTTTCAAAATCAAATGTATGTTTAACACTAGTCAGGGTTCTCTCTTTCATGCTGTGTTGCAGTCTGCCTTAGTTTAACATCTGAACACTGTGTTCTGCATTATCAGTATGTGTTCAAAGTTGAAAAATTTTCTGTAGATATTTGCCAACAGACACTGACAAACATTCTGCAATGCCAGGAACCTTTGATCATCTCTTAATCTTACTTGTGAATATAATCGTATCCTCTGCTTATTTTCAAAAGGCTTCCTCTATGTTTACTGCTGTACAAATACAGATCCAAAGCCATTAACGGCTTCTGTGAGTAACTTCACACACCCACATAGTCCTTCTGACTCAGGTGTGTCTACATGTGCTATTAATGCAATACAAGCTTACTGCACAGTGAAATACCATGCAGTAAGCCTTACCCAGAAGCACGTTTACACATGTACCCCCATTGGGTGCAAATCTGCTCCCAACAGGAGCAGCCCGGTGCCCTGTTCTGCCTCCCTGCAGCAGCCAGGGGGAGCTCCAGGCCAGTCCTGATGCACATGTGGCCAGAAGAGCTCTGCCAGCTGCAGTAACAGCTATCTCCTGGCCCTGTGAACATTGGGAGGGGTCCTGATGTGAACAGGGCCAGGAGACAGCTGCTGCTGCAACCAGCAGAGCTCTCCTGACCCTCTGAACATCTGGACACACAGCTGCCAGAGAACCCTGTGTCTAGAGGGGTTTCCCTGCCCAGCAGGGGGCTGGATGGGAACTGTCCCACTTGTGGGACAATGCTGGCAACCCCCAGCTGGGTGGGGATTTTCTGCCCAGCAGGGGGCTGTCCCACTTGTGGGGCAGCTACCCACAAGTCCATAGCAGAGCTTTTCTGGCCCCGTGAACATCTGGACACACAGCTGCCAGAGAGCCCAGTGCCTAGAGGGGCTTCCCTGCCAAGCAGGAGGCTGGTTGGAAGCTGTCCTATTTGTGGGGCAGCTACTAGTGGGCCCCTGGCTGGATGGAGATTCACCAGGGGTTCACTGGCAGCTGCCCCACAAGTGGCACAACTCCAGCCAGCCCCTGGCTGAGCAGGGAAATGGAGAGCTACCCTGTCCTGGCACTGCTTACCTGCCAGCTCCTGTGGGAAGCTGTGCAGTATCACGACAGGGAGGGGTCAGAGAGCAACCCCGTCCCAGTGCTGATTGGCTCCCAGCTCTGGGGGGAGCTAGGAGCTGAGCAGCACCAGAACTGGGAACAGAGAACTCCCCCATCCCCTGTGGCCCCCTGTTGGTGTGGCTGTCTGGCAGAAAAATTGCTTTCGGTCAGCATCTGCATGAGTGGTACTGAGCAGTAGCTAATGCGCAGTTAATCTTCTACTTGCATTTACAGGTAGTAGAAAACTGCACATTAGCCTGATTTACTGCACAGTAGTTTAGTCCACAGCACAGTAAAGCATCTTGTGTAGATGTGCCCAGTGGGAATACTTATGCCTGATCCCATGCACAGAAATCAATGGGCAGTGGACCAGGCCACCATTGGGTGCCTGGTGTAAGGTGGTGAGGTATGTACATCTGTAGGGTTGAAGCCTGAATAATACCCTGTAATCCATGGTATTGACTTAAAATTGTGGCAAATTGAGCTCAATTTAAACATAATCACCTGGATAACTCTCATCCCCAGTAGCAGGACAACTGGGCCCCAATACTTAATACATATGCATGCATGGCATAGACTTATGTCATGTATGTATTATCATCTTGCCATGCTGCATCTACAAGGCTTAATTAAATGGGCTCCCCTCTCAGCCCAGCTGGATTAATTGCTAACACTATATCCCAAATCAGGGTATGATATGAAGGCAAAATAACTATCAGGTGAAATAAAGGCATAGCAGTTGGGAATTGTGCTAAGCATTTCTGGGCTACTGCTACTCTAAAGAATGCTATACTTAAAAAAAAGACAAGTGCATGTGAATATCAGTACTGGAGGAGGAGGGATCTCAATGGAGGCAGATCAGACAGTTGTAAATGTTTGATACTGTTCTGTCAGTGTTTTCATCACTTCTCCTTTTACAGCTATTTTATTTTTAAATAAGGCTTTGACTTTATTGATCAGTATACACTTTCCTTTTTTATTAGAATTCTAAGTATAGCATGTTTCCTTTAAGTTTAAAACCAAAATATTTACAAACTGGCATCAACTCCCAGGGTCCTACTCAATCACCTCCTACACCCTTTTCCCACACTATTCTTAGTGAGAGAACAGATTGCCTTTGGATCCCATGGGAATAATGGGAGAGCAGAGGCATCAGGTATATCCTGCCTGCAGCTCCTTTAGCTTTGAAACAGGGCACTAATAGTTTGAACACCTTGGCTAGTCACAGGCATCATAGGTTATACAAAGAGTGATATGGGAATGATCCTCAATTGTCAAGATGGCTGAGGATGCAAAGATGGGTTCTAGCAATGTTTAGCAGACCCCTATTCCTTTGGATGGCAAACTGAACCCAGGCAGTGGTGCAAGTTGGAATGGGCTACTCTGTCTTAAACCAGCCCTGATGGTTTGGGAATGTATGGCCTAATTATACTTAATTCGTTATAGTTAAGTACTTAATTATAGTTAAGTACTTGATGCACAACCTATTGGAAGTGAGTATAGTGAATGAGCAAATGCAGCCCAGTTGTTTGGTGCCTTTTCACAGTGGCTTTAATTGCATTTCCTGAAAAGGTGCTTTATTTAGTTCTCATGGATATGTAGGTGCAGTTAAGTCATGCCTTGTATTGGTCCAGCTGCCTCTACTGTGGGCACCTTTTGTCAGATGTTGCTAATTGAGGATATGTGCACACAAGCAAGTTAATGAGAGCAGAGCTTTACTGTGTGTCTCCTTCTCCATGGTAACTGTGTGCCTGTGTGCACACTACTTCCTAGTGGTAAGTTTAAGCTAAATTGTAGTAGCTGCAGCCTCAATCATAAGCTATGATAGGCAGAGAAATAACAGGACCCTCCTACCCAAGTTGGTGCCTGGGGTGGTAACTCTGTTGCCCCCTCCTGCCTTCCCTTAGTTACACTACTGATTATAGGCTTCCTTTCATTTACCACTTGGGTAAGTCTGTGCACATAGGCAAGTCACTACTGAGCAGCTGGTGCTCTGTGAAAGGGTTTTCCCTCATGACAATGTATTTGGGTTTTTTTATGCACATGCTACAAGTGTAGATCAATTCAGAATGTCACTATACAGATCCACTCCTGCTCACCCTATGCTATCACTTGAGTAAGTAATTAAGCAGGATATTATCCTAAATATTGCTTGAAAATCTTCTTTAAAGAAGTTGAATTTGCATACTGTGACAGAGACTGATTTTTTTTTTTTTAATGGTAAACTAAGACTAAGTGTATTGAACTGGAGGGAGTTGTCTAACAAGGTACTGTGAGTTTTAATCTTCATTTAATATTTTGGAGTGGGGTGAAAACAGCATGTGAAATATACAGGTAATGGTGAATTGCAAGGTACTTTGGGCAGGTGTAATAAAAGGCAGTGAAGTCCTGAGGGGCTAAATCCTAGCCTTACTAGAATGAGTGACATTGCTGGAGGCATCCCAAGTAAAGCCAGTAGCAGCCACCACTGACCAGAAGGTCTTTTTTGTCAGTACTTGAGAGGAAGATTCAGGACTGGGAGTCTGTCCCTTTAAGGAAGAGTGGGTGCGGCTACACATTGCCCTGCGGCGACATAACGATGCACTACATCACTGTATGGCATGATACAGTGACGTAGTGATCACATGGGTCTACACGCAATCCCCAGCTATGTCGCTGTAGTAATGTGCTGCCTAGTTATAGTGTGCTGCTACAGCAACATAGCCAGTGAATCTAAGTGTTCCACCTATACACCGCACTATGGGCAGTTACTATGCCGTGTTTTAGTACTTCCACTAAGCAAGTACTAAAATGTGGCACAGTATCAACGTTACCGTATGATGACCTGTAGATACACCCAGTGGTACCTTTAGGGACCGCATGCCACAGCAGCTGCATGCACGCTGGAAGACTGCCTCAAGGGCAGCAGCTTTTTGCTGCTGTTTGAATGTGGCTGTGTGATTGGGCTCTCTGTTGTTCCTGTGATGCCTAATGGAGGCTACCCAGTGGCAGAGGGAAGATCTCCTTTTTAATTCACAACGGTACACCAGGGAAGCAGAAGTCAGGATCTGGTTCTTAATAGACTAATTCAAGGCTCCCAGTGGTCTATACTAAACTTCTTTATCCCAGAAAAAGAGTGCAGCATGTAAACAATGAGCTGCTACATTAATTATTTAATTGGATAATGTGATCATTCCAATGGTCATTTTTTTCTGGTATTCTGTCACTATTATGATAGAATCCTTGTCTACCATGTAGGAGACCCAGGTTTGATTCCTGGTTGTGCATATAACTACAGCCATTGAGGCACCGAATGTCTGGACACAGTTTGGCCTTTGGATTCTGGGCAGCCTCCACTCCTCCATACTCCTGCCTAAGCATATGTGTCAAAGGTTCTGGTGATCTCTCCTGCATACACCATGATCCAGTAGGATCAACTGTTGCCTGCTCTGTCTCTCACAGTGGCCAGTGCCTGATATGTTAAAAGAAGACACAAACTGACCTGCAGTGTGAAACCATCAAACAATCTGCCAAATTATTGATGCTTTCTCCCAACCACCTCAGTGTAGAGGTTTGCTTGTGATCTGAGTCTAAATGAATACATATCAGCTTCTGTGAATCTGGCATGTTTTCTTCATTTCTTAGTGCTTATATGTGGAATTAATATTTATTAACATATTCTATTTATTTAAAACATACATTTTTAGTAATGAGTATAAAATACTGTCCCTTTGAACCACAGTGCCACAGCAATCAAGTTTGGTGCCCGGGGCAAAGACTGTAGTGGCAGCCCACCCTCACCCTGCACGCAGATCCAGGGGTCATCCCCCTCTCCCATACTTGCCTGGGAGTGCACAAAGCAGCAGGAGCCACACTTCCCGCTCAAGCTGAGCAGTGCCTGTTGGTGCCCCTTCACTTTGGTCCCCAGGGCAGTTGCACCACTCATCCCCCCCCCTTGCTATGGCACTGCTGAATCATGAGGTTGACTGCTGTCCAAAATTGCATATCAGGTACAGGCATTACAAAGCTAGCTGGGATGATGGAATACTTGCAACTTAGATTTATCCTGAAGAAGCACTATTTTACTGTCATGCCTTGGTAGAAGACTATAAAACTATTTCGTAGTTTCCAAAGATAACTTTTGTTTCTACAGTTTGTGGCACGTGGATCTCGACTCACCTGGAATCACCACAAAGGAGGAATATTCTGCACTGGTCCAGACTTGTAGAGAGCAAACCAGGAAAGCCAAGGCTGCAAGCAAACTCCAACTGGCTACACATATCAAGGACAATAAAAAGTCCTTTTCAGATATGTGGGGAGTCGGGAAAAAAAGCAAGGGTAACATTGAACTCTTGCTAAACCAAATGGGACAACTGACACCCAGGAAAAAGCCAACCCGCTTCATGGGTATTTTGCATCAGTTTTTCACCAGCCGAAAGGGACCGCCCTGCTTAACACGATGCGGGACCACCATGGTGAGGGTGAATTTATACCTTACATCTCTGTAGACCACATAAAGCAACACCTTGAGAGGCTGGACACCAAGTCAGCTGGTTCTGACAGTTTGCACCCCAGGGTGCTTAAGGAGCTAGCAGGCATCATAGCTCAGCCACTGGCACAGATCTTTGAGAACTCGTGGCACTCAGGTGAAGTGCCCAAAGGTTGGAAGAAGGCCAACTTGGTGCCTATCTGCAAGAAAGGGAGGAAAGTAGATCCGGGGAACAACAGGCCTATCAGCCTGACCTCTATCCCTGGGAAGATCTTGGAAAAAATTATCAAAGAGACCATTCTTAAACTGGCTGATGGCAACATACTGAGCGACAGCCAGTACGGGTTTGTTGTGGGTCGCCCTTGCCTGACCAATCTCATCTCCTTCTATGACCAGCTGATATATCACCTGGACAAGAGAAAATGATTGATGTCATATATCTGGACTTTAAAAAAGCCTTTGATCTGGTGTCCCATGATCTCCTCATGGAAAAATTGGCCAACTGTGGCCTCTGTTACATTACAGTCCAATGGCTGGGGAATTGGCTCAAAGGTCGGACCCAGAGAGTGGCAGTTGATGGAAGTGAATCATCATGGTGTTCCGTGACCAGTGGTGTCCCCCAAGGCTGTGTCCTTGGGGCTATACTCTTTAACATCTTTATTAAGAGTGTGGACATTGGTGTCAGAAACAGACTGGCCAAGTTTGCCGATGACACCCAACTTTGGGGTAACGCATCCACACTTGAGGATAGGCTGGTGGTCCAGGCCAACCCTGATAGGCTCAGAAGATGGGTGGATAAAAAGCTGATGACACTCAATATGGAAAAATGCAAGGTACTCCACCTCGGGGGGGGCGCATCATGCTTATAGGCTCAACCGTGCTATGCTTGCTAGCACCAATGCTGAAAGGCACTTGGGGGTCATGACTGACCATGAGATGAACATGAGCCACCAATGCAATGTCGCAACTGGTTAAGCGAACAAAACTCTGACTTGCATCCATAGATGCTTTTCAAGCAAATCTCAGGATATCATCCTCCTGCTGTACTCAGCCTTGGTAAGGCCACAACTGGAATTCTGCATCCACTTCTGGGCTCCACAATTTAAAAAGGATGTGGAAAAGCTTGAGAGAGTCCAGAGGAGAGCCATGTGCATTATCACAGGGCAAGAGAACAGGTTTTATGATGAGAGGCTGAGAGCCATAGGACTCTTCAGCCTGGAAAAGCACAGGCTCAGGAGTGACTTAGTGGCTGCCTATGAGTATATAAAGGGTGTATATTAGGATCTCAGGGAATGCCTGTTTACCAGAGCGCCCCAAGGGATGACAAGGTCAAATGGTCACAAACTCCTTCAAGACCATTGTAGGCTGGACATAAGGAAAACATTTTTTACTGCCTGAGCCCCCAAGGCCTGGAATACTTTGCCTCCAGAGGTGGTGCAGGCATCTACTCTGGACTCTTAAGAAACATTTGGATGCCTATCTTGCTGGGATCCTTTGACCCCAGCTGACTTCCTGCCCCTGGGGCAGGGGACTGGAGTTGATCTTCTGAGGTCCCTTCCAGCCCTAATGTCTATGAAATCTATGACTCAAAGTTCCCCAAACTGAAGAGAACTTTCCCCAAACTTGTATTTCCAAGTGCCTTGATGACAGTGTTCAAGCCTCATGAAGGTTGTACCTTTTGTGTATTATGCCTTCAAAGGACAAATCCAAGGTTGGGCTTTTTTGTAGCCCAATAATTCACATTCCTGGATATTTTTCTAGGTGCTCAGAATTTCCAACCCATTTGTAATTTTTCATACTCTTTGTTCAGTTGAGATTTGAATTTACCTTGTCTGTGTGTGTTGTTTTTTTATCCAACACCTTGATTGATAGGGTGTTTTTCAGTTTAAGTTTTAAGTCTAATTTTGAGGCTATTATGTGCAATTTGGTAGAATTGTAGTCACAACATTCCTGTCTGAAAAGCATCTCCACAGCTGAGATTAGAAGCTGGTTTCCATGAGAGAGCTCCTAATGGACACTCTAATAAAGATCTAGTTTTAATTGGCGATGTCCCCTCCATCCCCCCACCCTCCCACTAGGCATGACAGGCAGAAGGAAGGGGAGAAGCCTGGAGACATAAAATGAATAGAGTGTTGCCTCTGAAAAAGACATTAAAAGAACTGAATTTTGAGGAAACAAAATAAGTAATAACAGCTAAGGTCTGAGCTGATGCATTTATAGATTATTACCTGAATTTAATATTTTGTCTAGTTCAAACTATTATCTCTTCTGAGCTTAGAACTTGACATTAAAGAAAACCCTTGGTGGCAGGTTCAGATAATAAAGGTCAGGCATGTAGGAAATGTGAAATGTACAAGACTTTTTACATTCAAAAAACTCTAGAGATAATTACAAACAACGTGACTTTTCAGATTCTTCCCTGTTGTGCCTGTTCTTACCCTGGTGAAAGAGCATTTGAATCAGTGTGCTTTCTAAGTTGCAAAACTAGCATAGTAAGGATCATTCCCAAACTAGCCTTAGTGCAACTGCACTCTGGTTTAAATGTGCTCCTTGACTCAGCTTCTCTTGTAACAAGGTATAATTTCCATGGCTTCACTATTCATTCTTTTGATGTTCCAGTTTTTTTTCTGGATCAATAAATGTAGCTGCGCTGCACCGTTTATGCAAAATTACGCTTAGGCTCTGGAAACTTTTCGAAATGATCCATTCAGGGGAAACGAACTGCAATTTAGGGGAAACAAATTCCAACTGAATTTTTGTTGGAAAGTAATCAATGCTGCTTGCAGCAGGGTGCTGGGATGTACCCGCCCCTTCAAGGTGGCAGAGGAGAGCTAATGAGAGACTCGCCTGTCCCAAAAAAGGCTCAGGCTAGAACTATATAAGCCCAGAGCCTGCACCAGTCAGGTAGTCTCTCCCCAGCAACCAAGAAGTGAGGAGCTTCTGGCTGCAGGACTCCTAAAGGGACTGGATATTGCTGGAGAATCCTGCAGGTCTGGGGACTGAGGTAAGTCACCTGGGCTAAGAAAGACTGGGTTTACAGGCTAGTGGCCTTTATTTATGTTAAACCCCTAGGAGGGAGAAGCATCTGCCAGAGGATGGCGATGTCTCTTGTTTATTTGAGTTAGCCGGGTTGTTTAGCCTTGAGCCCTGCTGGGGCAGGCTCAAGGCCTCTTTAGAAGACCGGTAACTTAACAGCCCTCAGACTGAGACTGTGCCCTAGTGAGGAGCCCAGGAGCCTAAAAAAAGGCTGAGACCCAAACCCAAAGGTCCAAGAGCCTGGGGAAAGGTGGAGCAGGGCCAGAGGGTACACAAGCGCAGAGCAGGCCAAGCTGGACTAGAGGGTCTGAGAGTCTGGAGGAGGGGCTGTATGCAGGTCCGACAATGCCAAAGGAGACTGAATAAGGAACCAGGGAGTCCAAGGGTCCAAAAAGGGGCTGAGTGTATAAAGAGAAAGATCAAAGAGAACCTCTGTGAGGTTTGGGGTGTGGTATAGATAGGGAAGGTGAAGGAACCTACAATCTGGTTTTAAGGCTCTTGGTGCCCTACAGGGGCTTAGTCAGGCTGAGAGGGAGTTACCAAGCCTGAGGGCTGGATCGAGGCTAGAGGGGTCTCACACGAGACTCAGTGGGAACTTATTGGGATTAGGGCTCACTCTAAGGCCTGTGGCAGCCTTCTTGAATCAACTTATAATATTTAAGAACAAAGCGTGGCAGACAAGTAATTAGAGTTTGAGACAGTTAGGAGCAGTAAACTGCCCACTAAGGGGCATCATGGCCGCCCCTGTGGCAAAGAGCCACACTGGTACATTCCTACCACATGGGAGCCACGTGCTTGTTCCTCCTCTCTAAGGTGTGGGTTATTGTGCCCCTTGCCTGTTGTTGTAATATTCACTGGGCATGTCTACGTGTGCATTTCATCTGAGATCAGTTTACTTGCAAATAAACTATTTGTGAGTAAGCGCTCCTAGGCAGGCATCTATATGTGCAGGGACATAGCAGAAGATTTGCTGCTGTTAGCACCAAACTACTGCCACTTCCTGAGGCCCTGCAATGTGCCCCTGCGACCGCTAGGAGGAGCTCCAGGCTTCAGCTGCCAGCAGCCCCACTTTCTGCTCCCTGGCCGGGAGCAGCATGCATGGTGCAGGGGCAGCACGTGGCAGCTCTTCCCTCACTGCCTCTGCCTCCCTGTGCTATAGCTGCTCCAGCTCTAGCCCCTGCCCGTGGCAGCAACAACCAGCACCCTGCTGGCTTGCTGTGCCAACTGCCAGCTTGCCCATGGCCATATCACCACTCCTGGCTCCCCCACATGCAGTGGCCACCTGCCTGGCCACAGCATGCCATCCCAGGGCTGCCACTGCCATGCACCTGCCACCTGGACCCTGTCCAGCTGGCTGGACCCTATCTGTGAATATGATGATGGGCTGCTGGATGCCACCACCAGGTCTGTCCTCACCCTCCTGGGCCTCCAGCCCCACCACCTCTGAGCACACCAAGCCAGCCATGACTGGTTGGCTGCACATTGTCCAGCATACCTGGGATGATGAACAGTGGCTGGAGGCATTCTAGATGACCTGGGCCACCTTCTAGGACAGGGGCGGGCAATTATTTTGGGCAGAGGGCCGCTTACTGAGTTTTCACAAGCCATTATGGACTGCATGACAGGCAGCCCAGGGCAGATAAATATTAATTTTCTAAATTTTTTCAGGGCCCCGTGTTCCAGATAGAATGGCCTGGCAGGCTGCATCTGGCCCCTGGGCCACATTTTGCCCACCCCTGTTCTAGGACCTCCTGGGACAGCTCTGGCCACACCTGGAGTGGCAGGGCACCAACGTGCGGCTGCCCCTCCCTGTGGACACCAAGTTAGCCCTCACTCTCAAGCTGGCCATACCTGCCAGCCTCCATTATGTAGAACATCTACTTAGCATGGGAAGGCTACTGTCATAACCCAATGATTTTTAGTGCCTCGGCACATTGGAATTTTCCTGCCACATGGAGCTTTCTTTGCATGGTGGATTTCTCAGCTGCAGAGAGAAAACCCCGGTGCAAAAGAGTTACTGCCACACGCATGCAAATTAGTGTCCCACTATTGGTCAATTCTAAATTATTCCTACGTGGCGGCTAGCAATTGGCTCCCTAGCCGTATAAAAGGTTAGAGCAGTTTCCACCCAAGTTGGAGGACTCCACAACCATCTCATGGGGAACTCTGAGCGTGCTGTGGTGCCTAGCAAACTCCGCGTGTGTCTTGGAGGAGGACATAGGGGCCTGATCAGCTCTTAGCCACTCCCCGTTATAGTGGAAAATTTGATGTATCCCCCGTATGAAGCGCTGGTGAAGTCGTGCATCGACGACTCATCTTGGTTCGGTGCGGTTCGGAAGAGATCTCATTTGTGTTTGTTTGTGTGCAACTGCAACTCAAGCAAGTTTCCTTCCTGCACTGTGACCATCGGCAGTGTAAGTAAAGTTTTCTTTGTAAAACCAATACGCTTCCGTGCCTAACTCTACTCCGTCGTGAAAAAACCCCACCTGACGGTCCGGGCTACTGGCCATAGCCTTAGACCACCCTCGGTCCCCACAGCTACCACCAGGGAGGCCATCCTGGAGGTGTATGGCACCTTCCAGGGTGTACTGGGGCACAGTGTGGTCTGGGTGAATGATCCCCTAGCGGTGGTGGCAGGGCTCTGTGCCCCACCCTGGGATTCCCACAGTGAATCATGGCCCTGGACTGCTATATGTAATGATCATGGCTGGCCCTCAGAATCAGGGAGCTGCACTGAAAGAGCTGCTTGATTTTTTTTTTTTTTTTAATTCTCATATTTTATACCATTGGGTATGGATTTTCTTTTAATGTCTGAGCTCCTGAAGTCATGTTACTACATGAAATCTCAACTCCCCTGCCCTTACCAACAAATGTTGAGATTCTTAGGTAAGTTTCCAGCCCTTATGGTTGTGGCAAAAAAAGCTTGAAAACACAACCCAAGCCTGCACTAAAGACTCTAACCAAAAAGTCAGGAAGAACCCCCACATTTTTTTATAACATCTTTTAAAAATGTTTTAAATCTTTGAAAATCAGAGGTTGGCTACCCTGCTGATGCCCTCCACCTGAACCAGATACCAGACAGAGCCTGGTACAGGAAAGGTTCTGTTCAGATGCATTTAGTACCACCTCCAGATTCTTATGGCATAAAAACTTTCATAAAACATCTACCTACCAAAAACATCAGAAAAAATAAGCATTTGAAGAAGGGGAACCATGGACCCAGTGCAGTTTTTGTCAACCTGCACTAATTTATAACAGGGGTCCTGATGATCTTAGGAGGTCCTTCATTCTCTGATGCCATTGTTTATGCCCCTCTGCCAGTGTCTGCCGTGAGATGTGAAAAAGAGCTGACCTACTGTTCTCTGAATCATATTTGACAACACTGCAACATTTGTGAGTGCCTGAACTTGCCTAAAATGGTCCAGAGTTTAAGGAAAAGATGAGTTACCTGATATGTTATGAAAATTCTAATCTGCTACATCATTTCAGATTGCATTTTAACAGACTCGTAAGAGCAGTTTAAGCCAGTTCTGCTCAGCTAAGATGTTCTACTGTTTCATTCCTTCCTGATTTTTTGGGAATTGGAGTCATTTAAAATATAAAAAACTGAGTATTCGCTTTCATGGAAGGGGAGTTCACATTTTATTAGGGCTGTGCGAAATTTCGCCGGCTGTTTCGTTTTGACTCGTTTCGAAATGGAAATGAACAAAGGGCTTTGAAACAGCCTCGAAATGAAACAAGGGCAGTTGAAATGTTTCGAGTTTTGAAATTTTTTGAGTTTCAAAGCTGAAGCTGGGCTTGCCTGCAGGGAAACAAAGTAAGGAGAGGGAGTGGGGAAGAGCTTTGGCTGCTGCTTATGCTCCCCTTCACCCTCAGGATACATATGGTGGCCAGCATGCGGACTGTACTGGACCACAAGGGATGAAGCTGTTTCCTGATGCCCAACTTCAGCTGCCTCACCAGTGCATGGCTGTCTGGTGACAGCGGTTTCCCCAGTCAGGAACACTGATCCTCTGGAAGCTATCCATTTGGCTCTGCAGTTCCCTCATTATGGGGACCACAATTCTTTCTAGGTAAAAATAATGCCAATAGCAGTGATTAGATTCCAAGAAACTGTTTAACTTGTTGCAATGGGCCTCATGTTCCATTCAGCTATACTGCTGTAAAATGAGAGTAATGATCCAGATGTTAATGAACTCAGTTCTCCTTATGTACCTGGCATAAATTGAAAGAAATTGCACAGATAATAGTAGGCCTGATTCTACTCTCTCAAACAGGGGTTGTTCCACTGGTATCAGCAGGATGACACTGTACAATAACGAGATCAAAATCTGGGTCCTTATTGGTAATGCTGTAAGGGGCCTGGTAAATCCAGATGTCCTTGGGAAAGAATAATTCCCATCAATATAAAATGCTGTCCCTCTGCGATGGTGGAGCTTACGATGCCTCTCTGTATCCTCTTATAATCTCCCAAAGAACTATAAGTACCCTGACTTTCCTGCCTGCCACGTCTTGGATGTTATTATAATATGTTCTAAATTATGATGTCACTCATCGGGAGGGTTATTATATATATTTCAGGGTTTTTTTGTTGTTGTTTTATTTTTATTTTTTTTTGTGTCTCTATTAGGAGTCCCTGTATTAGAGAGGAAAACTTCACACACACTCGCCGATATGTGTGTGTGTGTGTGTATATTCACATTCAGATGCAAATTAACACTTGTCTCTATTGTTTATCCTTCATCACGCTATATAAACTTTCTTTATTTTAAACAGAAGCGGTCCATTTATATATATTTTTCCCCTTTATCAGCTATATCAACCTTGTAATTCTATCTATATACTGTTCTTACATAATTACTATCAGTTTGGTTGGACTGAACTTCATATTAGAAAACGAAGTCTCTTTATCTCATTCGTTTGTTTATTTCTTTTTGGGGTGGAATTTTCTCTTCAAACCCTGGCGTATACCTTCTCTTTATTTCTGTTACTATAAGCCTGTACCTTTTATCTTTCACGTGCCTGAAGCCTTGAATCCTTGTGGCCGACACTCGGATGCCATCTCCAAGCTTGTGGGAGTGGGTTAATTCACTCTCTTCCTTTTTTTTTGTTTACTTTTCAGGGCAACCACCAGCAGCATCCCGCGGTGTCTCTCTTTGGGGATCTGCCCCTCCTCCTCTGAGTTCTGCTGTCTCTCGCGTCGTGAGAAGTCCTGAGGTAAGCCTCTTATCTTCTGGGGACCTTCCTTATCCCTCTTTTTCTCTTTCAGTCTCTCTCTCTTTTTTTTTCTTTTGAAACTCCCATCTCTTCTTTCTTTTTTTTTTCTCGGAGCTTCTATCCGTATATGGTAATGACTCCAGAAGCGGCATTCTCCGGCTCTTTTCGCTGCATCACTGTTTATTCTTTCACACCATCAATATATTGAGACATAGAAATGCCTGTGTAGTGCTAAGAAGTGTTACAGAATCATAGAAAATTAGGGTTGGAAGGGACCTCAGGAGGTCATCTAGTCCAACCCCCTGTTCAAAGCAGGATCATCCCCAACTAGATCATCCCAGCCAAGACTTTGTCTAGCCAGGTCTTAAAAACCTCCAAAGATGATTCCACAACCTCTCTGGATAACCTGTTTCAGTGCTTTACTACCCTCCTAGAGAGAGAGTTTTTCCTAATATCTAACCTAAACTTCCCTTGCTGCAACTTATGACCATTGTTCCTTGTTGTATCATCTGCCATCACTGAGAGCAGTCTAGCTCTGTCCTCTTTTGAACCCCCTTCAGGTAGTTGAAGGCTGCTATTAAATCCACTCAGTCTTTTCTTCTCCAGACTAAATAAGCCTAGTTCCTTCAGCCTCTCAACAGAAGTCATGTGCCCTAGCCCCTTGACCATTTCTGTTGCCCTCCAAAGGACTCTCCAACTTGTCCACATTCTTTCTGTAATGGGGGACCCAAAACTGGATACAGTACTCCAGATGTGGCCTCACCAGTGATGAATTGAGGAGAATAATCACTTCCCTAGATCTGCTGGCAACATTCCTACCAATGGAGCTCAGTGTGCTGTTAGTCTTCTCAACAAGGGCACACTGTTGGCTCATATTCAGCTTATTGTCCACTATAACCCCCCAGGTCCTTTTCTGTAGAGCTGCTGCTTAGGCAGTCAGCTCCCAGCCTCTACTGGTGCATGGGTTTGTTCCATCCTAAGTGCAGGACTTTGTGCTTGTCTTTATTGACCTTCTTGTGATTTTCTTTGGTCTAATCCTCCAATGTCAAGGTCTCTCTAAATCCTAGCCCTACACTCCAGCGTATCTACTACTCTCCTCAGCTTGGTGTCATCTGTGAACCTGCTGAGGGTGCACTTCATCCTATCTTCCAAGGCATTGGTGAAGATATTGAACACAATCAGTCCCAGGACCAACCCTTAGGGTATTTCACTTGATTCTAGCTACCAACTAGACATTGAGGCATTAAATACTACACTCTGAGTCCAATGAGCCAGCCAATTTTCTGTCCACCTTACAGTCCATTCATCCAACCTGTACTTCCTTACCTTGCTTATGAGAATGTTGAGGGAGACTATCAAAAGCCTAGAAAAAGTCAAGGCATATCATGTCCACTGCTCTCCCAGCATCCATCAAGCGAGTCTTCTCATCACAGAAAGTAATCAGGCTGGTCAGGTGTGACCTGCCCTTGACAAATTCATGCTGACTGTTCCTAATCATCTTCTACTCAAAGTACTTAGAAATGGATTCCTTGAAAACCTGTTCCATGATCTTTCCAGGAAATGAGGTGAGGCTGACCGGTCTGTAGTTCCCCGGATCCTTCTTCTTCTCTTTTTTAAAGATGACCACTATGTTTGCCCTTTTCCAATTGTCCTGGACCCCTCATGATTGCCACAAGTTTTAGAAGGTAATGGACAGCAGCTCTGCAATCATATCAGCCAACCCCCTCAGCACCCTTGGGTGCATTTTGTCTGACCCAACAGGCTTGTACACATCCAGCTCTTCTAACCATTCCTAATCTGTCCTTTCACCACTGTTGGTTGCTCACTTCCTCAAAATGTACCAGGTGAAGTAGTCTGGGAACTGACCTAGCTTTTGAAGACTGAAGTAAGAAAGACATTGAGTATTTCAGCCTTTTCCACATCCTCTGTCACTAGGTTGTCTCAACCATTCAGTAAGGATTCACACTTTCTCTTATCTTCCTCTTGTTGCTGACAGACTTGTAGAAACCCTTCTTATTACCAATTGCACTTTGGCCTTCCTGTTTTCATCCCTGTATGCCTGAACAATACTCTTATACTCCTCCCTAGCCATTTGTCCAAGTTTCCACTTCTTGTATTTCAGCTCACTGAAGGGTTGCCTGCTAAGCCAAGCTGATCTTCTGCCATACTTGCTAGTCTTCCTGTGCATCAGGGTGGTTAATTTCTGTGCTCTCTATAGGGTTTCTTTAAAGTGCAGGCAGCTCTTCTGGAATTCCTTTCTCCCTAAGGCTGGCCTTCGAGGAAATCCTGCCGATCAGTTCCCTGAATGAGTCAACATCAGCTTTTCTGAAGTCCAGGGTCCTTACTCTGCTTTCCTTCCTTCCTTTCCTCAGAATCCTGAATTCAGCTACCTTATGGTTGCTGCTGCTGAAGTTGCCATCCACTACTACATTCCCCACTGATTCTTCCCTGTATATGTGCAGCAGATCAGGAAGAGCACAGCTTCCAGTTGGCCCCAACTTGCCTAGGAAGTTGTGCCCAGCGCTCTCCAAAAACATCTTGGGTTGTCTGTGCACTGCTGTATTACACTTCCAGCAGATGTCCGGGTGATTAAAGTCCCCTGTAAGAACCCAGGCCTGTGATCTGGTTACTTCTGCTAGCAGTTTGAAGAAAGCTTCATTGTCCTGGTCTGGTGGTCTATAGCAGACACCATGGATGACTGGTGCCTCCTGAGATTTGGGGGTGGGGGGGCACCATGGCGGCGAGCAGGGACTGCCCGCAGACGCGGGTCGTGGTGTTGGCGGCAAGGGAGGAATGGGTGGCAAGCAGCAACCACCCTCAGAAGCCGGCAGCAGCTTCAGCGGTGGCCAATCTCAGGGGGGGCATGTGCCCCCTCTCAACTCCTCCTACGCGTTGCCTATGGCAGACACCCACCACAACATCACACTTGTTGCTCTCCCCTCTGACCCTAACACAGAGTCAACAGGCCTGTCTCCAGTTTCATAGTGGAGCTCTCAGTAACCATATAACTCCTTTATATAAAGAGCAATTTCTTCTCCTCCTCTTCTCTGCCTGTCCTTCCTGAACAGTTTGTACCCATCCATGACAGTGCTCCAGTCATGAGAGCTATCCCACCAAATCTCTGTCACTCTAAACATGTCATAGCTCTGTGATTGTGCAAGGACTTCCAATTCTTCCTGCTTGTTTCCCAGGCTCTGTGCATTCATGTACAGACATCTGAGGTAACTTGCCTATTGCATTCCTTCACCAGGAAGAATGAGAAGGCCACCCCTATTGCCCCCTCCTACTTATGCCTCCTCTAAGTCACCCACTTCCCCATGTACCTCAGGACTTTGGTTTCCATCTCCCAGTGAACCTAGTTTAAAACCCTCCTCATTAGGTTAGTGAACCTGTGTGTTAATCATAGTATCATATCATAGTGCTTAGGGTCAGAAGGGACCCAAACAGATCATCGGGTCCGACCCCCTGCCCCAGGCAGGAATGGGTGCTGGGGTCATATCGCCCCAGCCAAATATCTGTTCAGCCTCCTCTTGAAGACCCCCAAGGTTGGAGAGAGTACCATCTCACTTGGGAGCCCATTCCAGAGCCTGGCAGCCCTAGCTGTAAAGTAATGTCTCCTGATGTCCAGCTTGAACCTTCTCTCTAACAATTTGTGGTCGTTATTCCTAGTAACCCTGGGTGGTGCCTGGGGGAACAGAGCCTCCCCCAGTTCTTGCTGGTCCCCCCCAGTGAGTTTGTAAATGGCCACCAGATCCCCTCTCATCCTTCTCTTGTGGAGGCTGAATAGGTTCAGGCCCTTTAGCCTCTCTTCGTAGGGCCTGCCCCACTGCCCTTGGACCACGTGAGTGGCCCTCCTCAATGCTAGCCACATCCCTCTTGAAGTGTGGCACCCAGAACTGGGTGCAATACTCCAACTGTGGCCTAACCAATGCCACATAGAGGGGAAGGATCACCTCCCTGGACCTGCTTGTGATGCATCTGTAGATGCACGACAAGGTGCAGTTAGCCTTACTGACCACTTACTCGCATTGGCAACTCATGTTCATCCTGGAATCAACAATGACTCCAGGATCCCTCTCTGCTACCGTGTTGACAAGAAGGGTATTCCCCATCTTATAGGTGTATTGCTGGTTCCTTCTCCCTAGATGCAGTACCTTGCACTTGTCTGTGTTGAATTCCATCCTATTCTCATCTGCCCACCTCTGGAATTTGTCTAGATCTATCTGGATTCTGTCCCTCCCCTCCAGCATGCTCACCTCACCCCACAGCTTGGTGTCGTCAGTGAATTTGGACCGTGTGCATTCCACACCCACATCCAGATTGCTGATAAAGATGTTGAACAGTTCAGGCCCCAGGACTGAGCCCTGGGGGACTGCACTGCCCACATCCCTCCAGGTCAAAAACTACTCATCTACCACCACTGTCTGGGTGCAACCATCTAGCCAATTTGCCACCCACCTGACTGTGTACGCATCAGTGCCACAGTCACCAAGTTTTTTTAAGAGAATGTGGTAGGAAACCATGTCAAAGGCCTTCTTAAAGACCAGGAAGATGACATCCACCCTGATACCTTCGTCCAGGGACTTTGGGACCTGATCATAGAAAGAAACCAGGTTAGTCGGGAAGGACCTGCCCTCAATGAGCCCATGTTGGTTGCCCCTGAGCATTACCTCCCCTGCTGGGCCCTTGCAGATGTGCTTCTTGATAATTTTCTCAAAGGTCTTTCCAAGGACTAAGGTAAGACTGACTGGCCTCTAATTGCCGGGGTCCTCCTTTCTTGCCTTCTTGTAAATGGGGACCACATTGGCCCTTTTCCAATCACTTTGTACCTGGCCAGAGCCCCACGAGTGCTCATAAATCCATGCCAGGGGCCCCGCTATGACCCCCACCACTTCCCTCAGCACCCTCAGGTGAAGAGCATCTGTACCTGCTCATTTAAACATGTCCAGCCCCTCCAGAAGTTCCCTAACTTGGTCGTCCCTGACCCTAGGCATGGCAGTGCCTCCCCTGGGTCTGTCTGTAATCTTAGAGGGGGAAATGTCCCGGTCCCTGCTCAGGAATATGGAGGCAAATAATTATAGATTTCATAGACTTTCATAGACATTAGGGCTGGAAGGGACCTCGGAATCTAAGTATTTGAAAAAGGACTCTTTATGATCCTTAATTCTGGTCACTAACCCTAACTCCATCTCTGCTTTGGCCTTCCTAAAAGCCTCCCTGCAGTCCCGAGCAATGGAGGTATAATCCTCCTTGGTGATAGCCCCTTGCTGCCACTGTTTGTACACCTCCTTTTTTGCCCTCAGGCATCCCTGGATGCCTCTGCTGAGCCATGGGGGCTTCTTAGCAATCCTGTCCCCCTTGGTGCACATTGGGACTGTCTCCCTTTGAGTCATATCCTTGAGGAACAACCACCCGTCTTGGACTCACATCTCACTGATGCTCCAAGACCCCAATGCCTCTCCTACTAACCTTCTTAGCTTACAGAAGTTGGCCCTCCTGAAGTCGAGGACCTCTGCCTTGCTGCTTGCTTTTACCACCCTGCACTGAATAGTAAATTTCAGCAGGCGATGATCATCGTCGCCCAGGTGGCTGAGTACCTGCAGACCCCTCACCAGGTCATTGCCTGTGGCAAGGACCAAGTCCAGCAAGGCATTTCCCCTGGTGGGACTATGCACCTCCTGGGTTAGGTGGAGGAACCTACGTGAGCGGTCGGACCTGGCTGACTGCTTTTCCCAGCAGATGTCTGGGTAGTTTAGGTCACCCATGACTACTACATCCCTTGACTTTACAGACTCTGTGAGCTGACCTGAGAATTCCAGGTCCAGCTCACACCCTGGTGAGGCGGTCTGTAGTAGACACCCACTATCAAGTCCCTTTCCCCATGCCCTCCTTGCATTCTTACCTAGAGCGCCTCATTTTGCCCCTCCTCTGACCTCATCCTGATCATTGAGGATGTGTATTGCTCTTTGACATATAGCGCTACATCCCTCTCTCTTTTCCCTGCTCTGTCTCACCTGTACAGCTTGTATCCCTTGATATCCACTGCCCAGTCATGGGTAGAATCCCATCAGGTTTCTGTGAGCCCCACCAGGTTTCCGTTAAGATGCTCTTCCCTCTCTTTATCAGGTGGATCCTGTCTCTTCCTAGCAGTCCTTCTTAGAACAACACCCTGTGGTCAAAGAAACCAAAACCCAGCTGGCAACACCATCTGTGCAGCCATGCATTGATCTACAAGATGTGTCTGCTCCTGCCTGGGCCCTTTCCCTTGCCCAGAAGAATTGAGAACACCACCTGAGCCCCCATCCCCTTCACTGTTTGCAACCTACTCAAGGTTAATTTTTGATTTGTTCAGGGTCAATCCTGGCAGTATCATTGGTGCCCACATGGGGCAGTATGGGGTAGTAGTCAGTGCGTCAAATAACTTTCAGTAATCCTTTAGTGACATATTGGATCCAGGCTGCAGGCAAGCAGCAGACCTCCCAAGACAACAGGTGAGGCAGGCAGATGGATGCCTCTGTACCCTGCAGAAGGGCATCTCCAACTACCACTACCTGTTGCTTTTTCTTGGTGGCAGTGGTCTTGATTCTCCCAACCTTGGGGATGCCTGGTTCGGCCTTTGAATGTGCTCCTTTTTCTCTATTGCTAGGGCTCCATGTCTGTTTCCCAGGCAAGCTGCTGCAGGTAGGGATGAAGACTTCTGCTTGCTGCAAGAGGTCACAAGCTTCCTTCTTCCAGCTTCCACCTAGGAGTCCATGTCCTCTTCCTTCTCCAGCACTGCCTCTGGCAGTCTTTCCTTTGCAATTCTACAGGCCTCCTGCAGCACTGAATTGATGAAGTCCTCATAGTGGATGAGGCTTCAGAGCCTTACCACCTCCTGTAGTTCTCCAGCCCACTCCCTGAGGGACACCACTAGCAGGCACCACTCACATTGCAGGCACTCCCCCACCTGGCTGTCACTGGAAGGAACCTGCAAACTGCAGTCTCCACAGCATCAAGGAAGCCTCCATAGTGTCAAGGAAGCCTTGACAATGGGAAGTCCTGCCGGAACAGACACCTCACAGGTACAAAAAGAGGAAGAGCAGGCCTGTGGCAGTGGCTCTGGCATTGCAACATCCTCCAGCCATGTCTCTGGGTCTCTTAAATGTGCTGCCTCTCTCTTCCTGTCCCTCTCTCCAAGCAGACCTTCTTTAGCAAACTCCCCTGTAAACTGGCCTGTTTGCTACTCCTTGGTCCTGAAAGATTTCCTTTTCCCTGCTAACCTGCTTCTCACAGAACTTTTACAGTGAAGGCATGAGAGAGAGAGAAAGAGAGTTTCTGGGCAAACTCCCAGACACTTACAGTGGCTAGCATCACACACTGTAAATGGTTGGGCATCTTTTCTAATGATGACAATTACGTACCTGTTCACAGTTATCTGTGCTTTTTATAACAAAAGATGAAGCAAATAAAACTATCTCCCATTAATCAAAGCATAGACATCCAATCAAAAACAACATACTGGCTGGATTGTTTTTCCCTTACAAACCCTCTTGAACCTCTTTCACCCACTATCTATTTTACAGAAATGTAACTTTTGTAGAAAACTTAGCAGGAAGTAGGATCAATGCAGTGCATTGAACTCACCTTTGAGAGTTAATACTACTTGATTTTCTACCTGAGTTCAAGAATCTTTTCATTTTTAGAAAGTCATTTCACATAGTGAATGCAGAGAGAGGCACATCCTTTCTTTCCATTTCCTTGACCTTCCTCAATTTGTTCTTTAATGACATTTCTCTTACTGAGAGACAAAATCAGTTTGAGGTAATATCAAGACATCAAAAGAGCCCCAAATTATCTAATACATTGTAGGATTTTGATTTCTTAATTTTGTTGTCTGGAATGACCCAGACAAGTTAAATGAGTCTTAAATATTAAGAAGCAATTCATAAAAGGTAAGACTATAATGAAAATGGGGATATAGTCAAAAAAAATTTGAAGAGCATTTTATCCTGAAATGGAGGCTTAAATGCAGGGGCAGAAAACACATTGATCAGTCAAATCCACACAATTTTCTGTTACTTTTGCTGCAAGTTTATAGGGGAAAATGTAAGATTAGAAATTGTGGTGCTAAGCCACAAAACTGTGGACCTAAGCCACAACATTCATACCTATTAAGATGTTCATGGAATCTCCATATTGCAGTAGTTGAATGCCATGGTGTGTGCGCATTTGAAGGTGAAGTTTAGCTCAAAGATGAGCTGCAACTGGTAAATTCAGGTTTAATCTATTGTGCAATATTTATAGAAAACAACCATAGCCTCTCTCAGCTGCACCACCAATATGTTTCATTTTGAATAGATTGTTTTGGGTGTGAAAAATGATAAGTGATGAAAAAAATGAATAATTGAAAACAGTTTGACAGGTTCATAAAAAATAGATATGTTACTGCTCAGACTTAGCTAAGAATTTTATGAAACAAAAGATTTCTGCAATGTGCTCAGATTTCAGGTATGAATGTGCAGTCCCCAAAACATGCAGTCTGAGCACAGTCTGGAACAAAAATGAATTTCAGTTGCACAGGGTGAGCATTTGTTGTTCTATTCATTTTTATGGGAATGTGAAGAAGACAGCATCATTCAACTATTTGTGCATGAAATTTTCCTCTCACCATAATTCATTTAACCTAGCAAGAACTCTAGTCAGACTTGTGCACTTACCTACATACATTGCTAATACTGTAAATTTTCAGACTTCTCATTTAGTCACCATCTAACAATTTACTGATCTGAAAAATGTTATTTCCTAATGGGAAGAATAACATAGGCCAGATAGTCTCTGGGAACCAGTCATTAAAGCAAATGCAACAGGATTTGGAGTAGGTAAGAATAATTTGAACCTCACTTACACCACATCTGGTTCAGGTCAGATACAGACCTGATCCCTGGATTTTAAGAAGTACAAAGGCTGGTATGTCAGATGACCCCACCCAGGAATGCAAGTCACAAAGGGAGAATGTCAAGAGAAGGCCTCCTGTTGACAGCAACAGTTTGAGAAAGTATTATAGATTTACTCCCCCTAGGCTAATCTCACTCTTGGGACAGTGGCCACTCTTCAAAAAAGCACTCAAGCTCCCCAGTGACTGACTCGACAGCTCATGTAGTTGTGCTAACTCAAACTGCAATTTGTAGCTCCATCCCTACTGTGTTGTTAACTCAAGTGTCAGCAGTACTCAAACTTCAGCCCTTCCTCTCTGAAAGGAATGACTACTAGAATTTAAAGCACTGTTTAACTGGTACTGGAGATTTTTTGTGCATGGGAGTTGAGCTAGAATACACTCTGAAGCTGTTCCTGCTGTGAGGACAAGCCTAAAGAAATGCACTTTTATATTCTTGCAATGTGGGAACCTTCATTTCTGTGCTGCATCTCTAGCTTTTATTTACATTCATTAAAGGAAAGGGAAACACTTCAGATGGAAATCAGTACTAATCTGCAGTAGCAGCTATATGAAATGCAGTACATTATAGCAAAGTGAGATGTAGTGAACTCCTTAAATTTATTAATTTATGCCCTTGATATTCAGGAGGAATGAACAATCATGGAGACTACAGAGGAATTTGGACTACAGGGTTGTCCCTACAGGACTACAGGGTTGAATTTTTAGTACCCATATGTGCACCCCTGTGGTGCCTGTACTCCCTCTCCACATCTCTCCTTCCCTTCCCTCCCTCTACTGGACCTAGTCAGAGCCAGAGCTCAAACTGCCTGGATGGATGGGGGCTGGAGCCATCATGTGTTCTGTACCCTGGACTGGATTAAGGCCAGGGCTTGAGCTATAACTGTAGGTAAGCAGTGGCAAGACAGGTAGAAGTGGCACCTGGCAGTGGGGGCAATAATTGTGGCTCCAGCCCCAAGCCCAATTTGGAGCTGGAGCCAGAGCTAGAGCCATAGCAGTTGCCTGGCCCCCTGCCTTGTACTAAAATACAGGATGAGAGGCTTCCCGCGTGTTGAATGGGGTGGGGGAGGGGGAACCTTGCCTTGGATTTGAGTAAATACGCTACTGAATATGCTCTTCTACAGGGTAGTGGAGTTATGGTGATGGGACGTGGGATCTGTAACAGTTAATTTCTGCCTCTTATGATTCTGTTCTTTTTTAAGGCAGAAATGTGTTTCTTTACATTAAATCCATTCATACTTGAGTAAAATATGAAACACTTGAAATAATGCAACCCTTTCCTTGGTATGGTTTTATTCAAAGCTAGAGTTCATGGTACAGTATCAAACAGTGACTCAGATTCAGTAAGCAAGTGTGACAGACACTTAGAAGAAGGTTCATTTCATTAAGGGTGTGTACAGATATTCAGGGAAATTAAGCAGTGGGGGTGTTCGACTGAATTGAAGATGGCTACCCAATCTAAGGTAAGTCAGGATGTGGGGGCAAGTGGGGAAGGGAAGCTCAAGGAGATTGCGGGGAAAGCAGGGTCTGGGAGTGTTGGGGGATAGGTGGGGTCACAGGGGAGGTCAGGGGGAAGGTGAGGGTCTACAGGGGGTTGGTGGGGTCTGGGAGTGCTTGGAGGGATGTGGGGGGCTTGTG
>NW_005841971.1:2008791-2027059 GCF_000455745.1 Alligator sinensis
GCCCAGAGCCAGGGAAGGGGTAGGAAAAGCATAGCCACACGGCTGGGATCAGTGGCTGGGGTTTCATAGAATCATAGAAAATAAGGGTTGGAAGGGACCTCAGGAGGTCATCTAGTCCAACTTCCTGGTCAAAACAGGAACATCCCTGACTAGATCATTCTAGCCAGGGCTTTGTCGAGCCAGGCCTTAAAAACCTCCAAGGATGGAGATTCCATCACCTCTGTTGGTAACCTGCTCCAGTGCTTGATCACGCTCCTCATGAGAGTTTTTTCCTAATATCCAACCAACCTTCCTTGTTACAATTCGAGACCATTGCTCCTTGTTCTGTCATCTGTCACCGCTGAGAACAGAACACTTGGAACCCCACTTCAGGTAGTTAAAGGGTGCTATCAAATCCTCCCCCCCCCCCCCCATCTTTTCTTCTGTAGACTAAATAAACCCAGTTCCCTTAGCCTCTCCTCAGAAGTCATGTGCCTGAGCCCCCTAACCATTTTCATTGCTCTCCACTGCTCTCTAGCTTGTCCACATCCTTTCTATGGTGGGAGGCCCAAAACTTTCCCAGCTCTGGGGCTGCACTGGGAACTAAACAGAAGTTCAGGATAGTTACATTGGTCTAAAAATAGTCACCCTGATCTAAGGTAGACTACCTCAGAGGTAGGATTAATTTAGATTGGGTCGGACATATTTATACAGAGCTACCCATCCTGAAATTCTGTACAGTTCACACTTAGATTGACCTAACTACGGATCTAAGTGTAAGGTCTGCACCTGTGCTAAGTTAGATTGAGTGGCCATTTTTAACATAAGCTAACCTCCCTGAACATCTTTATATACCCTATAAGCTTCAAGGGTAAAATGAGGAATAGCTGGCATGGGTTGTCTTGGGTATACAATTTTATTTTCTGTAAGTCTGAGAAAGTTAATAAAAATCCTGGCATGATTGAAATTAATCCAGCATAAAGCAGTTTATACTTGTGTGACTGAACTTTTGCCATTTGATATGTGCGTAGATATATATATTTTTGCACATTCTAAGAGCACTGAACCAATTATTTAGATAACAGCTCCAACAGAAATTTAAAGGGTTAACTTCTGCCCTGACTTCCCAGCTGAATGCTATATGCTGGTGATGTTATGTTCATTCCAGCTATTCCCCCACTCCTCACCCCATTTCTACTTGGCTAGAAAAGGTTGAGTAGTCTTCAGTATTAACAAAGGAGTTCAGTCTAGTTCCTCCCATCCCTCTCCCCAAGCATGGGGTTAAGCTGACATATGTACACACAAAGCATAACAAGGGGTATGTCGTGGAAACACACGCAGCATACTTTTGGGTCAGGTCAGCAGAAGCTTTTATTCAAAAGAAACTACAGCTGTAGGTGGGACTCCAAAGTGACATGGATCTCCCAAGCACTTGGAAGGGGTTCCCCCCCAAGAGCAAAATCAGGAGGCTTATATACTTTTTAACAGTCTCTTACAACTCACTTGATCATATAGTGAAATTAGCTAGAAAAGCAGCTATAAACATTACTTCATTACTTCTTTGCTGTTATCAGGATGAGACCTATGAAGGAGAGAAAGGGAGAAATAACACTCCCTGCCTGCACCTGGCAATCAGAGTTGTACATACTTTTTGCTATCTTCAAGGCCGTGGTGAGCGAAGCAGTTGCAGAGGAGTTACAAAGAACAAACACTTTCCCTTATCTGTTCTACTGTACAGAGCCAGCAATTCTCCACAAAGCGGTTATGTCATCTTATAACTCAAATGATCAAAGTTCAAGACATATGTTCTCCCCCAGGCACTAGGAAGCCGCAGAAGAGCTGTAGCCACATCTATCCAGTAGGAATGACTGCAAAGGGCTGCGTGAGGTTGAAGCTGGTATAGAGCTTGCTCTTTATAAAGGTCTTCTTGAATGTATTGCCATTCATAATCAGAGATGTGACAAAGAAAGTGTTTGAAAGCTTGTCTAACTTTATACCAACTAAATAGTTGGTCCAATAAAAGATATCACCCTAAGAAATTCTTGCTTCTTTTTGGACCATCACAGCTACAACACTACTCTTACACTATTGTAAAGAGCTCCTTTAATTTATCATCAGCCTTCTTGTGCTTGAAATGGCTCATGGTTAAGTTTTTCCTTAGCCCTGTTATGGATAGTGCTAACAGTTACCCAAGACAAACCAGTTAAAAAGAAAGTATAGTAGGACAATTTTTGCTATCAAATGTGTCTTTTTTGTTATTTGTGCACTAAGTTACAGACTGAAAACAATGCAGTAATGTTTTTCTGCCCCCAACCCTAATTACCTGCACTGCAGAGACATCACTTAAGGCAGTGGTTCTCATCCTTTTTAGGCTCAAGGGACCCTTTGGAAAATGCCAGTTTTTCATTTTTACTCACTTGTCACTATAGAAAAACAACAAAGCAATTCTGCTGCTGCAAAGAACTCAGACCACAACAGGTCAAGATGTTTTTAACAGTGTGGAATGCTATTTGAAATCTCTGGTTTTATCTTCCGAATCATATTTGCACAGCTAACAGTGCTAACATTACGTGGCACCCTTTGGCACCCTTGAAAAGATTTCAAGGCACCCTAGGGTGCCATGGGGCTGTTTGAGAACCACTGATTTTATATGACATAACATAGAGCTTCCTGTTAATTATGACTAGATGACTTCAAATGGTTTGGTTCAAATTTGATTTTATAATTGGATGAGGATCTGTGCAGATGAGTCACTAGACTATTTGCCCATCCTTTCTGACTTTCATCTTTGAACTGAAATATTCAAAAGAATGGACTTGACAACATTTTCTACACACTACAGATGGGGACCACTACATCCGATATTTAAATACAGCAATTTCTGGGGTCAAACACTGGGAAACATCAATATCTGTTTGGTGTTTCACAGCAAGGTCATTCACAATTGAAAGTAAATAATATAATAAATAGCTGAAACTGTGGAAGAGATTCAGATAGTCAGCCTTACCCACAATGGAATTATCCCATCAATGCAATATTGACATTCAAAGCGAGGCATTTACTGCCTTTTTAACAAGGGTATTAAATACAAGCAATTTAATAGTTTACTGTTTATCATCTTGGTCTGTTCCTACCACAAACAGACACCAGCAGTATGTATATCTATCTGTTGCTAATAAAAATGGCCCCTGAGGAGACTTTAGGAGCTTCCAAGACTATAGCATGCTCCATTATTAATTAGCGTTAGGAAGAGTGTTCACTGTAAGCAATTTATTCAGCATATTTCAGCCTAATTTATTGCTCAAAAGTTATCTATAAACAAATATTCATAAATCATAACAATCTGTTATTCAGTTAATGTTGTGTGCAGATATTATAGCCTATCTAGATTTCTCGAGTACTGATATTTATACTATATAATTCTTCATGTACATACACAAGATTGTTTCTGTTCCCTCCACAGCTTTCAAGATGCCACATGGACTCTTCTGGTACAAATGCTTGTGTAAGTGTACACAAAAATTGGTCCTTGATTGCTGGCTCCTTGCTCCTGACTTGAATTCAGACTCCCCTCTCCTGACTGCCAGCTCTTGGCTTTAGTTAGGCAACTGTCCATGTTCTAGTCCCAAACTCCTGCTCTGCTGACTCCAGTCTGGATCTCTGCTTCCTGCTCCTGTCTCCCTTGGCTCATGGCTCTGTTCGGTGACCATCCACTCCCTTACAAGACCTTGGCTTTCTGACTCTGCTTGCTTATGACTCCGTTGCTCATGACTATAGTGTCAAGTCCTAAAGGTTAGGAAGGAGGAGAACAATTGAGGCACAGTAGCATAATCCTAAAATATGTCTAAATTGGAGATATGAAGCACTCAGAAGAATTTTCAGTCAGGTAGTATTATTTTTGCCATTCTAAAGAAAAGCTAATCAATGCCTATGGAGATAAGGTAGGAGATGTCCTTCATCAGTTGGTGGAGAAGACAAAAAATCAAATATAAAAGCACTAGGAAAAAATGTCTCTACTTTCTTTGACTTATTTAAACTGTTCTTGGAAATTTCAAATACCAGCTTTACCATGTCTCCAAGTGGCATATCCAAAAGATCAGGAAAATACAATATTTTCCTCCTCCTGCATGAACTTGGGGGGCAGGAGAGGACAGTAATAAAAAGAGAAACATCATGCGTCAAATATGAGGGTATACCATGGAAAAAGGACTTGCTCTGCCTGAATTGTGTCTGGAGACCAAAGCAGATGCAATGACCTATTATACGTTCCCTCAAGCAGCACCCACGAATAGTACTAACAGAATACCAATGGGCTGTGCATAAACAAACGATTGTTCATCATGACAATTATGCCTTAGTTATACTGTCCTGCCAGACACCATCAAAGATGTATGCTAAATCTTGATGTCTCATCAGGGGAAACATAACTTTAAAAATGCATTAGACAAAACAAGATGTGTAAAATTAAATGATAATGGCAAAAGCCTGTATAACACATTATGGGAAACTTCTTTAATGCAGTATAATTGTTTTTACCTCTAAATTAAGAATTAAGGATTAAGAATTATACAATATACAGTATTACACATTGCATTCCTTAGAGAGATGAATTACCCAATTTAAAGCATGATATGAGCAGCCCAAGTAAACAATTTAATGAAAGCACTTGGTCTTTGAAGTAAACAGCTAAGCAAAATGTTGGACAAGCAAGATTGTTTTTTCTTTAAATGCCGTTTTCTTCAACCTCCATTACAGGCAAAGGCTTACAAAAGCATAATTACAGTGTTGGATGGCATAAAGATGATTAGTTCCACTGAACTTAATGGAGCTATACCCATTTAAATCAGTCGGTTTACTTATTTCTTGAATGCCAACAGTGTGGGCCAGTGGGTGCTGTACAAAACAAGAAGAAAAAGAAAGAGTACCTGTCCTGGCTGGCAGAAGAGCATGAGCATCTCCCAGTGACCTGTGCTCTCCTGCCTTAAAACAAATGGATGCCCTCTATGTGAAGCTTCAGTCCCTGATTTCATTTGGCAGAGATTCGGCCTGATTCGGTGGCTGAATCTCCAAATCTGAATCGAATCAGAGGACCCTTTAATCTCTCCAAATTGAATCGGAACCTTCTGAATTGATTCGGAGATTCAGACACGGAGACAGCTTTAAATGTTTTTTCTACATACCTTTAGGTAGCAAGGGCATGTGAGTGCTGTGATGCTGGGGCGCATGGGGTGTCCCACAGGAGTGTGGGTGGCTCCCCAGCAGGCTTGGCAGCAGACCCAGAAGTGGACAAGAAGCACTTCCGGGTCCGCCGGGGAGTGCACAGGGCACCCCGCCCCCGCCCCGGCTCAGTGACTGTTGCCTCCTGGGTCAGGAGGGGCACCCAGGGTCCCCCCGTGGCCAATTGCTGAACTAGGGAGGTGCAAGGGGACCCCAGTGCGCTCCCCAGCAGACCTGGAAGTGAACCAGAAGTACTTCTGGTCCAATTCCGGGTTTGCTGCCGAGTACATGGAAGCCCCCCTGCACTCCTGTGGGATGCTTCATGCGCCCCAGCATTGCAGCGATCATGAGCTGCACCTGCTACCTCAAGGTATGTAGAAAAAACTTTTAAAGCTGTATCTATGTCCGAATCGCTGATTGTCTGAATCAGCATTGAATCTTCAGATTCAGATTTGGCCAAATTGAATCAGGGACAGTGATCCGACTCAATGAATCAAATCACTGTCCCTGATTCAGGCTGAATTCGAATCCAAGTCGAATAGGGCCCGCTTTGCACACCCCTAATGTCCTCCACAAAAAAGTGGCACAAATTAATACTACTTTCTGTCACAGCCACAAGTCTGGGCATGGACATTTGCTTGCTTGGGCTTTGGTTCACATAGAACAGGTTAGAAGTATGCATCTTTCCTTTGTATCATGCCTTTACCTATGTAGGTTTAATTGTCTTGCTGCCTGTACATGAAGTTTCCTGTATTATGTTTTGGGCCTTATGAATAGCATGCCATAAAAAGTGTGTATAATCAGTTTGGCTGCAATCTGTTCCAAGGGACCTTTTCCCTGAGACACCTCTGGAAAGCAAATTATCAGCATACATGCATTAATCCTCATTAGCCAGGCCAAACAGGAGAGCTTTTGAATCATTGGCAGTGTCCATAGGCATTCAGTTATAAAGTTCAGGACTGAGCAGTGAATTTTACACCACTTTGGTGTGAGACTGAATGTCCATGAACTTATGCCAGTTGCTGAATTAGGTTCAGTGCTAAGTCAGTGTGAGGCTTAGAATATTTGTTTTTTATGCTGCCTGTCTGTAGGTCAGAAGACACTGTAGATCACCACCTCAGACAATGCTAGGGATAGTGCTTGTGGTATTCTGCTGCACGTCAAGAATTTCTTCTTTCAGCTGTAGGCTTAATAGGCTAAGCGGAGACTTACTCCCAGGCTAAGGGACAATGGTCTCTACATATAAAGAAACAAAATAGAAATAAAGTGCATTGGCTTGGAGTTGCTAATCACAGCACCCTGCTTAGAAAGTATATTGTCACTCAGCAAGTTCTACAGGTACAATCAACTTACTCACCTGGGTTTCCACGTTTTCTGAAGCAGAATAGATTTTAAAAGTGAAATAGTGAAGTCCTGCAATGTCCACTGCAAAAAGTTGCCTAGTTTCTTGCCACCCAGCTAGGTTATTTATCTTGGCAGTAAAGAAAAGAAAATTGTACCCCACAAAGACAACAAAATACTGACAGAGAAGCCAGGTTTAAAGAAAACTATTGATGGCAGAGTTGTATCCAGTAGCAGACCAAGACAAAAAAGACTTTTGATTAGGCCTGTGGGAGCCGCTTTGTACCATCTTAATGGAAGATGAATCTCCAGCTAGCATAGATCAACCACATAATAGCTGCTTCCTAGGAGCATTGCTGGGGAAGAGGGACATAAACAGAGAACAGCTGTGCTCCATTAACCCATTTTAAGGCTAGATAATTGTGTGTTAACTCACTTCTACAGAATAAAGCTGCTTCATGTGTTTATGATGCCAGCCTTTCCAAGTGTTTAGAAACTGTTTGAAAAACAGTAGGATGCATGCACAATTTTTCTGGCCTCTTTCTGGGATCGTGCAGTGGGGTAACTTTCCCCAGGGGAAAACTTGTTTGCGACACATGTTGTTTCAAGTTGGTATAGTGTCACAGTTGGAGGTGAGTTAAAAAAAACCAAACAACTATAGTATTAAATTAAAAGAGCCATGAATTTCAAGAAATCTTTTATAATTGGTAAATGCTACAGAGAGTTGCTGCAGTAAATGGCTCATGTCCAAGTATTTAAGTGAACTGTCAGAGGAAGTAAGAGGCAAAAACTCTACATGAAGAAGAATAAAACTACCATAGTCTGATAACTTTATGTAATATAGTTGCAAGAGATGAAATGGGGAAACTACAGGCTTCCAACCCTAACTTTAACATGGTGGGTGCATCTACGCATGCAATTAATTAGCAGAATTAAACTTTGATACAGTTTGCTCCAGAGTCCACTGCTCCCAGGTGCAGCATTTACATATGAGCCTTGGACTGCAGCATTTGAGCCAGGGAGGAACAGCCCTGGGCTGGCAGCAAGCTCAGAGGGACAGCCCCAGGCGGTAGCATCATGTGGCAGAGGGGCTGGCTGAGGCACAAAAAATGAAGCCATGTAGCTAGGTGGCAGGCAGGGGCCTGGTCCCCTGCTGCCTGGGCTGACCAGGCACAATTCATGCCTGCATCAGCATTCACATGTATGTTTAGGCTTGCTTATTTTCACTGCTGTAAGATAGTAGTGTCCCTGACTGTACTATTTTATGGCAGTGAAAATTTAGTTTGCTGCAGTCTAATAGTGTCACACATGTAGACTGATGCTTTACACTGCAGCAAATTACTCTGCTGTGCAGTTAAGCACACATGTAGATACACCCAATATGCAGGACAGTAGAATTCTAGTGTGTATGTGTATATATATATAATATAGGGGGCAGGTGACTAAACTCCTTAGCAAGTACACAGCAGTCAGATTGGGTCATTCTCACTGGGTGAACCGGCAATTTAAGGGAGTTGAGACTTAGCTGGACTTGTGCTAGGCTTGGCCCATCTCATCAGAGGAAGGGTAAGACAATCAAACTCAGACCCGAACTCAAAGGGCAGCTTGAGGTCTCTGAGATGCAAAGCAGTTGGATAGTGGTGTTAATTGATGCATACAGGCTTATTTGTCTATGTGCCAGGCTGTGAGGGAATTCTAGGGAGATTCTTATAGTGGATCTGTAGGTAGGCAGGATGAATGTGTCCCAATTTAGCTGAGACAGTTCCAGATTTCAGAGGCTGGTCCCACTAGCTGTTGAAATTTATAATGGAGGTCCCAGAAATGTAGGGGCACAGGGCACAGTCTGGCCAGGAGTCAAAGCCATGCTGTGTGTCTTGGAGGTGGGCAGGCAGGCACTGCTGTCTGCCCACCATGGAGTCCCGCTCCCACCAATTTGTGAGAGCATGGGGAAGGGGAGGGAGCAGTGTCCCAGATTTCCTGGATTTCCAGGATTTCTGTGTGGTCAGCCCTATTATAGGTGTCTGGAGAAAAGTCTCTGTGCCAGCTGTAGGAGGGCCTGGTTAAAACTACCTACAGCAAGGGTAGGGGCAGGAACAGCCATTTTCAAAAGGTTTTTGAGTTGAACTATGTTAATGAAAAATGCTGCATATTTACAAAGCATTAGGGCTCATCTACCCTACAGATCCTCTTGTGCAATAATTATGTTGGCATAGAGCCCTAACTGGGGATGCTGTCTGGGCTCACAAGAGGTGGCTTTCTATCAGTACCTTGCTGAATGACTTAAGGGTGCTTTTCTGAGCTTATCTTCTGTTGGCATACTTTAATCCATAACAGATACTTTGCTAGCTAGATACACTGGAAGAGGACAGGGCTTCTTCAGACTCCCTAGCCAACATCATTATGCTTGCAAAACTTTGAAATGTAAACCTGCTCCCATGTTGCATTGGCTTTGTTTCACTGAAGAAATGAAGCACCAGCTACACTATGACTTCATTTTTCATGCTTCTTTTAACTAAATCTGGGTGGGGACACCACAAATCGACATAACATTGCTCTGCATTTATATAAAACACTCTATTCTAAGATCAGCATCTTACAAAGGTAGATAATATCATTTCAGAGAACGACACTGAAACAAAAGGTGCTTTCTCAAGCCATATAGTGAATCTGGCTTGCTTCCTGACCATCAAACCTGTGACTTGCTTGTTTGAAAATGCTGCCTCCTAAGGCTGTGCCAAACATTTGAGAACAAACCAGTCCTAGTCTCAGATGTCATTAGAAATTTTGTTCTTTGAAAGCTTTCTTGAAATGTGTAAAACCTTCTTGCAAATCTGGGACTATTTAGAGGTTTGCACTGAGATCCTAGAAGTTTCTTGTTTGGCACACTTTGCCAGAAAATAGTTGTTTGCACAAACACTTGAAAGTGCAGCTGCTGCACAGACTCTAGTTTCTTGGCCTAATAAATGTTCTTAGTAAAAAGTACTTAGTAAAATGCTATCAGTAAGACAGAAAAATCTGCTTCATATATTCCCTTTTGTTAAAAAAAGAAACTCAGAGCCAGTTTGCAGACATGAAACTGATAAAGAGGAAGAGGAGCGTGCTTGAAAGGAACCTGGGTGTAATTGGCTCAGTGAGTGAAGAGCAACCTGTGAGAGTTAACCTTTAAAAATTTACATTTGCTTTGGTTCAAATGGTTGTGCATATATGCTACAGTGATCAGAAAAATGAATGTCAGTAGATAAAATTATAAAACTATCAGTCTCAGCTAGTTACAGGTAAGGGTGATGTGAGAAATTTCTTTTTTTTATGTTCTTAGTTAAGAATAAAAATGAATCTGTTATCTTTTGTACATTTCTCACTATTTCTTGGATGTTTTCCTTTAGCTAAAGTACAGACTGAAAATAAGAAATTTCATTTTCCAGCTAAAAATCTTTTCTAGAGCAGATTAATTACAGAAGGTTAAATGATACTGTTCACACATTTAAAAAAAATGAACACAGCAGAACGCTACAGACTTTAAGAGATGATAAATACGTATAGTTGAGCTGAAGTGTTAAAACAGTTGTTAGAAAGATGAACTTCTATCCTACATATATGCTGGAATGGATGGATGACACTGGATCACTATTTATTTTCTATTAGTTGCATGGAATTTGATAATATAAGTTAAATCACTACAGTTCTAAGTAAGATTTAAAAATTAAGTTACATTTATCAGAAAATGTGAATTCAAAATTGCCTTACTTAGGTGACACTCTTAGTCCATAGACGTATAGAAGTGTTATATATTCAACCAAAAATATAGTCTTCAGGTAACTCTGAAGCTATTCTAACTCTCTTCAAATTTCCCCAGCATTGAAGGTCTTACTTTTTATCTTTGTAAGATGATTCAAAGCTGATTTCTCTTTTTGCTTCAGTGGCCAATCCTTTTGAGCACCAATTTTGTTAGATTTCTTAGACTAAATTCTTTGAAAAGCTTAGGGTTTCTTGCAGAAGCCTTTGCTGTCGGGAAACAGCTTTCTATAAATAGTGCTTGGCTTATATAACACACTGATTTTTCTCCACCCTCAGTACTTTTAATTATTGTTGGTCCAGTGTAACTTCCAAGCAACTTGGACTAAAATGAAAATAAAAGTATTTATCATACATGCTTATACAAGTAACTCCCATAGCACCTTGCTGCAGTGTGGTCCTTTGGCCTATATTTTGTGACTCGATGCTCTTTTATCAGTGTTTTCAGTTGTTTACAAAAATGTCTGTATTGAAGTCAAGTCAGAATCTATGGAAAGTCTCTTCAAACTCCTGAATATTTCTAGTGCAGTATAAAATCATTTGACTCATTTTGTTGATCTGTTGCCAGGAGAAGATAACAATGATATAACATTTGTAGGCACCTTGATTATTCCTTTGATTGATAGCGATGTAGTTAGTAGGACTGCTTATTACACAAAGCTCTGTTGACCATCAGACACAAGGTAAAGAGACCTTATGGTCTCCCAAGATTTCATAGGTTCACTTTAACAGATTTGTGCTTTGCATGGCTTCTTAATATTAGGAAGTATCTGCTTTTTCAATACAAAAGAAAAACCTTGTTACACAGACCTTTGTTAAAGTCAGTTATCTCAGTGGACTTTATTTCTATTTAAAGTAGAATGGTCTGAACAATTTGGAATAGTTCGTAGTCAGGTTGCCTAGGCAATGAAACCTCAAAATGAAGGAACCTGGTACAGAGTGCTTTTAGCTTTAATCTTCTGATATGGCTTTTTGAATCTGCTTGATACCTATTTAGGCATTTTTTGTCTGCTAAAATACCTTATAATGCTACATAAAATTCAGCTTGAGCTGATGTATCTCTGTCTCAGCATTTTTCAATAGATACAGCATGTTAAATAGAATAGCATGAAAGAAGCACTTATTTCACAACTTAGCAAGTGCACCTTTGGAATTGGAAAACTACGTTTCTGTCTTTCCAGCACTTAGGATTATTAACTGATGTGCATCACCATGCGAATGAAATTTAATGTCTTCTGAGGCTTGGAGAGAGGCAAACTGACAAAGAAAAAGACAGCACAGAAAAGCTGCAGCTCTCACATCCAGACTAGATTCAGTTAGGAAAAGTAGTTTAACTAGGGGTGGGCAATAGGGGCACCTGCCCAAGGTGCCAAGTTAGGAGGGGCTTTGGAATCGCCCCCCGCAGAGTCCACACTGACAGCATACCCATGCCAGGAGCTCCAAAACAATTCCCTGCTGCTGCTAATTTAAAGTGGTGGCAGCTCAGCCGGGGACTGTTCAGGAGTTCCCAGCATGGGTAAGACTGCTTCCCTCCCAGCTCTCAGAAGTGTGAAACTTCCTCCCTCCGCTCCACATATATCCCCTGCTTTTCTGTAGGGTTTTCCCTGGGCACCGACTCTGCTTGTTATGTCACAGGTTAGAAAAATAAAATAGAGCCAGTGAAAAGATACTTTGGAGAAAGTGTTGAATCTCAAGAGAGATTAGGCAGGGGACCCAATGGGCATCCTAAAGTAAAGAGACATTTAACTTACCAACTACCATGTTTATCATTCCAGTAATGGGATGTCACTAAATTCATATGTGAGGCCTAATTGTGGGGGATGGGCATACCTCCGTTTCAGAATCTTGATTTGTTTTATTGGCACAGAGCAGAAGTTAGCAACATATGGCCTGTGGACCGGATCCAGCCTGTAAAGAGGTCTGATGTAGTCCACAGAGATCTAATCTTGCATGGGGGATTGGTGGCATGGAGCTGTGCCACTCTGCCCATCTGGTTACTGCAGAGGGACTGGGAATCTGGCAGCCACCTGTTCAGAGGGGAGGAGGGACAGAGACTTCTGGCCTGCAAGAGCGGCCATGTCATAAATTCTGGCCCACACTGGCACAGAGCATCCATCTAGAACAAACATTTTAAACTGTCAGAAGCAGGCAGGGATTTGGAGTGCTTAATTGCTGACCTCAGATTAACATGTTCAAGGCATTTGATTTTTCCAAGAGTGGGTACTTGGTGTTGTGTTAAAATCAGGCCTCTCCAGGGACTCTCAAGTTGAATGCTGAGATATCAAATCATAATAAGTCTTTTTTCCCCCCACAACTGAAAAGTTAGGCCAGCCTTTTATAATGCTGTTGCGCATGTTTACAAAAGTACTGATTGAATTAATCTCTTTGAAAAATCCCACTCTTCATTTTTAATACTTATGTTATTGCTTAGAAGAATCTGCTATAAAAATAAAAGTGGTAAGGGGAGGAAAAACTGAACTTCACAGCACATCATTAGATGGACTGGTTTGGAGATAATAATGTATAATGTAACAGGGACCCTCTGCTGGGTACAACAAAGCTAGATCCACACTGGCTGTGTCTACACGAGATGCTAAAGAAAGCACAGTAAGCGGGAATAGGGCCGGCATCTACACTAGATTTAGTCCCAAGTCAGAGCATCCTGCCATGTCCCCTTATGGCCACCACGGGGAGCTCCAGCCTCTGGTCACATGGCTGCCAGCACATGGCCGACAGCATTGGTGGCCATCTTAAAATCACACCCCACCCTCTGATCCCTGCCGACATGCACAACTGGTGCCTCCCGTGACTGGGGGGATACCATGGCGGCAAGCGGGGAACACCGGCAGCAGCAGCTGGCGGCAGTGGTGGGGGTGGGAGTGGTAAGTGGGGACCGCTTGCAGCTGCCAATGGCTGCATCAGCAGTAAGGGGAGTCCGGCGACCACATGCAGAAGTTGGCAGTAGCTTCAGTGGCAGCCAATCTCAGGAAGGGCACGTACTCCCCTGTGTCCCTCCTATGCGTCGCCTATGCCTGCCCAGCTCCTCCCCCGCCTCGGAACTGCATGCCCAGTGCAGGGGCAGCATAAGGCAGTTCCCTCCTTGCCCACCCTGCTGCCCTGCACCACGGCTGCTCCAGCCCCTGCCCCTGCCACTGCCAGCAGCACTCAGCACCCCACTGCACCAGCTTGACCCCTGCCAGCAATGATCAGCACTCTGCGCTGCTTCTGGCCATGATGCTGGCCCTGCTGGCCCCACCAGGTCTCTCCTGCTCTACCAGCCCCCTGCCTACCCCTAGCACCACTCCAGGATACACACATAGGAGAAACCATGCAAACTTTATTAATAGAGCAAACTATCCCTCCTTTTTCCTCCCTCAACAAAGACAGCCCCCTCTCCCCCACACACAGTGCCCCTCCATTATGTCGCGGAAAAACCCACCAGTACTCTGCGTTGTTTGTGAAGCAGGTCAGCAGAAGCTTTTATTGAGCTCCAGCTGTAGGGGGGAAGAGAATTTTTTCCTACTTCCCCACTACTACAGAAAATGTGAAAGTACTTATACATTTTAATTGCATGAGATCATCTTTTATAACCAATCATGGTATAGAGTCTGCCTAAAGAATTTATAACTTTAAGATCAAAAATAGTAATTACAGCATCAGTATTAAAACAGCAAGTTTAGCAAAAAAAAAAACCCGTTACCTTCCCATGCCTTATGGTCTGAGGCAATCTTGCCACTTCCTTTGACCGCTGACTGTACTAAACATTCTTTCTCTTTTCTATTTCTCCTCCAGACTTGTATTTCTCCTCCAGACTTGTATTTCTCCCCCTCACCTGTATTTTTCCCCCACACCTCCCCCCTTTGAGACTATAAAAGTCTCACCAATTTTCATGCTTTTATATTTATAAGATCCCAAAAAACGTCCTGCAATTCTTCATATTCATCTTCCGTAGGCCTACTTTTTTGCTCCTGTTGTATCATTTGCAGCGTCATAACATTATGTATTGCAGGGCTTGGCTGAGACAGGCAGAAAAGACAGCAGAGGAAGCAGAGGTATATTATGCAAATTAAAAGGATTATAACAAAAAGTATCAAGAGTCCATGAATAATAGTAGATCCTAGTGACCCGAATAGAGAACCAAACCATGAACTAAAGCTCCAAGTATTAGACTCGTGGAGCTTGGTCATGGTCTTACGTATATGATCGACCAAATCATGTATTTCTTCTGACTTATCTGGAATATAAGTACAGCATTCTTTTCCTATTAATGCACAGACACCACCTTTACTGGCCAAGGTAAAGTCTAGTGCTATTCGGTTTTGTAGCACCATGGTCCGTAAGGCTATCATCTCCTGGGTCAAATGGTCTAAGGATTCTGCGGTATTGTTATTTACTTGTTCTAGTATATTAGCCAACAGTCTAATTTCTTGAATTGTCCTGCCTATATCATACATGGGAAACACTATAGCACCAAATCATTCATCCTCAGTGATTTCCCTTTTTTCCCTGGCAGTGCGTATAGATTTGGAAGGGGGGAGAGACAAATGTTGAATAGCTGGTGTAATGTAACTAAGATAACATGACCCAGACCAGTGGCCAGGCAACCAAAAATATGCACGATTTCCACAAATATAATAGGTCCCATTATATGCTATCCATTTTCTGTGCTGTGCATGGGTCTTATTTAAAACAATGGTTGGTACACTAGCCAAGCAATTAAAAGATATATTCCCATGTTCCTTGATTTTAAAATGGATACTAGCATTCATTGAGGTATAATCAATAGTGTAATTACAAGTACTGAAGCCTACTTTGTTTGTACCATTATACTTATAACACAAGAATCCAGGAATAGGCTTGGCTATTTGGATATATGGAAATGTGGCAGGATCAGAAGAGGGAGGAGGACGTTTAGCAAAGGTATAATTGGTCCAGAATCCCCGGCACTCATTTTTCTGGTGTTTTGGATCAAACATATCACAAAAGTCAGTCCAGTTAAGGGGAATAGCAGTTATTGGTATTTCCAGTGTCGTACTAAGGGGTGAATGAGAGCATATCCAACATTTAGAGATATTTAAGTTTTTTGTATATTGGTAAGATAGGTGAAGAAAAGTGTTGTGGTGGTGATGCCAGTGGGGAAGAGGGTTTTTTTTTTTTGTTTTGTTTCTTTGGGTCTTCTGCCGCCGGTGGGTGCCTTAAGGTATGTAGAATAATGAAAAGGAAAAGACTGAGGAACACCCAAGTCATAAACAACCAGCCCCACGGTTGGAGCCAGGAACTAGGTGGAGACCTTCTTTCTTTCCCGAAGGGCGTAGTGGTGTTGCTGCGGTGCATTTTCCTCAACTGGTGATGATGAGTCTTCTGTGGCAATGGCAGGCAGTTGAATAGCTGAAGAATCCAGATGCTCCACACTCGCTTGAGTGAGGTCCTGAGGTTCTTTGTCCTTGGCCTCAGGGAGATTTCTCACTCCTGGTTGAAAGGCTGCTACGTCAGGGTTTAATGGGGGTGATACCCTTTTGCACTGTGAAGCGTGGGTCCAGGTTTGATGTCCTTGACAGCGAACAGCAGTATTGGTTGTCAAAAGAACTTGAAAAGGTCCCTTCCACCGAGGCTGAAGAGCGTTTTCCGTTGATATACCTTTACGTAGACCCAATCCCCTGGTTCAAGATTGTGACAGGGGGCTTCTGGAGGGCGTGGTAAGGCTTCTCGGGCCTGTGAGTGAAGAGATCTAACAGATTTGATTAGAGTTTTACAATAATTTAATACAGTCTAATCAGTAAGTTGTAAGTCAAGCTGGTGTGAGGCGACAGCTGGTGTGGCAGGCATCCTCATGGGGCGAGCCCTTAGCAGGCCATGCCTTCTGTTAATAGTGTTCCTAATATGCATGAGGGCAATAGGCAACGCATCAGGCCATTTAAGACCCGTTTCGGCACAAATCTTTGAAATGCGTGTTTTTAAATCAGAGTTTTTGCGTTCTACAGCACCACTGAACTGCGGGTGATAGCTGCAATGTAGGTGCTGCTGTATGTTGAGCGCTTGACAGATGCTTTTTACTATCTGTCCTGTGAAATGGGTGCCGCGGTCACTATCTATTGTGAGGGGCAACCCAAACCTAGGGATAAATTCCTTTAGCAGTTTTTTCGCTACTGTGATAGAATCAGCATGTATACATGGGTAGGCTTCTATCCATCCAGAGAACATATCAATAATAACAAGAATATACCCATAAGAGCAGCACTTGGGTAGCTGCACAAAATCAATTTGCAGATTTACAAAAGGTCCCCAAGGAGGGGGATGGGCTGCGGGTGTCGTTTTTACCCGTTGCCCAATGTTGTGAGCTAAACAAATCGTGCAGGAGCTGCAGTATTGTTGTGCTATTGAAGGAAAATTTGGGGCAAACCAATTTCTTTTTACTGCAGCAATCATTTCCCCCTTGCTCGTATGGGCCACGGAGTGGGTTAAACGGGCAAGATGGGGTAAAAGCTCTCTAGGCGCTACCAGGCGGCCGTCCGGGGAACGCCAGAGAGAGTCGGGGTGCAGCGAACACCTGGCATGCAGCCAGTCATCCTTCTCCTTTTTTGGAGCCTGATTCTGGAGAAAGGCTACATTTGAAAGGCTAGCCAAGGGAGGCTGGTCTGCTGAGAGCCTGTGGGCCAGAAAGGGCCGCGTTTCTGGCAGAACGGTCTGCCAGATCATTTTTTTGTGTGACATCATCAAAAGGTTTTTCATGAGCTTTACATTTGACAACAGCAATAGCAAAAGGCAGTTGAACAGCTTCTAACAGTGCATTAACATAGTAGCCATGACTGATTTGGGTCCCTGACGAAGTGAGGAACCCCCTTTGTTTCCAAATTTGTCCAAAATCATGGACAACACCAAAAGCATATTTAGAGTCAGTATAAATGGTTGCAGTCTGATTTTTTGCAAGGATACAAGCGCGTGTCAATGCGATGAGTTCAGCGACTTGAGCAGAGCGAGCCTTGGGTAAAGAATATGCCTCCATAACAGTATGTGGAGTCCATACGGCATATCCAATAACTAACTCGCCTGCATCATTCCTAAGACAGGAACCATCAACAAACAAAACAAGGTCAGAGTTAGGGATAGGATTGTCCCTAAGGTCAACTCGAGGGGTTAGCAACTGGTTTGTGATGGACAGACAATCATGAGGCTCACCATCAGAGTCAATGGGCAGAAGTGATGCTGGATTCAGAATTGAGCAACGAGTTAAGGTTACATTTGCATCTGACAACAGAAGTTTTTCATATCTAGTGAGACGGGAATTAGAAATATGCTGGGTTTTCCCTTTGAGAAGAAGGGCCATTACAGCATGTGGAACTGCTACGGTTAAAGGGTGTCCCAGAACTAAAGAATCCATTTTTACCACCAACAAGGCAGCAGCTGCAACTGAACGGAGGCACGGAAGGAGTCCCGCAGCAACTGGATCCAGGGCAGAGCTGTAGTATGCAATTGGGCGATGCTTCTCGCCTTGTAGCTGAGCGAGCACTCCTAAAGCAATTCCTTCTCGTTCATGGCAAAACAGAGTAAAAGGTTTTTTATAATCAGGAAGTCCAAGAGCGGGAGCAAGGGTAAGGGCTTGTTTCAGAGCTGTGAATGCTTGCTCGGCCTCCGGAGTCCACAGGAGGGGTTCTGGGGTGTTATCACGGGTGAAGGCTAGCAAGGGTTTAGTAAGAGCAGCATATCCCAGAATCCATTTCCTACAATATCCTGCTGCACCCAGGAATCCCCTCATCTGTTTTCTGGTTATTGGTTTGGGAATGGTGAGGATAGCTGTGATTCTATTAAGAGAGAGGTGTCGTTTCCCAGCCGAAATATCATGCCCTAGGTAATGCACTTTAGGTCTACAGAGCTGTAATTTAGACTTGGAAGCTTTATGGCCTCTTTGGGCCAAAGCTGTGAGGAGTATTAAGGTATCTTG
>NW_005841971.1:2029697-2038934 GCF_000455745.1 Alligator sinensis
CCGAAGTCTTCACCACCCGGACAAAAGGCTACTAACATGACACCGGCTCATACAGTGGAAGCAGGGAGGGAAACACAAAAGGGATCCTTTCACTCCTGCCCTTGGCAGAAGCTACTGGGACAGAGGGTTTGGGAAAGACAAAATCACTCAGACACCTGTCCCCTGGGTCACGAGGTTCCAGCTGAGCCCCCTTGCGTTCGACGCTACCTTATTCAGGCAGAATCGGGGCGGCTAGGCTCAGCCTTAGTCTCAGACCTGGTCAGTGGCTCATTAATGCTTACACACACAATCACACAATCATTCAGCTAATCTGACCTCCTCCCCACACCACCTGAGTTATTTAACTACAAGCCTGATGTGCTGTTGGATGGAGGTGCATTAAACAGTATCTCTCCGAAAACAACGTATGTTACCAGACACAGAGATAGGATCCTTTACCTGACAAGATTCTAGCCGGCAGTAAGGTTCTAGACTGACCTGCATTAACAAGGTTCGGATCCAGTTACCACAGTCAAGGTGGGAGCCTACAGGCAGTCCTCCTCTGAAACCCCAATAGAGATTTTGAATTAGGTCTCTTACCTCTCGAGTTCGGTGCCTCGAGGTTCGGAGGTGGCGGCCTGCGGTCCTCTCCCCTCAATCCGTGTTGTGGATCCGAGTCATGGCACCAAGAATTGTCGTGGAAAAACCCACCAGTACTCTACGTTGTTTGTGAAGCAGGTCAGCAGAAGCTTTTATTGAGCTCCAGCTGTAGGGGGGAAGAGAATTTTTTCCTACTTCCCCACTACTACAGAAAATGTGAAAGTACTTATACATTTTAATTGCATGAGATCATCTTTCATAACCAATCATGGTATAGAGTCTGCCTAAAGAATTTATAACTTTAAGATCAAAAATAGTAATTACAGCATCAGTATTAAAACAGCAAGTTTAGCAAAAAAAAAAACCGTTACCTTCCCATGCCTTATGGTCTGAGGCAATCTTGCCACTTCCTTTGACCGCTGACTGTACTAAACATTCTTTCTCTTTTCTATTTCTCCTCCACACTTGTATTTTTCCTCCAGACTTGTATTTCTCCCCCTCACCTGTATTTTTCCCCTGCAATTAACTTCCCCATCCACCAGCAATAAAAACCTTGTTCCCCAAACATCACAGATACTTCATGAGTCTGACCCCATCCCCCAGTCCATTTGTGAGGGGCTGAGAGGTGGGGCCACCCAGGGCAGAGAGCTGGGCAGTAGGTGGCTAGCACCCCAGCTGCAGACAGTTCCCCCGTGGGTCTGGGGGCCATGGTGAAGGCTGGGGATGCCTGTGGCTGAGTGATACCAGGGGCCTGTGGCAGGTGGGATCCAGGCACTCTGTGAGGTTGTGGTGGGGGACCAGGCCTGTTGGGGCATGGGCACAGCCTCTGCTGGGTGGCCAGCTGCTGCTTCAGCAACTCCACACACCATTGCTTCAGGGCTGCTAGCTTGGCCCAGTGGGCATGGCATGCCTGCAGCTGCACCTCCTCCTGGGCAGCCTCCTGGGTGAGGTCCTCTACATACCATGCCTGCTGGTTTGCCACCCAGCCCTCCACTGTGACCACCAGCTGCCAGAGAAGGCAGGTCCCATTCTGGCTGTGCCACTGGTGCCTCCAGTGGTGGGTGTCAGTGAACCTGCAGTGGTGGTCCTGCAGGCCCCTGTGGCCTCTCCCCCATTCCAGATGTTGGCCTTGGAGAGGCAAGAGACAGAAGGCATTTATAAGAGTTTCCAGCATTTGAGAGAGAAGATACTCTTCTCTTCTTAACGGGCCTTGTGCTGCCTGGCCTTAGATTGAAAGTCAGCCATGTGCGGGTGCCCAGGGACCATAGTAAGCTGGCTGGGCAAGCCTGGGCCCACATGGGTGCCACCCAAGCCTCCCACCACTGATTGCTCCCCGGGGGCTGACTGCAGGCTGCCTGCCTCCTCTACCCCCTTGTCAGGGTGGGCCAGGCCAAGCTGCTGGCAGTACCTGGTGCCATGGCTCCAGCCCCTACTGACCCCCCTCTTTCTCTGCAGGCCTACTGTTCTGCTGCACTGATGCCAAGCCCCCAGTGCCTGGGCTTGGGGTGCATAGGGCTTCTGGACAACTCGAGTGAGGAGCTGGCTGTGCTCCCACCCTACCTGCTAGGGGCCTGTCTGGGGTCCCTCAGGGGCTGACCTCCCACCATACTGCCACTGTGTGTGTCCCTGCTTTGTGCACGGTGGGTGGTGTCTGATGGACTGTTTGTGTAGTCAGAGGGCTTCCTGGGCCACTATACCCTGCTGCTGCTGACCCTGCTGATGCCCCAGGCACACCTGCACTCCTGGGTCAGGACCCTGAGCTATGATGGTGCAGGAGGCAAGCCCAGCCTTCCCTCAAACCTCTGCCACTACATGGAGGGCTATCTATCACAGCACTACATGTTCCTGCCCCCAGGTGCTGAGGAGGAGATCACCACTGGGATCAATACCTTCCTTGGTGCATGAGAGGCCCATGCCTGCCCAGCCGTGGGGACACGGGCTGCTCAATAAATGTCTGACCTGTGTCCCACCTCTCTGTATGCTGTGGGGACCACCCTCCAGTGTGGGACTTACCATGTGTCTGGGGCCAATGAAGCTGGTGGCTTGGTGCAGGGCTCCCCAATGCCAGATGGTGTTCAGCTCTGCCCAGTGTGCATGGTTTCTGGTGGGCTGGAGTACAGCCAGGGCTCCCCCCCAACAGGTAGGAGCTGGTGCTGCTAACAGCTCATGGTGGCATGGATGGTTGCTCCTTGTGAGTGGCTGCAGGGCAGGACTGAGGCTGAGGCAGTCACTGATCAGGGCTTCCTGGGCTGTCAGTGGGTTTAGGAGCTGGGGAGGAGTGCAGGATGGGGCACTGGAGGCCCGAGGTCCACTCCTCCAGTGATGTGTCATCATAGGTGTCAGGATGGGGCATGGGCACAGGCTTCTGGGGTGCCAGAATGTGGATCAGCTCCCGCATGAAGGGCATGGTCCTGGGGGCTCCACTGGACTGATGATTGTGGCTGGCTATGGCCACCCACTGGGCCTGCAAGTTCTTGACCTTAATGTGTCACTGCTGCGCTGACAAGGAGTGGCCCCGCACACACATCCCAGCTGCCAGGGCCTCATAAATGTGGGCAGTTGAGCCCCTGCCCTGGGAGAACTGCCACTCCTTGCCTCACAGTGCCACAAGGGTGCACACCTCCTCCAAGGTCCAGTTGGGGCCCCTGGAGCTCCAGATGGGCAGGTGCATGTATGAGGCTGGGGCTGGACATGGGGAAGAAGGAGAATGTAATGCCCTGTGTTCCTGACTGGGCCTCCATATGGCTGGCCCTTTGATGTTGGCCTTGGAGGGCTGGGAGCAGCACCCCCAATAGGGGTACCACCAGGATCACAGCCATGCAGCTGAGCCACTTCACCACAGTCCTGCAAAGAGAGAGAGATAGGGGCAGCAGTGGGGAGCAGGTGCTGGTCCTAGTGGGATCACAGGGCTGGGTAATAGGTGCAGCAAACTGCAGCCCTTGGCAGCACTCACTTTCAGCCAGGCAGCAGCTCTGGAGTGGGACAGACACCGCAAGCACAGGGCCTACTGGGGTGCTGCAGCTGCAAGCAGCTCCTGCTGGCTCCTTGGAGTGTGGGCCCCAAGGCATAAATGGCTGCAGGCTTTTATACCTTGCAACTAGGGGCTGCCAGAGAGCAGCCGAGCCCAGCAGCAGGAGACGGAGCCAGGCAGGAGCCTTGGGGCTGGGCTCCATCTGGTCTCACAGTGGCTGGGTAGACCCAGCCAGGAAGCTCCCACGTTCCTGCTCAGTAAAGCATCTACACATGTGTTACTGTGCAGTAACTAATCAGGCGTAAATTTGCTACCCGTGTCATGAATTTACACCCAAGGCAGTGTAAGTTGCCATATACTGCACAGTACAGGCACGCATGTGTAGATGCGCGCCTGTACTGTGCAGTAATTTTCAGTTACTGCACAGTAAATGTGCACGTGTAGACACACCCAGTAATTATGGGGCATTAATGCACATGTCGACATGTCCACTGAGAACTTGGGCATCTGAACACAAAGAATTGGAACACCTGATTTTAACGGATCAACCGCCACCAAATTATGTAGCTCAGCTCTCCTATACTCTCTGTGGGGAGAGTAGGCTGCTGAAGAAAGGAATCAATAAAACCAGTACCCAGAGCAGGAGCAGTTTCTGAACTAGCCAATAAAAACAGAGAGAGGACCATATCTTAAATCCTGTCCTTTCTTAGGAGATAGGTACCTTATCTTGTGCTGCACTTGGATTTAATATCCCCTGGAGTGATGGCCCATAGGACCCCTTCCTTCAAACACCAAGAAGGAGTCACTCCTTTTGTACAAAAGCTGGTTGAAGAAGACCCTCTTTTTCTTTAATAGCTTAGTGACCTGAACCCAGAATATGGAAAACTTGGGTTCAGTTCTGTTCTTAACTTGCGGTGTTTAAACCTACGTTGTTCCCAATTCCCTCGGAGGTGCTTTTACCTCCTGGCTGATGGCTATTTTGGACAAGAGCTAAAAAACTCTGATTTGCTCCTGGTGCAGCTGGTCCACTTGGCATAAACCACTTTACATTGATCCAGAGAGAGAACAGGAGTGTAAATGATCCTCTTGGCTAGTGGTCAGGGCACATACTTCTGAAGGAAAAGTTCTGGTTTGCAGTTTCTTCTCCCATTAATAATATAAAACTACAACATTTATAGGAGAAAGGACTGAAATGCAGGTCTTCTCCCTTTTGGATGAGCCTCCTAACTATTAAACTTGAGAATCCTGCATGTGCACTCCTTCCTCTGGCCCAAAGGATACTTTATTAATCTGTACAAATGAAATAGCTTTACCAGTGGGAAAACAAGAGTATCTTGTCTGCACAGTAGAATAGCTGATAACTAGGTGATTACAGCAGTCTCTGGGAAGTAGGAGAGTTACCGTTTTCAAATCCTTTCAGATAGAAGTGTGAATAGGATACATCTTAGGTGAGTGCTTTAACCACGAAAAATGGGATAAAAGAGGGGTGGGCAGGAAGAGCAACAGTTTCTTCTCCTTTTCATATACTTTTAGAATGCTTTCTGAATGGGGTCCACAGATGGGTGCTTCTCTGGTCAGTAGTGTCAAAATGAAAACACATTTTGGCAATACCCAGGAGCAGACCTTGGACAGCTCAGTGATTTATAATGTGACATTAGAATGGGAGTTTTAAGGATCTAAATTTTGGAGTTAGGTTGGCCATTTGGCACCTATGTCCTTTTGGGGATCTGGCCCAAAGTGATGAGGGATGTGTAGGGGGAAAAAACATAAGATTATGTTGCTCTTCCAAATATTGGTTCTTCATTTTGAAAATAAGAATCAATTCAGATCTCTTTCAAAGTCCTAATTTTTTTCTACTTTTGTTTTCAACCTTCCACTTGCTAGAAAAACCTAGCAGCACTCTCTAATCCTTCATGGTCATCCTTCTCAGTGGTACTTTGACAGTGATCTCTACAAGCTTATTTAGGTATTGCAAAATACTTGGTTTTATTTTTTTAATTTCTTTGAGTCTCTCTTGTTTTTCATGAATGAATGACCTTCTCTCTACCTCTGTCATTTCACTTTCCTCTTCTCCCTAAGCTAAACAACCTTAATCAGTTTAATTTTTCCTACTAAGAAAGCCTGTCAATGTTTCTAGTAATTCCCACTGTCATTGTCTGAATTTTTCCCATTTCTGTCACATCTTCCTATGAGATGGAGTGGTTGATTATTTTATTTAGCCACTTCTGCGTACTGGAGCTGATGTTTTCCTTGCATTGTTTACAATGGTACCTAGATCCTTTTTCATGAGTCACAGTTAATTTCAAGTACTCATTCATTCTTGGGTATGAATTATTTCTAATATGCTGCCTTTTCATTTGTTTTCAAGTGTGTGTGTGTATGTGTGTGTGTGTGTGTTCAGTTCACTTTGTACTTGCTAGCCATCTTTCTCAGTTTTTTTGTTGGATCATGCTAGAGTTCTCAACAGTTCTGTCAAGACTTAGCTAATTTAAATAAGTTAGCAAGTCATGTCACTATCAACCTCTTTCATTGTTGAAAATTGAACGTTTATTTCTACTTTTTAAAATCATGGACAGAACCTTTGCTTACTCAGACCCCTGAACAGGTCCTTGTTAAGGACTGAAGACCTGATCAAAGCCCATTCAATTCTAAATTTGCATGGGGAGTATAGCTATCCTTTCCATCCTCGGGTGTGGACACACACAACTTTTTAACTGATTTAAAGGGAAGAAGGGGACTCTGTTGCTTAGGGGTGCATATCAGCTGTTACAGTGTAACGTACGTGTGTGTGTGTGTGTGTGTGTGTGTGCGTGTGATCCTGTAGCAATACAAGGTAGCAAACGTGGTAACTTTTGCTAGAAATGTATCATTTGGTACTGATACATCTGTTATGTCTCCTTGTGGCAGCTTCAGAAGAAAACTGGAGAATGTATGTGGGGTATCATAGTGAAACTAGCTTTGCAGCTGTCAGTGTTATCTCTTCTCTGGATAACTGCTGTCATCGGTTTTAGTGCTGCTAATCAGGTATTAATTATGAGTACTACATCTGAAATGTTTGGAGTATGGTAGAGTCCGTTATAATCTTATGGTAAATTGTGCTGTGACTTGCAGATTTCAATAACAGTAAACAATATAAAGCCTTGTTTGATAAACATTCCTCATTACCTGCTATTAAGCAATGGGCAGGTAGGTGGAGCACAGGTGATGTGAGAACTTAAGACTTGAAAAAATATTGAAAGGTTATTGTGCTTATAAATAAACATATGGTAAGTATTTGTGCTTTATTTTATTTTTGAGGCATATCTGGAAAAATAAAACACTTTTATTTTTCAGTTTTGAGCCACTGAAGAATCTCTAACTACTAATTAGGAAGACTTGAAGAAGTTTGCTCTGTAAGATGATGTTTAGCCCAGTCAAATAGACATTGTGCCCTATGATTGTTCTATTTTGTAACGTCTTCTGAAAACCATGTTTTGACTTAGTTTCTTTCTCAAGTAAAGTACAAAAGGAAAATGGAAAATGGATGACTTGGAAGTAAGATATTCTCTTTTCTACAAGAATCATTAGCACAGTAAGACATATATTGCTATAAAGATGAATGCGTAAGTTGTCAAAATGATCTATTAACAAATTAAAACCATTTCAAGATACCTCAGGATACTCCAACTTAAAACAGTTATTATCAATGCTTGATATTTTGTGACTGACTAATAAATCATTATGACAGCAGTTTCTCACTGACAGAAAAATACAGAGCAAGCTATGACATATTTTATGGAATCATTGTCATGGATTAAGATTCTGTGACCCAAGGGATTTAGGTTTTGGGTTATTGGCCACAGGTAAGGGTGGGTTTTCTACAGAAGAATATGAAAAACTCTGAGATGATGGGTGTTAGAATGGGGTCAGAAGAGAAAACAAATGTAAAGCTGAATGTACTTTCTGAAATACTTTTTTGGTTTGCATTTTTTCATGCCATAATTTGATTCGTCAAAGAGAGAAAAGGGGGTGAGTGAAAGTGATTTAGTTGTTGGGTTATTTCTATCTAGGTTTTATGGTATAAACTATAAAGCTTTAAACTTTCAGAATTAATGGGGTTTGAAATATGAAGTTATGGTTTGTTTCAATTAAATCCAGCTCCATAGCTCACTGATATGACTGGAAAGACTCCAATTGATTTCAGTGGGATTTGAAACAGGTCCTTTGAAGGAAAATGTCAATAGAAAATAATGGAAATGACGCGAAGTTAAGTGAACATCTTCCTAAGGAGAAGAAGAGGAAGAGGGAAAAGGAAAAGCAGTAAAAATATATATCAAAAGCAAGCCCCAGTCATGGAACCAGAACCATACAGCTAATTCAAAGGCCTGCTAAGTCAGAGAGAATGCATGAATATAAGGATATTCTGGAGCAGTGGTGCTCAACTTCTTTTGTCCAGCATGCCAAATGGCCAGTGCCACAACCATCCATGGGCTGGATGTGGGCAGTAATCCTGATCCAGCAAAGGCAGGTATGATAGGCCTCCATGCAGCTACACAGAAGGGAGCAAAAGCAGCCTGGCCGCAACTTGGCTGCATGGGACAAGGGAGCTTAACTTGCCCTGGTGGGATGCAAGAGGAGGGAGGGAAGCAGAGAGGGGGCTTGACCTGACCCTGATCTAGCCATGGTGGAGGGGAGTAGAAGATGGACTGGCCCTGATCCAGCTGTGGCGGGGTTGGGAACATGACCTGGCCCCACAGGGGTGGGGAGAGAGCATGGCCTGGCCCTGATCCAAAGCTGTGGGGGGAGGAGAATGGGAAGGTGGCCTGGTACCATCTAGCTACAGAGGTGTGGAGGGTCATGGCTCAGTCCAAATCCAGCTGCAGGTGGTTGGGGAGAGGTCCCACCCTGATCCAGCTGCAGTGGGGGACAGAGTCCAACCTTGCTCCAGCTGTGAGGGACATGAGTCATGGCCCAGTGCTGATCCAGCCATGATGGGTAAGGGTGGTCCAGCCCTGCAGGTGGGTGTGGGCATAGCCAGGCTCTAATCTGTGTGTGGGGTTTAGGAATTTGGCAGGGGAGGGTGGCCGTTAGGCGTGTGTGAAACGGTCTGTATTCGATTCGGATTCAGCCCACACTGGGGGCAGTGATTCTGTAGCAGAAAGCCCCCTTTTCCTCTTGCCTGCATTTGCTCTCCTCTCTTTGGATATGTTTCTCTTTTTCTACCTTTTCTTCCTTCCTCTCTCTTTCACTTTAAGATAAGGAATTGTGTTTTAAAATGTGTGTGTGCGCATTTTGTATCTCCCCTTGTATTTTGGTATTTTTATCTATTTGTGTGCCATGGCATTTGTAGCTTATATTTTATACTCCTCACCTTTCAACTTTCAACTGAATGTGTTTAGTTTCATAAGTAAATTATACATTGTAACAATGTTAACAAGGGCAGGAATCAAACTGCCCTTCCCTGTATCAGGCTGGCCCCTGAAAGAGTGAGTGAATCAGTGATTGAATGTGTAACATGATTGAATGTGTAACATGGAAGCAGGCAGCAATTAACACCTGGGAAGCTGCAGATCAGCCAATGGAAGAACTCAATAGAAGACAATGTAACAACCGGGAAATCTCTAAACGTCACTGATCAAGGGCTAGAAGCCCTGGCCTGAGTTAATCCACGCCGGGGACCAACTTTTGGGCTCAATATCTCCAGATCG
>NW_005841971.1:2038950-2077821 GCF_000455745.1 Alligator sinensis
GACCCCTGGATTGGGCAAACCTGAAAACTGGGGAGTCACCGAAGTCTGCTAAGGACAGATAAAAGGCAGTGAAAAGTGACCCTCAGCGGCGCCCTCTTGATCTCCAACTCAACCAGACCTGTCCAGCTAGAAGGACCAGCTGGCGACCCCCTTCTGGAGGATAACACCACGCTGAAAGAAGCCTCAATGACAGACTCCAGCGCTTGTAGGATAGGTATACCTGACTCTGTAGCCTGCTACTGTGTGTGTGTATGTGTGTGCATGTGTGTGTGTGGAGGGACCAGCCCCAAGGTTTATGATTACAGTGTTTCAATCCACCTAATAAACCAGAATTTTAAGGATCCCGAGTTGGACATTTGTAGCCAACAATTCAACTCATTGATTCGGATCGCTGTCCCTGATTCAATTTGGCCAAATCTGAATCTGAAGTTTTGATACTGATTTGGCCATAGACGCAGCTTTAAATGTTTTTTCTACATACCTCGAGGTACCAGGCATGGCTTGTGAACACAGTGATGCTGGGGCAGATGGAGCATCCCACCAGAGTGCAGGGGAGCACCCCTCATGCTTGGCAGCGAACCTGGAAGTGGACCAGAAGTACTTCCGGTTCACTTCTGGGTCCTCCAGGGAGCACACCAGCCGCCCCCCCGCACCCCTCCCGCTTAGTGATTGGCCACGGGGAGAACCTGGGTGCACCCCCAGACCCAGGAGGCATTAGTTGCTGAGCCAGCGGGGTACGGGGGGGACAGGTGGTGCGCTTCCTGACAGACTGGTAAGTGGACTGAAAGTGCTTCTGGTCTACTTCCAGGTCTGCTGCTGAACACACTGTGGAGCCCCCCGTGCTTCTGTGGGATGCTCCACCAGCCCCACCATCACAGCATTCATGAGCTGCCTGGTACCTTGAGGTATGCAGAATAAAACATTTAACGCTGCATCTCTGTCCAAATCACTGCATCTTTCCTAATCTCGCCGAATTGATTCAGAGGGTCTCCTGATTTGATTCAGATTTGGAGATTCAGCCACTGAATTGGGCCAAATCTCCATCAAATTGAATCAGCAACCAAAGCTTCTCACAGCCCTAGTGGCTATATTCATGGCCACTACTCTCACACAACAAAATTTTCTGGCCCATGGGGAGCTCCACAGACCAGCTGCAATGGCTCCATGGGCTGCATTTGGCCCATGCGCTGGAGATGGAGCACCCCTGTTCTGGAGCGTATAAAAGAACCTTTTCCTTAAAAAGCCAATGCTATCACTCCCTTTGATTGCAGTGGTTCAGGTTGAGGCCTTAATTGCAAGAATGGGGCAGAAGAATTTAGTACTAAGGATTAATAAATACCTCAGTATTTCTGTACTATCACAAATATCATCTGAAGAATGGGATTTCTTTCTCAGCAGTTAACTTCAGCATAGATAAACACCACTGTGTACACAGAACCTGAGGGTTAAATAAAACAGCCATCTCTATTTAAAAAAATGATCCAGAGTGATTTTTATGTTTTCTTACATGAAAAGCACTCAGGTAAAGTACTATGTACCAGACTAAAATTAGAATACACTGGAAGTGCTCTACCAGCAAAAGGGTCAGATAATGTATGCAGTATTTATTTTAACAAAATAATTTTGATCCTATTAAAATGGATAAATATAGGTCCTTTGTATAGGCGAATAGAAAAAAAAATCAATAATTAACAAAAAGCCCCAGAAAGAATGACTGCTACAAATAACTGGTCATTTGAAGCCGTGCAAAGTAGATTTAAAGTAATACTAGGATGATTGGTGGCCTTTTATACCCTTTTATACTGTACTCTGTTCTGCTGTAACTGCCTAAACAAAGCATAAAATGGTGACAACTCAGGCTAACCATGCTTATTTCTACAGGATTTATTATCCAAGTAAGAAGTCCAACATTCAGCTCCATGGCACTTCAAGTAAAGCATTAATTTTTGAAAGTTGTATCTGATCAATACCAAAAGTGAAGATAATGTTCCAGGCATCAATGATCAGAATCCTATTGATTTTGGTGAAAATCAACAAAACCAAGAGAAGGAACTCCTGCCTTATGGCCAGTAGGGTCAGCAGCTTCAGTCATTTTCATGACTGCTTATAAATCAAACAACAGGAGGATGGCATCCATTGACCAATTCCAGCATAACATTATCTTGGAAGAGGTAGAGGGAGGGCAGGTTTTAGCATGAAAGGTGAGATGCTACAGTGAGTTTTCAGCAATAGCCATGGGTCACAAGGGAGAATGTGCTGCCATTCATACTAGTTCTTTCCTTCCAAGGCACTTCATGCTGGAATCATCACAAAGAATACATTGTCAGGTTCTGCAGAAGAGGTCCAGCTAGCAATACAGTAATCACTTCCATACTACAGTACATCAAACAGACCTTTAACACATGGGCAACTGGTGCCTCCTGTGTTGGGAGTGGACAGTCAGTGACTGGGTGATCTCGCCAACTAGGCAAGGTCCCCTGTGGCCGATCTCACTGACAGGGAAGCGCAATCAGGGCACCCGGAAGTGCTAGCAGTGCTTCTCCTGGCACTCCCACCCCTCAGCCAGCACTCACAGAGGGGGCACCAGTGCTCCCGCCCACCCTCCCCTGCATGTCACCTAAGCGGGGAGTGCTGGCTGTCAGGGGGTGCACCAGTGCTCTCGGGGGTGCATGTGCACCCTTGTGTACCCCCTGTGCAGTGTAATACTTCAGTAGACTCATGCTGAAGCTGATTTGTTTTGTAGGGATGAAGGAGGAGTATTCAGATGGTATCAGTTTAGTTTGAGTTTTTTTCATAAATGACATTTTATGATTTTTTTTATGTTTAAAAATACTCTGTGGGCACATCTACACATGATACTATGTCGTCATAAGACTGCACTATGGCAATGTAGCATGCATGGGCAAAACCTGTGATGCTGCAGCTACATCACTGTATAGTTATCCTTTTATAGCGCATTGCTATGGCAATGTAGTACCCAGAAATAATCATGTGCGGTGTGACTGTGACTGCACTGTCTTTTAGTACTTCCAAAAAGAAGTACTAAATGATGGCGCAGTAACAACGGAGCCCAAGCAGAATGTGTAGATGTGCCCTGTGTGTGTTGATTATAAATGGTGATATATCCATTGCCTGTATTTAATAATAGGCAGTTATTCCCATTCAGATGAATTTACATCGTAGGATCTAATTTTCCCAAGTGAAAGGGTGTGTGTCAGGGGTGCAAATGAAATCAATAGAATCTTAAAACACAGTGTACTGCTAAGCTTCAGGGTCACTGCATGGCATGGAGCAAGTTGATCAACTAACTGTTAGTTGTTTCAACCAATAAGGAATTTAACTGTTGACTAATTCAAAACAGACAAATACAGAGTTTAGTTATGCTCTTGTGTGAGTTAAAAGCACAACTAGTGGAAGCAGCAGAAAATTCATAGATACATTCATTTATGTAATTATATATGCAAATTCTCTGTGGCTTTTAGGTTTAAATTAAAATGTGAATGGGAAGGTCAGGCATCTCATCTATACCATGTATTCACCTGACTGTATGTAGGTGATTTACCTTATTCTGGCCTTATTAATTCCCTTCACTATTATTTATTTTTTTTATCTCAATAATTAAAATTTTATTTTCATTTCGGTAATTAAGAACTTCCTCCACCCCCCAAATATAGGAAAAGCTAAATTGTATTGTAATGCTTTGATAAATAGCATCATTTTATAAAACCCCAAATATAGGGGAGTTTTTGGAAATGAACCTTAGCATTGACATTTAAGATAAGGTATACTTATAAGGAAAAAAAATGAACCTTTGATTAAAGAAACATCTAGGAACTGTAGAAAGATTCCATACCAAAAACAAATATTTGCATAGTAGATAATTAAAGTAGGGATCCTATGGTGTTTCTGTTTATGATTTGCAAGCTTTACCTAATATTGCATAACATTGATAATATAAAAGAAGAAAAGGAAAAGGCTTACTGACTGGTGTATTTATGCGAGGAAAACCAGCTTTAGTTGACACTGAAAAATGAACATATACATGAAATTCACTAATACACTGTGAAACTAATACTAAGAGGCTGGGAGTTCTGTTGTCTGTTGAATTTGTTGTTATCAACTTATACTTGGTAATTTCCTGAGGGATTTTTTTAATATATTATGTACCATATAAATCCAGATGTAAATCATCAGAAATTTTCCTTGAGGGCAAATCATTCATGTATATGCTTAATTTTAAAGTTGTGCTTAAATAGTATTGACTTCAGTACAGTTTGGACATTGATGAAAATTTGATGCTCAAGTACCCTATTAAATAAGAATGACTTACTTTTCTTTTCAGACTGCTTCTTTTTTATGCCATGTTCACCAGTTCATTATTCACTGATTTGTTACTTGCTGCACAGTATGATTCTCACATCAGTGTCTTTGCTGTTCAGACATGTTATGCCCATAAATAATATTGTTACATGAATGAGAGAACAGTTCCCCTTAGCAAATTCTTTTGTATGTTACAAGCAGGGATCCTGGTTTTCTCTGTTTAAAATCCAATATTTTTAAATAAAAACCCCAAATATAAAAACCCCAAAATGAGAATTATTCTGTGATTTAAAATGAACCACTAATATATATATACATATATACACATGTATATGTATATATGTGTGATTTAAAATTAACCACTAATGTATATGTATATATGTAAGTGTACATATATGTGTGTGTGTATATACATATACAGATATAAATACATATATATACAAATACATGTCCAATATTTTTAATAAAAAACCAAAATTCTCTGATATAAAAAGACCCAAATCAGAATTTTTCTGTGATTTAAAATGAACCTCTAATACATACATGCCTACATACAGACATACATACATGTATGTATTAGTGGTTCATTTAAAATCAGTTGGGGTATCAGTTGAACACAATGTTATATTGATATAATTACAATTTTAAAGCAAGTTGGAAGCCTACCAGTGCCTCAGTTATTGTAATAAAATAAATTCTAAATTCCTATACTGTATATTTTGGCATTGGATTTTGGTTTTATTCCCTTTTCCCCTTGTTCACCTTCGCTCATGAGGTCCAGCTATGGCTCTTCCCTCACTGCTTTGTGGTGCTGAGCAGCCCAGATGTGCCATTTCCCCCCACTCCCAAGTCACAGTCTCCCCAGCCCTGCTGGTGCCCCTCACTCCTCCCACCCCCCAGGGCACCTTTCATTTGCTCTGGGATAGGGAAGGAGGTGCTTTAATTAGAGTGGCTCAGAGCACCACTCTAATTAAAATGCCTGCAGCATCTTGTGTATTCAGTGTCCCATGCTTCAAAATGGTGGCGGGGTTGTCGCTGCCACCATATGATGCAGAGACTGCTGGAGCATGCTAATTAGCACATGTCAGAGCAGACATCCAACATGTGTATAGGTGCCCCCAATGTGTGGGGAAGGGGGCATGCCCAGCCATAGGTGATGCCATAGTCGACATGTCAGGGAGGCACGTGCCCCCCTAGATTTGTGCACCCACAGTGGGGTATGGGACTGCAGCCTGGTTGGACCAGCACTGAGCTCAGCATGGGAGGGTGGACTGGGGTAGGAAGACTGCTGCTGCTGCCACTGGCACCACTGCCATCACTGGGACCCCCGTGTCAGCTGTACTGCCACAGATTAAAGCTACACGTAACAGGGAACCCTAGCCCTGTTACCAGAAGACAGGTCCGTCCTTTTAAGACCAGAACTTTCTGGGCACAGCCTGCTGGCAGGGTAGGAGTTAAAAGCAGAGCCTGGCTGGCTAGTCAGGTGACCAGAAGGGGTAGCCCAGAACTATAAAACCCCTGGGCTTAGCAGCAGTAGGGGGCAGTGGCCAAAGGGGAAGGAGGTTGTGCATGAGAGCTCCACAGAGAGGCTTGGCTGCTGTGAGAAGGGGACTGCTGATGACTCTCAGAGAAGTGGTGGCAATGCCACAGGGAGGAGTGTCACAGGCAGCAGGGAAGTAGAAGCACCAAGCCACAAAGAAAATGTAAGCTGATATTCTGCCTTCTTTAATTCCTATTTTTTTGTGGTTATAACCCACTGGCTTACTGTATATGTATTTGTGTTGATTGATATGAGGCTGTAGGGGAGAAGGAGGCCTCATTAGTGCCTTGGACACAGTCATAAAAGGTCAAAGGGGCCTAGTGCACCACTATGCGCAGTTATATAGGGCCAGCATCTCAGAGCTAGGTGCAGGACTTTTAAGCTGGGCCAGTGGGGGTTTGGGGCCACTGCTCAGCCTTGAACTTGCAGTGTGCTGGCTCTGAGGCCAATGGATGGGCCTCTGGGCCAGAGAGCCTGGACTCCATAGTGGAAGCAAAAGGAGGACTATGAGCCCCAAGATTAAGGAGCTAGAGCCTCAGAGTCAAACCCTATCTAGTGGGTTCAGACAGGTAGGCCTAGCTAGAGAAAGACACGGGGGCAAGGCCTGTGGTGGCTGAGAACCCCAACATAGAAGTACAATAGGCAGTCTCCTGCTTGTAAAAACATCTATATAATATTTACATCAAGACGTGGCAGACGAGTAAAAGTGGGATACGAGACAAAAGATAGGAGGGAAACATTAAGGGATTTCAAGGGTGCCCCACCCCCCATAGGCCACAGATAGCAAGTGAAGGAAAAAATGCTGCTGGGGAGGTTGCACTGCACCACCACCAGTGTGAGGTGTAACAGTGTTGGGGGAGGGGGCCTTCTGCCCTCACCACCTTCTACCACCAACCACTCACGTGGATTGTGACTGTACCCTGGAGGAGAGGTCGGGTGGTGGGAAGCACAGGTGGCCTGAGGGGAGTGGCAGTGGTGACTGGGCCATGGTGGCAGGGTAAAGCAGCTGGCAGCAGAAGGAGGTGAGGGGAGAGTGGCTGCCACCCTTCCTTGGTACATTACTCCTTATGCTGCTGGCAGTATGGTGTTACTCCATGTTGGTGCAGCTGGCAAAGGTGAGGAAGGGGGGGTCCCAGTGGTGGCAGCGGCAGCAGCAGCAATGAGTCTCACCACTGCTCCATTCTCCTGTACTGTGTGGTGCCTGCAGAAGTGGCCTGGTGCTGGTCTAGCCAGGCTGCAGCCCCTTGCCTTGCCATGGAAGCACTAATATGAAGGGGGGGGGGCACATGCCCCTCTTGGCTCCCCCAGTGTATCACCTATAGCACCCAACCCCTCCCTGGGAGTATGTGCAGTGGCAAGGAGCTCTTCCCCCACCACCCCCTGACCCCAGACAACCACCTGTAGCTCTCTCCTGCTCCCTGGTCAGGCCCTGCGGCCTCACATTCCCACCCCAGGCCCCATTCACTGCTTTGGCTGTAGAGTGCCCCCAGCCTCAGTTGTCAACCCTGTCCCACTCCCTCCCTCACCATGGGGGCTTGGAGTGAACTGCCACCACCTCAGTCTGCCCTCCCTGCCTCCCCACGCATCACCTATGCCCCTTCCCTCCTAGACTTACCTGCAGGCAGCTGGAGAAGCTGCTCTCCACCACACTGCCTGGGGATGTATTGCTGGCCACATGCCTGTATGTGCATGCACACTTGCATGTTGTGCCCCTTGGGTTTAATCGGCTTCCTTCTGCTTCCCACAGTCCCAAGCAGCCCCTTGCAGGATGAAACTCTTCCAGCCTGCAAGGGGGAACATGCGGTTTTCAATATTTTTCTCCTTTAAAGGAGAAAAGCCACATTTTTCCGCAGCAAATGGAAAACCCAGATCCCTGGTTATAAGTAAGCAGACAGATGTCAAGTTTCACAGTTACACTAAGTAAATTATTTATTTATGGACACATGCCACATCTACAGAAGTGCAATCTAACTTTCCATTAGTGAAAATGTAGAGTGGAAGCATGATATAGTCACTGCATCAGTACTGGTCACTTTACTCCTGAGTAAAGCTACCCCTTGCAAATCAAGAATAGGTACATGCTGCTGTGAGAGATCAGTTTATTGGCTCTATACTTTTAATGAATTTCACCTCACTTACTCAAGAAAAATAGGCAATTATTGGCTCCCCTGCCACCCAGTACTAGGTACTTCATTAATGCTTACTTCAATTAGCTATCTTGGGAAACCTGGTTTTTGTCCGTGTACAAAGGGAACTTTGGCTTTGTACGCTGAAGTTTAATTTGTCATGTGTCTGTACCCTTAGTGATCTAGTGGATTTACATATACCATATGTCTTCTATTGCCTTCAATCTTTTGTGTCCTGCCTTGGTTACAAGAGCAGGAATTATGAATTTTAGCCATCTTCATTTAATATAAAAATAATAATGCAGGAACACTGAACAGGGAATTTACCATGATAACTATAAATGTTTCAAAATCTAAATCTTTGGCTTGTCTTGTAGAGCACAGACTGTGGTGTCCAGCTGGCTTCCTACCTTGTGAGTAGGCACAATAAACAGTCTGGTAGCAGATGAAATACTGGATTTGCTCCATGGAAAACAGGCACAGCAAAATATATAAATGAGAAAACTATAGCTGTTAAGAACTTTTCCAGTTGAACTTTTTTTTTATGAGAAACTTTTTTTTTTTTTTTTTTTTTTTTCTCTATGGGAGAAAAGATCAGTTAAGTGAAATAAAAAAAAAAATATGGTAAAAGTAAGTCCATTTTGATGAAATTCCAGGGAAACTGGGTTTCTGATGGAACTCTGCCTCATGATCAGTCTCCCATTGGCAATACTATTTCACTAATGACAATAGTTTAGTATAAAATGTGCAAACAGGAGCTGAGGCTACGCACCAATCTATCTGACTGTCCCAGACAGGAGGTATAGACTGGACATGTATACATTTGCAGCCATTGCAAAGGGGAGGTAGTTCAAAAGCTGTTACAATCCAATAGTTATTTATGAACAAATTGGGAAAGATACAAATGTAGCAAACCACTCCACTTCATACAGTGTTAAAACTGCAACATCTTGATACATTTTTTTTGTTGGAAAAGACTGACCTCTGTCCAAAAGGACTGACTTTGTTTACTGAAAGAAAGGGTTTAGGCACCTGAGTGCAAGTGTGGGTTCAGAATAGTTATCCCAAATAGGAGCCTGCAGGCCATGCCTGCAGACCAGACCAAGGTGCCTGCTTTTTTGTCAGCATTACTTGTAGAAATAGTTGTGCAATAGGTCTCTTTGGGCCCCCAGGAACAATTGAAGACGTATATCTGACAGACTGCAGGAAAACTGGTGACTTTATGAAGTAGTTGTAGAGTGCCCCAACTTCTCCTTCCCTGGGCTATATGCTGAACCTGTGTGGGTAGTTTCCTCTCATCAGCTGAAGAACCTCATCCTGCTGCCTTGTGAAGTCAAAGAAGTTCTTACATTGCCTTCAGTGGATTAAGTGGGGGTTGGCAGATTTTTGTCCGCATGGGCCAAAGCTTGCAACATGACTGTTACCACGGCCTGCAAATGTCCACCCCTTCCCTCCACCTCTGTATCACCATCTGCCAGCACAGACTCCCTGCAGGTTCCCCGTCCCTCTGCAGTGGGGGTAAGCACAGCAGCAGGCTCTTCAGCGAGGGGAACACTGTAGAGGGGCCAGGCAGCACAGTGAGCTAGATCAGAGCTCCGTTGACTGGATCAGATCTCTTCTGAGACCAGTAGGTTCCTGACCCTAGGATAGAGAATCAAGCTGTTGTCTAGGCAGTAACTTTTAAAAATGCCCAATATTTTATAGTAGATGAAGATTGAGCTGGTATGACTATTCAGGTGAAATGAAAGGAGAACACATATTAGAACTTGCATAGTGCACTTAGAGCCTTTAGGAAATTTAAGAGCTAGAGCAATAGGTTTTGAATGTGTATAATAAATTGTGTAGGGGAAACCCGGCCAATAATTGATGCCAAATGAACTGCTCCAAGAGTTACTGTCCTATTATATCTGGTCATGAAAGACTATTGGAACATTTTGTTCCTGTTCTGGTGTTACTAGAAGCTAATCTGTGCCTAGGGGAGCTGGCCAGGGATGGATATGACCTGAAAAGTTCAGCCTGCATGGAATTTAATGAGCAGCTGAAGAACTTGACCCTGCTCATGACACCTGGAAAGCATGTGTCATTTGGGAACAAAAGGATTAATTTACGAGAGAGAGAGAAGGGCACATGAGAAGAGAAGGTGCGAGAATCTTGTTTGAGAGAAGTTCTGGCAGAAACCACCAATAAGAGACCTAGAAAGATAGTGTTAGCTGAAATTCTTCAGATTTGATGTATGCATTGGCAACATGTAGGGGGTGCATGCAGTGCACGTGCACCCCCTGAGATTGGTGGTACACCCAGTGTGATTCGTTGCCACTGGCACTGCCCCCTCCCCCGGGACTTCCACCACCATCAGCACAGCTGTGCCCCCCCCCCCTTCCCCCACCACCGGGTGCACGTGCCATTCATGGTCATGCATATCAGTGTCCCTGTGCTGAAAAATGCCAGTGGAGCACTTTGAACTAAGGCTTGTCAAATGTGTTTTAGTTCAAAACACCCCACCACCATTTTTTTTCAGTGTCGGGGTGCTGATACACATGACATGGAAGACTGCTAGAATGCATCAGTTTCCATGTTCTAGCAGGCTCCCCACACGTTTGTAGGGGCTCTAAAGTGCACCCCCCCCCAACCTTACTTTCTGCCTTCTAAGTCAGTGCCCTGGGGTTAGGACGGCAAAGGATGAACAAAGAGAAACTGAGTTCTCAAGCCTGGAAAGGGTGGGATTGCATGAATGGTGTTCCCTTTTTTTGGTTTGACATTGCTCAGTAGAGATTCTCAGACAAAATATCTTCTACCCTTTCTTGAGTCTTTCTAAGCTAAGTTCAGGTGATGAGACATTGTGATAGATGTTTGTTTAGGGACTTTGAGGACAGGGGTAACCTAGAAGACCCTGTCAGAAAGTGATCCACTACCCTGTACTCAGTAATGTCCAAGACGTCACCAGTAGTAAAACTTTGGAGAAGTAAAACATTGGGGCACATGGTATGGGACCATTCTGGAGACACAGCCCACAGTCCTTGTGGAGATTGTTATCTCAGTCCCTTGTTCTTGTCTCATTGCTGGAACAGAAATACAATACACTTCTGAAGTGAACCTTGCTTAATCTTTTTCTCTAATATATGAATAAATAGAAAAATCTGTTATTGATTTACATTTGAAACACTCATCACCCTTCACATTTCAGGGAGCTTAATTTCTTCGTAGATTAGACTATGACTATTGGAAATTGTATCTGGCTGGCTCGCACAAGCTTCTAGAGATGCCCTCTCTCCCTCCTTCTGCTTGAGAGACTAGTCACCCCAGTCAGAAGTTATTTGCAGGCTGATGCTAATTCTAGTCCGTGTTATTAAAGCAGGTTTGAAATTTAATGGATTTATATATAACTATAGCATCTATCTTCAAAAGCAGCTGTATCAGTCCATTGCATGAGGTGGGTTTGCAAAGAGAAGGAAGTTGCCAAGTCTCCAATCTTCTTTACACCCCCCAATCCAGAACCACAATAACTGAAAAGTTAATAGGATTCAGCTTGCTAATTATGTTTGTGCTTTTCTAGCATTTGCATTAGTTCAAGATTCAAAACAGGCAGAGAAGTTTGGGGGGGGGGGGGGGAAAAAGGTAAGTTGAAATCACTAAGGTTAGCATAACTGCCCTACGAAGAATTGTTTTTTCCTTTGCACCGATGCCTCCTGCTGGTACTTCACCTTGACAGTACAGTTATAAATGGAAACAAGAAAAATAGAACCCCACTTTAGCTATTATACTGAATTTATTAAGAGCTTTAGTCCTTGCTCATATTGGAGTCAATGGAAGTTGATGGCATTCAGCAGGTTGCAAGATCTGGCTGTGTGAAATGGAAAATCTTCAAATCATTTTCTGTACTAGCTAGTTGTCTGTTCTATTCTGGCTTGATGTGAATCCTACTGCAATCCTCTCTTTCTTACTTTTCTTGACTTTTGATTGAGGCAGTCTGAAGCTCACAGAGGGGTCCATCTTTTGAAAACTTTCTACAAACCTGAACTTGGAAGCAAACTCCTAGTGCTTCCTGTATGAGCAATTTTGCCTTTCGGAACTTTTTGTTACTTTAGCCCAGAGAACATCTGTTTCATGTGTTTTCAGAACTGAGGATGAATGTTCCACCAGCTCCAGGAGAAAATAGTGCAGTGCTGTAGCAAAAACTCTCATTAAACATTTGTTAATGACTAGGTAAGAGTTAGACAGAAGGAAGGCTGGATTTCCTTGTACGCAACTGTGGCAAGTCCTTTCTCTGGAGTTTGTGCTGTTACTATAGGCTCAGCAGTTCCCAGGAAAAATCCCTGCTTGCATAAAATGGAACATCTGGTCTGGATTGTTGTTCCTGGAGAAAATGATAGACATTTCAAAGATGCAATATAATTGAAAATTAATTTTACCTAACCAGGCTGTGGCTTAAATTGACAAGTCTTTAAGTGCATCTAGGAGAAAAATTCAAAGCTCTCCTAACTTCCAGAAGAAAGCTCCAGAGCCAGCTGTCTTACCTACACACATACCCTGCGAGATTCTCGCTGTTGTGCCCAGGCCTAAAATGTGACGGTTATGGAAGCACTGGCTTTCAAGCTATTAGAACTCTAATCATGTTCAGGATGTTTTGATTACTTCCAGAAGCTGTTAGGCAATCAGTAGCAAAGCTACTGTTTACCCCTAATTAAGCTACTGATCAGTGGAAATAACTAAGGATGTGTTCTCCTTGGTGCATCTATGTTAGCAGAGGCTGCTGCATGCTGTACCAGCTGGCTTGCATGGGGCTTCTGTGGTCAGTCCCAGATGCCTCATTTTCCTTCTCTTTTGCTGCAGCTGTTTTGCTTTCTGTGGTAAGGAGCATCTCATTTTCTCTCTTGGATTTTGTACTGTTCATTCCTTCCAGATCCTCTTGTAATTGTATTCTGATGGGTTACTTAAATAAGTACTTTCTCCAGCAGAAGAGGGGAAAAATAGACCAAATTTATTTGCATGTCACCAGTAATGTATAAATACTGTACATTTGTTGCATAAATATACCATTGAAAGTAAAATAAGAATCTTGCTCAAAGTATTGTCAAGAAAGAGAAACACCTAAAAGAGCCAGTGCTTGTACAAGAGCTGGCAATCAAAATACAGTTATATTGCACTGTAACAGATAAACATGCTCTTTTCTAGAACAATAAGCCTGGCTTCTTTCTCTCCAAGTTCTGTTTTTGAAAAGGATATGCTCCTAATTACTGTCTTGCAGAGTTGGCAGCTTTGAAAAGTTTGTGTCTTGGAAGATTTACCAATCAAAGTTTTAGCAAACCTGTCTTGCTAGTCACTTCCTTGCTAGTCACTTTCTGGAATGAACAAATTGACTGTTGAATTAAGCACTTGGCTGACCAGTTTGTTCACTGGACAAGTTTGATTGTACTTCTAGTCTAAACAAATCCTTCACTGGGAAGCTGAAGCCTCAAGATCCTCCAGTGTATTGCATAAATTAATATAAGGTTCTGTTTAGTATGGATGCTTCCAGAGAAAAATAGGCAAGTGGCACGAAAAATTTCAACCCAAATGGTTCAAGTCCAGCACATTTTATAAATAACTCAAAACAGAGTTTTAGAATGGAAAATATTGAACAACTATTTTAAGGCAGCCTTCCCATAAGCCCTTGTCTATACCAGGAGGGGTTTTCTGCTAGTTAGGCCACCAAAAATCCTTGTGTGAATTGAGTTTTTTCTCATGTGGCATCTCTGTTATGGGGGCCTTGCAGTCGTGGATTCCTGATGTGCATAATCCGTAACGTTGTGGATGAACAGTCCTCTGTTCTGCCACCAATATCACATCATTCATCCTCCATGTGCCATGATGAATGAAGTATTATTGGTAAAAGTATGCCTGTACTTTTATAAGCATATATATACCAGTAGAGTGGGATCTAGACTAAGACTGCTATTTATATACACAACTTGATAAAAATTCATAGCCCCAGTTGATGGAGCTTTGATAGTAAACATTAGATAGGAAGTTGAATTGGTTGGGCAAGGAGACTTGGAGCTAGGAAGGGAAAAGGAACTAGAGATGTGGTATTAGAGTGGGCAGGGCACATTGGGCTCCTACACACATGCAGAGATGCTGCTCCAACATGCTGTAATTCCAGTGTGTTGGAGCTGACTCGATTAATCGAGTTTGCTGGAGCATGGTAATTACTGCGCTCCAGCAGACTCCAGTGTTATGTGTTTGAGCTTTCGTTCAAAGTATCCTGCTGCCATTTTTCAGCGTGGGGACACCGATACACATGATGCGCCGGGTGCTTTTAATTAGTGTGGCTGTCAGAGCTGTGCTAATTAAAGTGACCCCGCTCCCCCCGACCTCCCAGAGCAAGAGTATAAATGCCCATTGAGATTGAATGAGTAGGCAAGAGGAAAGAGACTGGTGACTGAGAGTTAGTGGAGGGATATGTGGATTGGCTAAGAAACTGGGGTAGAAGGAGAATCTGGGACTGGTTTGATCGGGAGACTGGCATTCTGGGAAGACAGGGAAACTTGGGACTTGAACAGAGGTCTTAGAGAGTCTAGGACTTAAATGGGCATGGGGTCTGGAAAACTTAAGAGTGTAAACTGGGACTAGGTAGGCAAGTAGAGCTGGTTTGAAGAAGGGAGCCCAAAGATGCAAAAGAGACGGAACAGGAAAGGTGAAGCTTAGAAGGAGGAAAAGGGCAGAAGAATCTCTGTCCCAGACCAATCTCCCCATAACTGCTTTAATTTTCATGCTCATCTGCTATTTTTTCCACAGGATGCATGATTCATTTAATGCAGAGGATAAAGTTTCTCTGAGTATGAATGCAGGTTTGTACAGTGAAAGGGAATGCTGGCAGTAGGAACCCTGCCTCATCTGTTGTAGAGAAGTTGAAGGTATGAAGTGAATGAGACAAGGGATTAGTAGTAGGTATCTGTCTGTCTCTCAAGACAATATAATTGTGCCAAGTGAGGCATCAGCTTGCTGAACATCTACAAAAGTGGCTGTAGAGCCCAATTTCTTGAGTGACAGTCCCTTTCATACTTACCATTTTTGAAGTTCGTATCAAACAAATCTGAATGTGGTTGATCCAATAAAAGAGATTATCCTAAGAAATCCATGCCTCTCACATAAACTAGCCAGCTTATTTTACTAGGGTATTTAGAAAAATTAATGCATGCATATACTATACTGAATAAGCACCAGCATTAGAGCAAAGCCCAAGTTTGAATAGTGGACTATAAACATGATGCATGGCTACTAAGCAAACAATAATGGTAAATTAAAATACTGAATAGTAGGTCTGTGCAAAGCAGTTAGTATTTGCTTCGGATTTAGGGGATGGTGATTTGAGTCGGTGATTCAAATCGCTGTCTCAAATTGATTCGGCCAAATCTGATTCAGAAATTCGGCCACCACCAAATTGGCTGAATCTCCAAATCGGCTCCATCCCCCACCCACTCTCTCAGCCCCATCAATGGCTGTCTTGCCTGGCCTCAGCTCCTGGCTCTTTGGAAAAAAAAAAAAAAAAGGCTGGCACTCACTGGCTGCTGCCAGTTGGGGGGTGCGATTTCCCCAGTGCACCCCACTGCCCTGTGCTGGGAGGGACTCTGTTTCAGCCCCCAGAAGCCCTGAGGCCGCTGTAGCAGCCGATGAGTTTAGGGCTCTTTTACTTAGAGCTGGGCTGGGCAGGGCAGCCAATGGGGGTGGGGGGTGGGAGAGCAGATGGTGAGTAGAGGCTTGTTTCAAAGAGCCAGGAGCTGGGGCCAGGTAGGGCAGCCATGGGGGGGCCTGAGAGGGAGGTCAGGGGGTGCTCAGGGGAGCAGGCAGGGGATGGGGCCTGGCAGAGGTCCCCCCATGGTCCCCTCCCTTTTCCAGCCCCCCTGTCCTACCCCCTACTTATCAGCATGGAGTCCGGGTCCAGGTCCCTGTAGTAGCAAGTGAGGACTTCCCAAATCTCTGAAGCTCTCCCAATCTTTTCCAAATGAGTTGGAGAGCTTTGAATCAATTTGGACCTTTTAATTGGTCTCCTGATCTGATTCAGATTCGGATGCTGAATCGGGTCGAATCTCCTCTGAATTGAATCAGCACCTGAAGCTTTGCACACCCCAGTTGAATAGCTACTCATTTAGTTGACTTCTCAACCTGTCAACCCATCTCTACTGCCACAACTTTCAACCCTCCCCATAACACAAGCACCAGAATCCATGTTTATCTCAGAATGTGGTATACATCATCCAGTGCACCAGATGCCCTCCTGGAAACTATATGGCTGAAACTAGACAAACTATGCACCAAAGGCTGCTTGCAGATTTAAAAAAAAAATAATAATAAAGCTCTTTACTGGGAGAAGCAACATGTTACTTCAATTTGGCTCTGCAGCATCTGTAAAGATCGTGTGCTTCGGAGGGGCTTTTTGGCACTTTCAGCTAAAGCTATTAGAAAAAAGCCCCACTGAAGTGCCCAATCCTTACAGACATCGGGCAAGCTGGGTTGAAGTAATGCACTGCCTCTTCTGGGCATGCACTGGGCTCTGTGCAGGAGCGTGCCAAGCTTAACGTGAATAACCACCGAAAAAAGATAAAGGACAGAGGCACTAGAACACAGATAGGAGAACATTTTTCACAGAAAAATCATTCCATGCCTGAACTCACAGTTCTAATGCTCAAAGGAAATCTCTCCGACACCTTTACAAGATGAGCATGGGAACAAAAATTCATCAGCCTGTTGGACACTTAACACCAAGGACTTAACACAGACAATAACTTCATGGTCTATTATAATCTTCCTGATATTCACTAATCTCTGCACTTCACAGCTGATAATAACCCTACTTAACAAGCTTTTGTTCCATCTGCTTTTTAGTTCAGCTGTGTCTGCTTCTGTCTCAGAGGCCTGAGGAAGGGTACTGTGATATGGGAAAGCTTGGTTATGTCTATACCAACCATACAGTTGTTGGTCCAATAACACATATCATCCACAAGAATTCTTGCTTTTCACATATCTCATGGACCATCACAGCAACAACATCACCTCAGCACTACTTATTGTGACCAATATTCTGTTAATAATGCATCAAGTGCAATACATCATATTAATAACACAATCGTGATGCCTTCAAGGATGTTCATATGTACAGTGTACATATGATCATAAGGATGTACAGTGATCTGATCGCACATTCTTACCCATATCATTTTATGGGTGCTTTGTGGTATGAAACTAACTGCTGTTAGATGGTTTCATTTTAATTCCTGAACTATTCCACATAAGAAGTTGGAGTGAAGGGGTAGAAACCACCTGTAGCTGAACACATTGGAGAAAATGGGTTTTTTTTGGTTTTTTTTTTATGTATTTTGGTTTTCGATAATATACCAATACGCCATGTACAGTAATATGAAGCAAGTTCGTGAACATGGTTGGGACTACAGAGCAAATAGGAGTATAATAAAATAGGGTATTTCCACTAGACACAGGGCAGGGGGGAGCAGAGGGAGAGATTTGTAAAAATGGTTTTTATATTAAAATAAATGCCCTCAAATACATGGATACATTTTAAAGGATATTTGAAAATGTGACTGCCTAGTTCTTCATCCAGTGATGAGTGTTCTAATTCTGCTTATGTTAGATGTACTGCATTAGATTTGAGGGGAATGTAAAACTACGCTAGAAAGAAATCTGCTACTGCAAGCTTCTAAGCTAAACATGTGAGCACTGGGAGTCTGGGGTGACAGCATACCATTTATCATTGAGTGGGGATCATACTCCCTTCTGTTACAATTGTGCAGATTTTGTGAAAGACATTGCTTAAAGCTATGGCAGACCTAAAAACCAAAAATAAATGAGAACTAACGCTTATTTTGATACATGAATACTTATCTCAAGAGCTCTTGTTTTAATTTGCTATAAACAGTAGACAATATAATGTATCTTGTTTATGCTCATTCATAGCTATCTAATTCAGCCTCTGCAAGAGAAGATTGAGAGGTGACCTTGTGGCTGCCTATAAATTCATCATGGGGGCGCAGAAGGGAATTGGTGAGGCTCTACTCACCAAGGCACCCCTGGGAGTTGCAAGCAATAATGGCCATAAGCTAGCAGAGAGCAGGTTTAGACTGGATGTTAGGAAGAACTTCTTCACAGTTAGAGTGGTCAAAATCTGGAATGCGCTCCCAAGGGAGGTGGTGCTCTCCCTTACCCTGGGGGTCTTCAAGAGGAGGTTAGATAGGCATCTGGCTGGGGTCATCTGAACCCAGCACGCTTTCCTGCCTATGCAGGGGGTCAGACTCCGTGATCTATTGAGGTCCCTTCCGACCATAACATCTATGAATTATAGTAGTAGAAATATGTTATCCATTTCTGCACTCATGTGTTTACGCATATGCTTATGCAGCAAAGTAGAGGTGTGATAGCAGCATATGCTATCACACCTTTGTGACCTTTCCTTTACCTTTAAATCAGTGAAGGCAGGGACTGTAGCTGTCTCAGGTGCTAACAACTAGAGTACATACCCCAAGTCCCAGAGAATTTGTTCTGTGGTTGCTACTATGTGCAAAACTGAAAGCTGCCTTATTTTCACTGCTATATATTACCGAGGCTAGACAGATCGAGCAAGTATGCTAGCATATGTTATAGACCTACTTTAATTGGCTGTATACACATACCTTAAGGATTTCGAGATAAATTATGCAACCTACTCATCAATTTAAGTTGGAGTATGTAAATGTGTTTAGATGAATTAAATAAAACATGCAGTTCTCCCCCCCCCCCCCCAAATTAAAAAAAGGGAATGAAGAATTGAGGGGGGGAAAGTGTCTATATACATTCACAGAAAGTTTAACATTCAGTTTTTGAATTATAAGTAATCTGAGTCTGAAATTGGTTTGAAATTCACCTCCATCTAATTAGCTGGTTTTGTTCCCTTGAGTACCTTAAGCTCCTTCATACAAGGACTTTGAGAGAGTTGTCTTTCAGACATAAAATAGAACAAACTAGATGTTAACATGACATTTTAAAGCCTACTTTAAATGCATGGCAAACCTTTGCTTTCATACTCTTCAAACAGTGTTTTAATATATTAAATATATAACTGTGACTGTTACTTCAGATATGTTAAAGGACCACTGTAGTGATTTATAAAACCTCAGGTCACTGGCTGTCTCAGAAAAGATCTAGTTAGAGATGAGTCCATGCTGCAAGGGTTCGACAAAAAGTTGAATTTCCCTTCAGTCTGAAGGTCAGCTAAGTTTGGTACTGTTTATAACACGTGACTCCATCCAAGAGATACGTGTTCCCAGAACAGCAGGAGGTAATGCTAACTCTTTGGTAACTTTACTCAATTATTTAGTAATAATAAGGCACTTGGTTTCTTTCAACTAATATATACACACACACACACACACACACTGCTTGTTTTAGCCTGCACTGTCTCACAAAACTTAGTGTTGGTTTTCCTGAGGATAGGACAATAGCTTTCTTTCTTTCTTTCAAGCTAGCTCTGGAAAGTCTGGTATAACTAAAACTAATGGTAATTTTTTAGGGTCTCTGCCATTGAGCAAAGTTAGGCCAGCTGGCACTCATTGAAAGGGTAGCAGGTGGATAACAAGCAGCTAACAGGACACAGAGGTAATAAGGGATAGTTGCCTATCAGTGCCTTGACTTGTCACCTACAGCATGTTTTCTGTTGGGACACAAATGAAATAAGCCAGGCTCTGATAATGACTTGGGGATTACAAGTAAAAAATGGATCCTGATGTATCTGGAGGGATAAGACGTACATGTAAAATTGTCAAATCCTTTGTTACTTTATTAATGTTTGATTAATGTAGTCCCTACCAGAGTATTAACTGGCCTGACTTATCTCTTAATAGCCTCATGGTGCAATGAAATACACTCATTCTATGGGAACTTTTGTTGTGCTTTAGACACAAATCTGTTCTCCTAAATGCATTTAATGGGCAATATATGAGAAACCACAGGTACTGTCAGATCTAGGGCAACTAATTCACTTCTGGGACCTGAGAGAGACTGAATCAGGCCTTATTTAATGCAAACTTCTTCATAAAAATTGACAAGTGGAATCAAAAATATAAAAAAGGAAAAGGTTTATGTGAAGATCAAATATAAATTGCATCTTTCCACAGCATGAGCATATCCTTCTGGGTTGTTTTTTGTAACCAAAAAACCCCGTCTATTTGGGTTGACCAAAACAAGTAGCAAACTTGTGTCAAATTGTTTGTTTGTTATGGTCAAAAAGAAATAACATGGAGAAAAATGGAAAAAGGCAACATGATTTCATAACTGTTAGAAACAAAGCACTTTCATTTCAACAGGACATTTTTTTTTTTTTAATGATAGCTAAAAATAGTTTTAAACAAAGAAGACAAAATTTACAAATAAAAAGATTGGATGCCAAAATGACTTTTTTTTATTTCAGTCATTATTTAGGGAGGCAAGGTTGTCAGTTCTGTTTTTTGGGGGGTTTAAAAAAATTTTTTTTTTTTTTTTGGTCTAAAAAAACAAAATGGAAGATAAATAAGAAATCAAGTAAAGTTTATTCTGAGTAGTTGGTTTAATTGTCCAGTTGTTACAATTTGCACAAATCTTAACATTGGTTCAAGTTCTGTCAAGTTCATTTTGGGGGAGAGGTAGAATGGTACTGATGGTATGGTAATCTACCTGAAGCAAGATATCGGAGCCCTCAAAATGCATGGTACCAGGCATAGAGAGAAAAGGGCCAGTTTCCTGGGCTATGCACTAATTATGTCACAAGTATAAACAAGTTTCATTGTCCAAATATAAAATAATTCCTAATGACATATCTGTCATTAAATAATTGTTTCATACTTGGCAGTCACTGCTCTAAAGTATATCAGGGTGTTTCTGGTCTGAAAAGAGATGCACTGGGAAAGCCTAGAAATATTGGCTTGGCCTGTCAATGGCAGTTCAATAATTATAGACCCAGCAGAATCTTGCTAGATGCGTGCCAAGTAACATGCACCTTCTCACAATGTTACAACTTTCTAGAAGGTCAGCTAAACTGTTAATATTGTATTGTCTATGGTACAGGGGTCTCTGGAGGAATTTTATGTAGGAATGTTTGTACACATGCCGAAAGGGTGCAAGTAGTAGAGCAGGCACTCTACCTATGGAATCCACTGCAACAAGATCAGCTTGTTATAAAGAAGAGATGTTGCCTGTACCAATGATATATTAAGTGCTAAAAAAAGTCACTTTTATTGTATCCCAGCAACAACAATCCTCAGAAATATTTTTAGTTGAACATTAAAAAAAAAAATGTTTGAACTCTACCTATTGTGACTTAAATGCAGTATCCAGTGAAGAGGGAGCTGGTTTATAGTGTGGTGGTAACTAGAATTACCAATGCTGCACCGTATGTCACTGAGATGGCCAGCAGAAGCAGGTAGCTTGAAAATGCCAGCAATAGTGAAATACTTTGGGGGTTTTTTCTGTTCCTGCACAGTAAGGAGCGCTGAACTTCACTTACTGTACTTGTGACTTCTAGACTAGGCAAAATGGCGGTGGGAGGGGGTGCTATTTAAGTCACTAAATCTTGTGTTGCTTGCCTGACCTGCAGGGCGCATCTTGACATTTTTGTTAAATGTTGATGATACTCCATTTTCCCGTGTAACCTTACTAAAGTGTTCACTGGCTGCTGTTTAGTTTTTCTTACAGATGATTGATGGTTCTCTATGCTGCCCTCCTCTTTGAATTTTCCATTCCAAATGTGCTAACATACATAGTGAATACATTTCTTTTATATTAAAAATGTCAGGGATTTTCATTCATTCAGTCATTCATTTGATCATTAAAGCAAGTGAGGCTGTGTTCCAGTGAGAACTTGAAAATTGATCCCAACTTTCATTTCCTTCTTACTTATCTAAAAAAAGAGCATTGTTAAAGTGATGATGCTATACTAGCTTTACATGCTAGCCCATCACTGAAAATTGTTCAGGCACAAATTGTAGTAGGTTTGTAATCACTAGACCTTATTTTTCTGCTGAGTCCACTAGACAGATGCAAGAGAACAGCAGGGAAAAATCAATTATTTTCTCTTCCCTTACAAAATATATCAACAAAACTTTAGTTTGACTCGATCAAGTGACTGTTGGCATGGGAGCTGGGGCAGCCCAGGGTCTCCAACCAGACTGGGGCTGCCCCCTGCTCAAAGCTGACAATCCATTTATTGTCAGCATAGAAAGAGGGTATACCTCGCCTTCAATTTTAAGGCACCATACAAACTGGGCACAAAAATGTTCTATCTTATATGTAGATTTTTTGCTGTTTTCTGGTGCCATAAAATTGCCAAACCTGTGATGTGTTGACTCAGTGCAATACACACATTAATCCTGTCATAAATGTAATGTCTGCCTTGGGCCCATGATGCATTCAATTGTCTCAACATTTATGAAAATCTGTGATTCCTGAATTATTTGGTACATTAACTATTGCTAAGTAATTGGCACTGGTTTGCATATGAATACATGGACCAGAGTAGAGCACAAATTAGCTTGTATCATTAAACTATCATGAAGCAAATGTTAGAAAGCAAGAAAAGCAGTTTGATTATGGATAGTTTTTGAAGGGAATAATATCCTTAATCCTATAGTCTTGGCATATCAAGTTTGAAATATTGCCCAGCTCTGCTCTTATTGTACTCAAATCACAAAGTCATAACAATTGAATTTTCCACTATTTTAATATGCATTTTGGGGTATTATTTTCACCTAAACAATAGGGAAATGTTCATACAGAGAAATTAAATTTAATGAATCAGTCACCCAGCAAGTCAGTGCCTGACTATAGGCATAGTTCCCAGTGCTATGATTATCCTACTAAATCAGATAGCAACCATATCCTAAAAAGTACCATAATCCTTACCACTGCACTCAAGTGTTCAACTTGCTTCTCAATGCAAATCACCCTGCATTATAAATCACCCTGCATCTCACTGAGCACCCAAAGAGCCCAGTAATCCATTGGCATGACTACTACTCACTCACTGTCAGGCAGTGCTTAATTTCTTCCCAAAGTAGAAGCTTTGAGCTCTGCTGAGAGGCAAAACCAGTAAGCCTTGCTGCAGCACCACACTGAGGTGGCTACACTATTTTCCATTCTGGAGGTAGTGTCTGTGCATACAGTTTGTCATGTACAATTGGCCATCTACTATTTTAACATACAAAGTGTGTTGGAAAAAGGACGTAATTCAGCCTACCCAGAACTTTTTTCCTAGTGCAGCTGAGTTAGGGGTGCAGCTGGGTTAGACATTCAAAAAAACCCTGAGCCAGAATTGATTTAATCTTTACAGGTTAGTCTAACCTGGCTAGGCTAAATCAGTTTGTAACCATACAGACATCCCAGATATGCAGGTACATGTCTGTAGTGACTCAAGCTAGAAGCCAGGGGTTGGTATAGCAGCCCTCCCTTCCCTTCCTTAGTGCTGAGCTGAGCAGGGTGTGGCCAGGCCCCAGCAAGACCCTTTGATTAGGGAGGGGTTCCCCTCCTCCCCATTCTGGCCAGCCCAGAAGGGAATTGAAAACCGTGTTTATCACCCCTAACTCGGTGTTTATTACCACATTAAGAAAACAACAGAGGGGCATTACCAGCTACCTGTTGATTCTGCCTTTGTCCTGTCTACCACAACATAGACCATAGCCAGCATATGGTCTGCTAGCTAATGCAGAGAGGTCTCTGTAAGGCAGAGGAGAGGGGAGGTGGAGAGCAGTGACACCTGCAGTCTCTGCCACGCTCCAGTCAGGGAGCAGAGGAGAGGGGCCAGCTCTGCTGTGCAGCAGAGAGCCCCACCTAGCCCAGAGAGCATGCAGGGATGCTGGGGGAGTCTGGTTTAATTTAAACCAGCAAGGGTCTGCAACAGACATTGCATAAACTACTTTGATCCAAATCAGTTAATTCTGATACTACATTCAACCAGGTTTATCTCAAACAAGCTTCAGTCATTTTCAAACTGGTTTATGTGCACTGAACATCTGTTCTGTTACAGGTTTAAACCAGTTTCTGATCACTTAAACTGGTTTAAGTGTAATATCTGTCCCTAGCCCTGGTGGCTATTTTCTTTTGCCTCAATTTTAACCACTTAAGGTAAAATTTAGTAAGTTCAAAGGTGTTAAACCGAGTCTACAATAAAGAAGAATTCTTGACTTTATTCAGCTAACATATTTTAGCTAATTTGGGCCCAAATTATAACTAACCATATTCAGAGTATGAAATAATTCTGCAGAGCAACAAATAATATGACCACTAAGGCTTATCAAAGCATCTGATGTAATTTATTTTGAGGTAGTTTTTTTTTTTTCTTATTTGTTTTGTCAACAAAAAAAAAAAAAAACCTCCAAAAATATATCTGCTGTATTTTAACATTTTAAACTGGAAAACTAAACATTAAAAATATTCCAGTGGAAAGAAATGCACAAAAATGTTTTGGTTTACATCTTTTTTGACTTAAAAAAATTAAAATTGCCACTGTCAACTCTTACAGGATTTCCTAAATTTTAAATTAAAAAAAGAAAAGAAAAATAAATGAAATTTCATGCAGGTCTATTAAAAATAAAAGTTTCCATATCTGTGATGAATTTCATTGCTTGTGAATATAACAGTAGGTATGAGAGACAGCAGTATGTCAATTTGCTTATGAAATGGGCATTGTGTGGAGCTTGCTGCTGTAATTCTCAGTTTGTTTGTTTTTTGGGTGGTGGCTTTGATTCCTACTGTAATTCCTCTTGAGACTTTACCTCCCTCTTTTCCCTAGCCTGAAATAACAAGGGTATTCCACCCAATTCCTCAGTTAAGGAAACAGAAGCATGAATTAAAGGTCAAGGGAAAAGAAGGAACAATATCAGACAAGTAAAAGCACTTCTTGGACAGCTTCTATCATCAGGGCTTATATATATGTTATGTAGAAGCTAGGATGTGGTCACACTTCAGGCCCCTGGCAGACATTATATGTGATTCACATTCTATGTGATTATTTTGCAATTAATCTTAACATGTCAACTGGTCACACCTTAAAATTATTGTGGGATACTTCTACACCACAAAGAAGTTGTTAGTTCAGTATTACAATTCCTGATACAGTAGGCACTTAGAATGTGCAAAATGGGCTGTATTTGACTTGGATTCGGATTCTCCCCGAACTGGAGACAGTGATTTGATTTGTTGATTCAGATCACTGTCCCCAATTCTATTTGGCTGAATCCAAATCTGAAGATTTGGTGCTGATTCAGAGAATCGGTGATTCAGCCATAGACACAGCTTTAAATATTTTTTCTACATATCTCATGGTACCAGGCGAGGCTCGTGAACACTGTGATGCTGGGGCAGATGGAGTGTCCCACAGGAATGCAGGGGCTCCCCCATATGCTCAGCAGCAAACCCAGAAGTGGACTGGAAGTACTTCCTGTCCAATTCTGGGTCTGCCAGGGAGTGTGTGGGCCCCCCCCATAACCCTTCAGCTCAGCAATTGGCAGTGGGGGGACCCTGGGTGCCCCCCCAGACCCGGGAGGTACCAGTCGCTGAGCCAGGGGGACACTGGGAGGGGGTCCCACACTCCCCGGCGGACCTAGAAGTAGACTGGAAGTGCTTCTGGCCCACTTCTGAGTCTGCTGCTGAGTGCACTGGGGAGTCCCCCTCACTCCTATGGGACGCTTCATCTGCTCCAGCATCTCAGAATGCATGATCTGCCTGGTACCTTGAGGTATGTCAAAAAACATTTAAATCTGTGTCTACGTCTAAATCACTGAATCTTTCCAAATTGATTCAGAAGGTTCCGATTCGATTTGAGGGGATTAAAGGGTCTCCTGATTCGATTCAGATTTGGAGATTCGGCCACCAAATCAACCCTAGTAGGCACCTGTAACATGCAACAAAAGTAACATCTGCCCCAGGTCTTAGACAGGGTTCAGAGAGGTGTGAGCTTTCACTGGCAACAACCTAATGCGGTGCTTCTGCCTAACTTCTGACTAACCTGGTTTACTGCTTCTCTGCACATTTTTATGCAAGTGACACGCAATCTCATTTCAATTTTCTTTTCAAAAGTGAGTTATAAGCTCATAGGAGATTACTAGGATAAATTTACTAAAATGGTCATCTTCTAAAAGAAAGGGAGAAGCATGAGAAATGTCTAATTGACATTAAGAAACATGCATGGAAAAAAATGAATCATAGAGAAATAAGATCAAGACAATAGATGCACATAGTTTTCTTTTTCTCTCCTGAGCCTAGGACGTTTAACAAATATTTATTTATTTTTTTATTTATTCTGAGAAAGATGTTCATTACTCAACAATGTCCAGACTTGTCATTTACCCAATCAGAGAGAACGTGGGTTTTTTTGTTTGGGTTTTTTTGGGGTTTTTTGCCTAAAATTAATTTTAATGTATACTGGTTCATATACTGCAGCTATAGAAACTATTATTTTTTCATTATTTATTATCTTCTAGATATCTTTTATCAGGAGAAACTTAGGCACAGGGAAACCTGTATCAATTAAAATGCTACTGCCTTTCCCTCCCCAAAATTCCTGTCTGTGCCAAAAAGAAAGACAAAGGACCATGATCCTGCTACATAATTTTCAACTGTTTTTCCTATGAGAGTTATTGAAAACATGATTCTGGGCAGAATAATCTATATATTCTTAATTGACTTTTTGTATGATTCCTGTAAGCATCTGGGGAAAAAAAAAAAAAAAGCATTTATCCCATTTGCTGACTCCTATATTTTTTTTTTTTACCCCTTTTTTTCTTTATTGTGAGAATCCTTTTGCTTTCACTCTATTTCCTGTACTAGATTTACTTAGCATTTGCAGTTTACTACAACAGAAATGTCATCACTGATAAACCAAAACAACTCGAGCATTGGATTTAACACTATGGAATTCTATACTCCATTGAGACTGAAATAAAAAATGAAGAGCTTAAAGGATTACCACAATTTGAAGTTATGATGGATGTGGACAATTAACCTACATTAGAAGATTTGCAGAAAGCCATTAAACTGATTCCTGGGAACAAGGCATTCAGCAACGACTGCTTGCCTGCTGAAATCTACAAATGTGCCAACGACAAATTACTTCAAAAGCTCCATGAAGTTGCATTGCTCTGTTGGACAGAGGATGTGATACCACAAAGTTTCAAAGATGCTTGGTTTTTATAAGTATACAAAAAAAGGGGGATAGAAGTGACTGACAGCTATAGAGGTAGCCCTTTTGAACATGGTTGGGAAAAGCTGCCACTCACGTTCTGCTTCCTAGGCTGCAAGCTCAATGTCAAAGGATCTATTTTGAAAGTCAATGTGGCTTTTGCACAGGATGCTCCACCACTGATATGATATTTTCAATCGAGCAACTACAAGAGAAGCGTAGAGAAAAAAATGAATACTACTGTACATGGCTTTCCTCTGTCTGACAAAGGCTTTCAATATGGTCGACAGGCAGGGTCTTTTCTCTATTCAGAAGAGAATAGGTTGTCCCCTGGCTTGTTGAACATCATTTGCTCATTACATCAAGGTATGAAGGCAAATGTAGTATATGAAAACAATAATCAAATGTCTTTGACATTAACAATGGAGTGGAATGGGTGTCTTAGGCCCCATGCTCTTTAACATCTGCTTTTTATTTTTGTTTCTTCATGCATTCAAGGACAGCAATGATGGCATTTATCTTTGAACCAGACTAGATGGAGGCCTGTTCAACATTGCAAGGTTCAGAGTGAAAACCAATACGAAAGAGCTGGTTCTGAGAGATTTCCTGTTTGTGGATGATGCGGCCTTGGTTATCCCCAGTGAATCTTCCTTGCAAAATCTCTTGGGCAGACTTTCTGTGTCATGCAAGAGCTTCCAGCTGACAATTAGTCTCGAGAAGACTGTGATCACATACCAAGGGGCGGAAGAATATCACTCTGGAGGGTAAATCTTTTAGTGTCGTTGACAGCTTTTGCTATTTGGGTTCTATGATCAGCAAGAATTTTGACTTTCAGATTGAACTAACAGAACTGAAAAAGCAGTTAAGAATTTGGGGCTATTAAAAAAACATGCATGAAATAACAACAAACTATCAACTAAGGTGAAGCTGTGAATCTACAAGACTTGTATGCTGTCATCCCTACTTTATGGTTCAGAAAATGTGGATTACATATGCTAGGCACTAGGGCTTTGTGAAATTCCATCAGCTGTTTCGACTAGTTTCAAACTTGAAACAGTGAAATCAAAACAAAATGATGGACTTCAAAACAGCCTTGAAACAAAACGAGGGCAGTTGAAACATTTTGAAAGTTTCTAAATGTTTTGAGTTCTGAAGTTGAAGCTGGGCTTGCCTGCAGGGAAACAGAAAGTAAGGAGAGGGAGGAAGGACAACTCCTGATATTGACTGTGTAGCTGGCCAGTGACCATGATCCTTCCCTGAGGTCCCTTCCAATCCCAGTGCTCTGGGGGACGGATGCATAAAAAGCAGCATTGGTTGAACTGGGCTGCTTTTTGCCTTGGGGTCAGTTACTGAGTTGTCTTTCAGCAGCATCAAATAACAAAGGCTACCATTCATTTCCTACTTGCTAGCCTAGCAAGTGGGATTCAGCAATACCTTTTGCTTTCTTTCTATACCCTTTTATTTTATTATATTAATTGATTCCTTTCAATTTATTCCTTTCCCAAAATCCTCCTTTTGTTTTTGTTAGCACAAAGTAGACTTTCTCTCTCAGTGTGCATTCCATTTACTGTGCAGGGAAGCACAACATAATTATATTGCATATTTATAATATAGAATTTATATAGGAACACATGTATACACTTATATATTTTTATTTTATTTATTACATGCATACATAAAAACACAAATGCACATGCATACAATTGTCTTACCTACATATATTACATAAATCAGATAACATTACAGAAGAAGACACAGATTTTCCAGCACACCAAGGCAAAGACAAGACACTAGGAAACACACCATGAAGCATGCTGGAATGGCAGCTGGCAAGCCTTCAGGGAGGGGCAGAAGAGGGGGTAGAGGTAGAGCTGTAAGTTCCCCTCCCCCACCAAACTGAGACACAGCCTCTTTGCTACAACAAAGAGGCATGAGGCTTTCACTAGTTCTACAGGCAACAAGGGGAGCAGTGCCTGTGCCTGTGCCTGCATCCCCTCTGAGAGCATCAGCCATAACCCCACCCCCACTACCACCATGACAACAAGCAGCAGCACCAGCATGACTGTCTCCTCCACCCCCATTTCACTTCCCATGCTGAGCCTTCCAGTGCCAGAGGAAGAGCTGGAGCTGGATCTGGATCTGAGTGCCATAGCAAGGGAAATTCTGGGGAAGGAGAGGGAATTATCTGAGTTTGTACCAGGTCTCCTCTTCCAGAAGGCATTTTAGAGGAGGTTGAGGTACAGGTTGTGGAGGCAAGTGGCTCAACTGCATCTGTTCCTCCTGTTGCTGTACTTCTGCCTGCTGAGGAGGGGGATCTACACATGTGCCTGCACCCCAGAGGTGAGTGTGTGTGTGGCCTAGGATCATTTTGAGCTGGCAGATGATTCTACATATGCTATCTGCCTACACTGCTGAGCCAAAACCAGCCGGGCAAGGGAACAAAACACATGAGCACCATGGGGATGCTGATGAATCTCTGCAAGCACCATCCCCCTGTCCTTGCTCCTCCTCAACCTGGCATCAGTGGGATTGTGCCCAAAAGGAAGTCCCCATCTCACTTCAAAGCCCCCATCCTCAAGAAGCAGAGGCAGGTCACTCTGGACCAGTAGAGAAAAGGTGGAGACAAAGGAGCGCGCATTCTCAAGGCGAGTGAGGTCACCCAGACCACTGGGGAGATGCTTGCTGTGGATGGCCAGCCCTTTCCTTGGTTGAGCAGCCAGGGTTCAGGCGACTCATGGCGCTCATGGCCCCATCATACCAAGTGCCTGCACACACCAGCTTCAGCAGGTTGGTGGTACCCTCCCTTTATAAGGCATGCAGGATATACTTGAGGGAGGAGCTGTGCAAGGCAGGTCTGCAGGTGGCCTTACACTTCACCTAGGACATCTGAAGCAGCCAGGGTGGAGATCACGTGTACCTCTCCCTCACAGGGCACTGGTGCAACCAGTCAGGCTGTCAGTGGGCTCGCCTTCAAGCCGAGGTGATGGATGAGTCCCACACAGCAACAGAGATCACGGGGGCCATGAACCACTTGGTGCAGGGGTTGTTCATTGGGCAGGGCAAGCTCATCTGTGGGTTCGTGGACACTGACAATGGGGCCAATATAGTCAGGGAGGTCCATGATGCCAACTTTGTTGGCATCTGCTATGTGGCACACAAGTTCCACCTCATTGTCAGGGATGCCTTGGAGGGGTCAGGGTTGCCAGTGGTGGTGCCAGCATCACCAGAGATCTCATTTCCAAATGCAGGAAGGTGACAGGCTACTTCCACCAGAGCATCAAGAGGGGCAAGATGCTGCGGGACTAACAAGCAGAGCTGAATATCCCGGAGCACAAAATCATGCAGGATGTGGAGATTTGGTGGAATTACACATACCTGATGCTTGAGAGGCTGGTAGAGCAACAGGAGGCCATCCATGAGATGGCCTTGCTTGGGGAGATTGGAATCAGCAGCTCCCTTAACAGAGCTGAGTGGGATACCAACTCCTAGATCTTGGTGGTCTTCAAGCCCTTCCTCGAGGCCACCGAGACCCTCAGCACTGCCAATGCCCTCCTTAGCCAGGTGATCCCCATAGTGAGGGAATTTCAGAGTCAAATGGAAAAGTTCCAAGGGATCAATGTTCCTGGCTGGGGCAAGCTGCTGTCACCAGACATGCAGGTACTGGTGAGGCTGCTGAAGGAGGGCATCAGAAAATGGCTTGATACCTTGCAGTCCAGTATGGTCCACGTGCTGGCCACCATATGTGACCCGAGGGTGAAGGAGAGCATGTGCATGGGCAGCACCAAAACCCTCAATCACTGGACGGAGGTGCTGGTGAACAGTCAGGGAGGCAGAATGGCGGAGGAGGAGGAACATGGAAGAGGGGGATCCACTGTCGCAACCGGGCACAAGTTATGCCTGGGTCAGCATCTACATGTCCGTTACTGCACAATAAATAACTCTATAGTAGGATGGTATTTGTATTTACAAGTACTACCCTGCTGTGGAGTTTTTTAGTTTCCTTCAATCTAACAGCTCTGCACGTGCAGACGCGAGATGTTTACTGCAGAGCTAATTAGGTAAGCAGTAGAAGTCTCATGTAGACGTGCCCTGAGATTACTAATTTACACTGAACCAGGCAAACTTCAGCACATCTCCATCTCTAAAATAAGGGGAGGACAAAGGTGGTTTAAAGCTACCTTTATCCCATTCCTGCCATGAGCGCACAAAAAGGAATATCTATGAATTGAGCCAGCAGTCTTGATGTTCAGTCTCGTTCTAAATACTAGGCCAGCCTCTCTCCCTAAAAAGCTATCCTGTGGGACATTTCTGCAAGGCTATAAACATACCTGCTTAAACTTCTTAAGAACGTGGTCAGTCTGACAGGAGGTATAAATACACTGTAGACTTCAGTGCAGTATAGAGGCACCCAAATTTGCAAGATACCTTAACCCATATGGAGCTCTGTGCTACCATAATTAAATTTCTGCTAATACCTAAGGCTACTCGTTTAAAATTATCATGAGTTTCTTTGCACTACTTTGTAGCAGTATAGACCAGTAGGGCCCCACCTCTGGCCCCACAAGCCAGAGGAGTGGCAAGGGGGTCAGTCCATGGTTTGGATCCTGCGTGGTGTTTGTTCATGGGTGTGACACTGCATATCTGGATCCAGTTGTGCAAGGTCAGTCCATGGGTGTGCTCACTGGTCCATTTCAATGCTGCAAACCCAGACCTGGCTGTGTGCCTGCCCAACCCCACTCCATGTACCTAGATCCAGTCACGTACTGGAGCAATCCAGCATGCAGGGCTGTATTATCCAACCTAGGGGCTTCCCAAAGTTCCAGAAATTTGGCAGCAAGGAAATTCTAATTAACAGTGCCACCACTCCCATGCTACCAAATTTATGGACCCATAGGGAACCCCACAGGCCAAATATTACAGCTCCATGGACCTGATCTGTCCTGCAGGCTGGGAATTAAGCCCCCCTTGACTGCGGTGCTAGTATAGATGAGCCACAGTATAAAGAAGAGTGGGCACAGTGCCTGGGAGAGTATTCTTTGCAGCCTCAGACCATTACAAGTGCTACATCAACACAGGATACTAATGACGCAATCCCCCAGACTACTTTCTTTCCAAAAAACATGACACAAATTCCCTAAGTTTAAGCCTTTTCCATCTAGTAATTAAGTTGTCAAGCAGGTCAGCCCTATGCAGACAGTCATTGTTTATTAGCCATTCGGGACCCTTTCCAAAGCACTGATAAAAATACCAGGATAATTCCATCAACAGCCATGGTGTGTCCACCCATGTGTTATGCAGTAGGAAATGCTACTACTGCTAAGTGACATTTGTTGAGAGCAAAGTTGGAACCAAATTAGAGCACCAGATATAAACATCCATGTCAAAGGAAGTCCCACTGGCAGCTAGTTAAGTGATAACACTTATTATTTCAAAGTGTATCTGCATCAATTTGTTGGGGAAATAAGCTGAACTCATGTCCTCCAAGTTTGTCCTGCAAGTATGACCCACTCTAGCCGGCACAATAGCACTGCAGGACAGATTGTCTTTCATAGTGTTTTATACCACTTTATTCCACTTTGGGTGTGTCTACATGAGATGCTTTACTACACAGTAGACTAACCTAATGTAGACAGTGCAGTAAAGCATCACCAAGTAACCATGCTCATAAGCTACTGCACAGTAAATTAGTCTACTGTGAAGTTAGCTAGTACCTGCAACTACAGGTACTAAACAAACTGCACACTAGATACGGCACAGTAGGGCTTGTGTAGATGCTGAGAGGGACCAAATTTTCTCCTGCTCAACCACACCAGCAGGGGCCACCCACAGCTGAGTGGGGATTCCCCACCCAGCCAGGGGCTCACTGCTAGCTGCCCCACCAGCAGCCTGGGGCAGGGGACTGGGAAAGAGGTTGGGAAAGAGCTCTGGGGGAGAGAGAGGTCTCGGCCAGCCCCAGGCTGCATGGAGCACTCTCCTCACAGCCCAGAACTGGCTCGGACCTACCCCAGAAAGGGACAGTTCCTGGCCAGCCCAGGGCTGCATAGGGATGCCCTGCTGGGTACAGGGCTTGTCTCCATGTGTACGGGGTGAGAGTTGTGCAGCAGCAGCTGTCTCCCAGCCCCATCCACACCAGCACCCCTCCCAATGGGTATGGGACCGGGAGACAGCTGCCACTGCAGCTGGCTGAGCTCTCCTGGCCCCATGCACATTGGGACTGGCCCCATGTTCCCTGCCAGTCCCCAGGCTAGCACCTGTGGGGAGCTTGGATTTTAGGGCTGTGCGAAGTTTCAGTCCCTGATTCAATTCGGTGGAGATACAGCCCGATTCAGTGGCCAAATCTCCAAATCCAAATTGAATCAGAGGACCCTTCAATCTCTCTGAATCAAATCGGAACCCTCTGAATTGATTCGGAAAGATTTGGTGATTTGGACATAGACACAGCTTTAAATGTTTTTTCTACATACCTGTAGTTACCAGGGAGCTCATGAATGCTGAGGCACATGGAGTGTCCTACAGGAGCACAGGGAGCTCCCCAGCACGCTAAGCAGAAGACCCAAAGTGGACCAGAATCACTTCTGGTCCACTTCTGGGTCCACCGGGGAGCATGCTGGGAGCCCCTGCCCAGCTCAGCAACTGGTATCTCCTGTGTCTGGGGGGACACCTGGGGTCCCCCCATGCCCGATCACTGAGCCAGGGGAATGCATGGGGGGGCCCCCAGCACACTCTCTGACAGACCACATTCAGTCCACTTCCAGGTTTGCCGCCGAGTATGGGGGTAGGCCCCACCGCACTCCTGTGGGATGCCACTGGTCACCTTCCACCATGCTGACTCAGTTCTGTCTCAATACTCTCTGGGTCCTACCTCAGAGCCAGTTACATAGCCACTGGATCGTAAAGTAGTCAAGGCTGTATTTTCCCAATTTTACCATGAGGACACCATGGGAGACTAGGTTGAAGGCCTTTTTAAATTCCAGGTATATGACATCAACCTAATTTCCCCTATCCAGGTGGTGAGTTACCTGATTGTAGAATGAAATGAGGTTGATCAGGCATGACCTGCCCACAACAAAGCCAATTGGCTATTGTTTAGAATACTGCCTTCTTTTAGCCTATCACTATTGGATTCTTTGATAATTTTTTTCTAGGATTCTACCAGGAATTCAGGTCAAAATGATTGGCCTGTAATTCCCTGGGTCCTGCTTTCTCCCTTTCTTGAAGATAGGCACCACATTGGCCCTCTTCTAGTCTTCTGAGACCTCTCCTGAGTGCCGTGAGTCTTCAAAATAACTCTGCCATCAGTCATGTGATTACATTGGCCAGTTCTTTTAGCACTCTTGGTTGGAGTTCATCTGGTTCTACTGACTTATAGATATTCAAGCTCTCTAGGTGTTCCCCCCAAAAATGTTCACCAACTGTGGGAGGGTGATTACCCCCACCTTGATCATCCTGTATCCTGTCAAGCAGGCTATCACCCTTGGACTGGTGGAATACTGACGTGAAGTATTTGGTTAGGAATTCAGTTTTGTCCTGAGTGTCAATTATCAGCTGTCTCATTTCATTCATCAGGGGCCCTATGCTTCCCTTATTTTTTCTCCAACTTTCTACATATCTAAAGAAGGACTTTTTTTGCTCCCTGATTCTGGTTGCCAATTTGTATTTGGTTTGTGCCTTTACTTTCCTAATCTGCTCCCTACAGGTGCAGGCTATTGCTGAGTACTCCTCTTTGGTGGTTATTTCTGACTTCCATCCCTTGTAAGCTTCTCTTTTTAATTTCTAATTTTATTTTTTATGCCTTTCTTACAAAAGGGAATAGACTTCCTTTGTGCTCCTAGGAGCACTTATTTGAGGAACAAGTACTCTTCTTGTAGTACTCCCTTCCTTATTGGACCATGGTCCTGCAGGGCCTCACTAACCAATCTCCTAAGCTTGTGGAAGTCAGCTTTTCTAAAATCAAGGATTTCTACCCTACTGGCTGACTTCCCTGGCATACAGTGGATGGAGGACATGATCATCTCATGGTCACTGTCACCCAGTTTCTCTTCGATCCTCAGATTGCTCACTAGATCATTCCCTTTGGCCAGAACCAAGTCTAGGAGTGCCTTGATCCATGGTCAGCCCATAGACTTCTTGAGTTAGATAGAGCTCTTCCACGCAAGTAAGGGAGCTTTGTGAGTGATCAGATCTTGCTGTGTGCTCATCCCAGGAGATGCCTGGGTAGTTGAAGTTACCCATGATGACCATATTCCAAGAGCGTGCAGCTTCTGTCAGTTCTCTAGAGAACTCCTGGTCAAGCTCTTCCTCTTGGTTTGGAGGTCTGTAGTAAACTCCTACAGTAAAATCCCCTTCCCCATGCTCTCCCCATATCTTTACCCAGAGGGTCTCAAATTGCCCTTCTTTGCTGCCAATCTCTGCTTCTAGGGAGGTGTAATGTTCCTTCATGTAGAGAGCAACTCCTCCACCCTTCTTCCCAATACAGGGCATAGCTCCCTAAACCTGCGGTCCAATCATAGGTGGAATCCCACCAGGTCTTCATAATCCTTATGAAATTGTATTGCTTGTTGGTTACCAGGAGGGCCGGTTCCTCCTGCTTGTTTCTTATGCTTTTGATGTTCGTGTGCCGGCAACTAAGCCTGCCATTGGAGGCCGTATGCTTCCTGGTGAGCTGCAAAGGACGCTCTCCTTTGGCCAGTGTCAGAGTATGCTTTCTATTGTACCCTGGTATGCTGGTTCCAAGGTTGTCATTTCTTGGGTTTGTACCAAGAAATGGCAGCTGTTGGCCCATCCCCTGATGATCTCAGTTTAAAGCCCTATCCAGGAGGTCTGCCATTCTAGCCACAGGCTCTGGGGTGCATGCTGTGGTCAAAGAAGCCAAAGCCTTTGCAGTAGCACCAGTGCTGGAGTCTTCTGTTCACTGCTTCTGTGCATCTATCCCTCCTGTACCCATGACCTGTAGGTGGGAGGACTGAGGCGAAAACTACCTTCATCCCCAACCCCTTAAGCCCATCCCCCAGAGCCCTGCAGTCACTCATGAAAATAAACAGGCTGTCCCTGGGTGGGCTCAAATCGCCAACCTTTCAGTTAACAAACACACTGACCTATTGCACCACAGAGACACCTAAATGACTGTTTCTCTAAGAGTATTTTATACAGTGAGATTTGAGACAATGCTAGAAAGTGGAGTCACCCTCTATGGTGGTGCCACAACATGTGCAAAATGATATAGATCAATGTAGAAACTTGGGAGGAGTGTGCAGAATCCTGTCCAGTCTGGAGGGAACATCTGGCACTGGGTGCAGCTCAACATGAAACTGCTTTTTTGCAGAGGATTGAGGCAAAGCGAGAAAGAAGGAAGCAGCGTGCTGTAAACTTGGACTCCAGTTCAGACAACACATGGATCTGTGAAACTTGTAGCAAGCTATATCACTCTCAAATTGGGCTTGTCAGCCACAAGTGGATTCATCAGGAACATGACTAGACTTCTTAAACATATACCATGATCCAAAGGATGGAAGGTCAGATGCAATTTCCTGTACAAGATTTACTTAGTATTTGCAGTTTCCTACAAGCTGCAGAAAGTATAAGTTCTCCTTAACCATTTTTAGCAGAAATGTTGGTAATATTCTAATTCGGTTTTAACCCTACCATAGTTTACAAGCAGCATCAGCGTACAGTTCTGTTCATTCCAGAACACTTTTCCCCACTTTTCAAATAAATTTGCTTACTGCTGTGCCCCAAACCCAAGGTGGGGGGGCCCCACTTGCATACACACATTGCAGGAAACCCCTGCATGGTTATTCCCAGGTTGTATATACCTTGCTGCAGTGCCCTGACCTATGGGGGCTCCCCAGCTTGTAAACCTGGGGCAAGGCACTCAGGGCTGTTGTCCCACAGGATCAGGACCCTACAGCCCCAGAAACACCAAGGGCATGAGCCTGCTGGACAGCAGCCCTGGGGAACATCTATAAATACCAACCAAGTGGACTGGCTCTGCTGAGACGCATTCTGGCACAGCTGTTTCTACTCAAAAGACAATGTCTGTTTTTACCCTTGGTTGCTTGGCTAACCAGTGTAATGATAATAACAAAAGAGGCAAGCCTGAAAAATGTATTTGCAAAAGGTTACTGAATATTGGGAGTAAAGTGTTGAGTCACAGGAGAAAGAATAGCCTGGCCTTGGGACTGTGAGAATCTGACCATGCTGAATTTCCCTTGTGTGGTTTATCTAACAAACAAAAAATCTGTGCGTCTGTATGTGCATACATGCATGTGTGTGTGTGCTCTAGATTGGTGTTGCTATTGATGCATATTGTTAGAAATATAATTTTTAGGGATGTGCAGTTGCATGTATTAAGATAAACGTAAAGGAACAGAGACCTCAGCTGTCAGAACTTCAGTTTCCCCTCCATTTCTCCTATGCAATCCAGTGGATATGAATTCTACTATGTGATAGCACAAAATCAATAGAACATCAATATCTCAGAAATAATGTGTCTGCTTGCTGCCAGCTGCTGTTGAAAGTATATGTTGCCCCCTTGGAGAAATGATCACATGCCACTGCCAATACAAGAACAATTTCACTCAGTAGCGGTTCTACTGTACTCTGGGGCTGTTCAAATTGTGCACAGCTTGCTACCTGTGTGCCTTTGGAGGAAGCACACTGTGTCAACATGCCTTCCCTTTTTGGAAGGATGGGCATTCTGTGTGAGCAAATCATACTTAGTACGTTATATCCCATCTGCTTGCTATTGTCAGAAATGCAGTTAAATTTACTTTATTACATCTTGGAGAATTGGGTATAATCTGATCCTTTCTGTCCAATTATATCTATTTTTTTCTATTTTGTGTAACTGAAGGCAGTGGGTAACATACCTTTTGTTACAAATTACCACTGCTCTAACCTTGCATAGTTCCTGGAGCCTTTATAAAAATCATTAAGTAATTGGAAATCAGTTAGTCATTTCTCCCGATGTGGAACCATAATCGACAATAGGAAATTGCAACTTTATGCAGGGCCTTGTTTACTTCAGTGTAAATCTGTACTTTCACTATCAACTTCTTATTGCAGAAATACTGGATTAGTTCACAACTCAAAATACAACTTTTTTCCCCAAAAAAGAGAATGGAGAGTTGAAAATTCCATATAATTTCTTTCCATATTTTTAGAAGTGCCTCTCATACTCAGAGGTGCCTTTGGTGTCTGCCACTTTCCACTCTTTATTGCAGTCCTGTGGAGATCAGCTCCAGCTTTGTAGTCTCATGTTGATGGATTGTGCTTCCCTGTCTGTTGTTCTTTGGTTGCTGTAGTCTTCTCTTTTTTGGTAGTATCCATGTTACTGCTTGTTCTGGAAGTCCTGTTGGTATCATTCTTGGAGCATGCTCTAAATGTATCTTTTGTTGTCTTGTCATGTTTGATGTTTTAGCTTGGTTTGCTCTACTTAAAATTTCTGATGTTTGTATGAAACACTTTCCAGTGGATCCTGAGGATCTTCAATGCGCAATTGGTTTTAGCTCGCTGGAATTTCAACAGCGTTTGGCATCTAAGGATACCAAATGATAACTGTAGAAGAACATATCTGATTTCTACAAAGAAGTACGCTTGTCTACGTCCTTCTGGATATAATAGCTAAGATCTGGGTTGTTTTGTGCTGTGCTGTCTACAAACACATACTAATATAGTCCCTGACTTCATGGGTTTACAGTTCAAATAGACACAGG
>NW_005841971.1:2077852-2096453 GCF_000455745.1 Alligator sinensis
TACAGATACCCTGATGCTGCTTTAAATTAAGTCTCTTCAGGGATGGTTTGTGAAACCTGTTTTTTTTTTATCTCTTCCACCCTTTCTGAGCTGCACTGAACAGGTCTATGGAACAGCATAACTCCCTGAACACAACACAAATACATATATAATGCCAATGTTTTGTAGTTTTCAAGTGAGGTGAAAAGAAGTGTCTGTCTCCAGACAGTTTCTCTGGCTGCCCAGCTCTCAAACATTCAGTGCACGTTCATGTTAAAGGCATGACTGGGATTTTGAGTGGCTGAATTAAAAATGAAGGGACGTGGAAGAAGCCTGATTTTTTGGGGGCCAGACTCCAATGTCCATCCTACTTATGGACACAATTTGCTGCTCTCTCTTGCCCAACAATTTAACTGATTTCTTGCCATGCACCCAAGTAACAGGGAAGAGGGGGTATCTTAAGTTGTCTGTCCACCTGGCAACTCCCCTTTCAGCTATTTCAGCTGCACCAGGTAATCCAACCAGGCAGGTACATCATTAGAACCAGGCCTAGAGACCAGTGAAAGAATAATATCCTTCTGAATGTCATGTGTGATTTATGTAAATTAATTCTATTAGTGATATGGGGACAGACACTAAGCTGTCAGGGTCTAGTAAGAGTGACAATGCACAAGTTGGCTTCCTAGTGAGATGACAAATACCCAGCTATTGAAAATCATAAATATTTCAAATGATTATGTGAAGGTCCTACAGATTTTATGGGAACTCATGGGTTATCATGGTTTCCATTTTCAGTCCATAGGGTCTGATTCTTCTGTCACTTACTTCAAGTGAATGAATTCACACCAGTTTAAGCCAATCCTGATTTACAACAGAGCTGGAGAAACTAGTCAGGTTCCACAGCTTTACATAGGGGAAACATGGTGGGTAGGGGTAGCTTTTTCTTTAAGGCATTTAAATAGGTTGGAGAATTGAGGACATCAACATTTTATGAGGTTTTGTTTTTTGTTCCCTTCAGTTATTTCCTTGTATCCAAGGATGTTTCTCATTCTGCAAATGGTTCTACACCCACCATAAATAAAAGGCTAGGGAGGAAATCCCATCTGGTTTCATTATGAAATAAACCAGTCTGAAATAAGGCTGCTCAGAAACAGTAACATGAGGGGGAGAATGTGTATATATAATGTTGAACCCACATATTATATAATATTATACAATATGTGTATACATACATACATGCCTATACACACACACACACACACACACAAACACACACACAGAGGTATATTTTATCCAACTAAGTAGCTTCAGGGAAAAAATACAATGCCATTTTGTTTCAGTAGACCCATGCAAGTGCTGTGTGATTCCAAGTAGATCAATTCCTCTACTAAATGTGGATGTTTCACGAAGTTAGCACCAAAGCTGCATTCACACTGATTCAAATAAGCTTTGAATCAGACCTGAAATCAGCATTTTTCAAAAACCCTCTCTCTCTTTGATGTGTACTTCAGTGGATACAGATCAGAGTGATGTTATCACATGCCGACAAGGGTCAGAAAACCCCAGGCTAGAGCTGGGTGAAGAAAGGAAATTCCATTTTCTGGAAGATTTTACATGATGAGCCTTTTATAATCACAGTCTTGAGCACTCAGTGCTATAGGAACGGGTCATAAGGCCATCGGTGTCCAAATTTCAATGGCGTTGGATGCTTTATCCAGAGACCAGCAATCTGAACAAGCAACACTCTTGGGCATGTTTCAACACAGCAGAATGTTCTGTAGGTCGTCAAACAACACTAATGGCATATTGTAGGAGTGCCAAACAGTTTATGACCAGTTGTCATAACACAACATGCCTGAAAGATTCATTTAGCATCTTCTCAATGGTCAGAGAAAATACTCCGATAATGGGACTTAAAGTATGTAGGTGTTGACAAGACGTGAGGGTGACAGTTATTACAGCTTTCAGTCACAGATTCATGGCTCTTTAGCTCAGGCTATAGCAGATTATGCTTTTAGTTTTGGAAGCCCCCCATTTCAATCTTGCATTTAAATATCAGGACCAGAGGTAAAAGAAGACAGGTTTTTGAGTGCATCAGCTGCTATTACTTTGTTAGTGCACACGTTGCACCAACACACGCACAGAATCCAGGACGCCTATTTTTCCACTATCCTATTCAAGGTACATGCAGGAGACTTGTGAGACTTACAAAAGGGGAAATCTACTCCATTGTTTGTCTACATCCTCTTGTTCTGTCTTAATTATATCAAATTAAGATACAGGCATAAACTAAGATCTGAGACTGGCAGCTCAAATTTTCAGAGTAATTGATTCAAAATCCAGAACCAGATCCAAATGTTTTGGTGCAGTCAAATCTCTCACAGTCAAAAATCTTAGCTGGTAAAACAAGGTAGTAGTTGTTCCTCTCCCTGCCTCACTCTCTTCATGGCAGAGGTTTATAATTTAATGGAGCACCCTGTTTTATATTTGTTCATATTGGAAAATTTCTTTTTCATTTCATATTATTATTCCCTTAATCAAATAAGATTGTACTCATCTTATTCAGTATCTTGGAAGGGGGTGGGGGAGAAATTTGCCTCCAAGTGCGTGCTTCTGTAACTACTTGAATGTAAAAAAGTCAGTCATCTGATTGAAGAGCTGGAGTATAATGTTCTCTACCTGGAAGACAATTTCAAACCTTCACTTCACTACTTGAGATCCCTCTTTAATATATACAACAGAATTTCTCAAACCAGTGAACTCTTGGAGTTATGTGAGAGGATGAATAGTAAATCAGAAAGAGGGGAAGGAGAAATAGAAATGTATAAAGAAAGAAAAATGAAAAACAGGAGAACAATTCTACAATATCCCACAGGTTGTTGAAAAGGTTATACTGCTGTTGTAATGACCCTACTACTTTTTTTTTTTACTATCTATAACATAGACTGATAGGAGTTTAGAGCAGTATAACACACTTAAAGGAGTATGCAACCCCAAAAAAGACTAATACGTGAAGAAGAAAATAATCTGTTTCTTCTGCTAAGCTATAAAATCAGTTCAAAATGCAGGGCTGGATTCAGCAATTGTTGCGTAAGGAAAGAGAAACTACACATTGGTATGTAGGAATGTAAAAAGACCAAATCCTGTTTCTAAATTTACCGGGGTAAAAGCAAAATAACTTTATTGGAACAAATGCTTTTGAATTTATGCTATGATAAAGGATCAGATTTTGTCTGAGTGAGGGGAAGGTGCATAATCTTATTTATGTTGGTGTCAGTCTGGAGTAACACCATTGCCTATGGGGGAAAAAAAAAATCAACATTTATACAATGTAACCGAGATCAGAACTGAGCCCTCCCAGTGCTGTATGTGATCCTGTTGGGATGGAGGAAGGTGAAAACTATACCAATTTGAGCATCCTTAGACTGACCTGTGATTTGAGGCTTTTGTTCTCGCTTTCATTTTCTGTACAGATTTTTTCATAATTCAGAGATGTATCAATTATAAATGTTGTGCCATTCCTTGGGATATATGCTATGCAACTGGAGGATGCTTCTGTCACATGGCCAGATGATCGTCCAAGAAGGGTGACTACAGCCAATCAAGCCAATTGGATCAAAGAGTGAGACATGATTAGATTTCTTAACAGGCCTAGGGAAGGTGGGTGCTGGTACTTAGTCTGATAGCAGCATTCTTGCTGGGACCCAGACTCCAAAGGTAGCACGTGGGGGACTCTTTCATACAATGAAGAATCAGTTTGTTTGGGGCAAGCTTGTAGTACTTTGCACTTTCAGTAGCTTTACAAGGAAGGGTCTAAGACAATGTATTTATTGAATTAAAAGTGTCGTGCTACCCATGCCTACCTGATATTTGTGATTATCTACGTAAGGACTATTTTGTGAGTCAGGCAGTTATTCAGAGGCAAAATAGTTTAAGCCCCAAACAACAACAACAACAACAACAAAAACCCCTAAAGGGTCTTGTATTATGCAGGATAGCATGTTGCCACTTTCCTATGGGCATACTGTAATTATAAAGTTATTTTCCTCAAGTCAGACTGAGCTGCACTAAGATAAGAAACTAAACTGCAGCAAGAAATAGCCAGCCTGCTGAGGTATAATACCTCATGGATGTTAACATGTTTAAAGCCAGTCCTGACCCTTATAGTGGGAATCTGCGGAGGCAAGACAGTCTGGAGTTAGCGAGGCTTAGATATGATTCCACAGCTGCTAGTAGTGACGTTACTGGCTGCTGCTTCAGCTGATGGAGAAGTGTGTGTGGACAGCTGGTGTCTGAATTGTATCACAGTACAGCTTCCAGGAAAGACTCTAGCTTGGTTTTGAATTACTCAGCTGCACTGAAGCCCTGATACCCGTGGTAGACAGTGGTGGAGCAGAAAAGCTGTATTTGCTGCTGCACTCCTCTGCAAAGAGCTTGGATCTGTTTAACTGGGGGATTTGGGGTTGTTTTTTTTCCCTCAAGAAGAACCAAGAGAGCTCAAACAAAACCTAGAAATGCAAGACAGTTTTACAGAAGCCATTAGCAGCTCAAATGGAAGTACAGACTGGCTGGATTTTACCCTTGTAACTTGCACAGAAACAGTGACTTTCACTGAAGTGGTGGAGGAAGAGGAATGGGGATCCTTTTACTATTCCTTTAAGGTACAGACAGCATGCTTCACTGGTCTCACATGCTTGCTGCACTTTGCCTTTTCAGTACCTTTACAAGGAAGGGATAAACACTGTGAAAGACTTCTTGGTGTAAACTTATGATTGATATTTGCAGTTTTCTTTGTAAGGACTATTCTCATGCATCAGGCAATTATTGAAAAATAAAGTAACATAAGCCTCAAACTAAAAACTTAAAAGGTCTGCCATAATGTGCTGTGGTAGGTTGCTGATGCTATGGACGTATTGTAATTTTTCATGTGTTCTACTGAAATCAGTGGATTTTCTTGTTTGAATAAATCTTTTACCTTATCTATTACAGTCATGATCACAATATGTGGGGTTTGTATCAATTTTCCATCTACCTCTGCAATGTATGGTGCATCTCTTGATCAAGAGATTCTGATCGCACTTTCTTTAGGTTTAAAGGAGAGTTGTAAAGTCTCTGAAAAAAGTATTTTTTTATTTTTAAAAGCTGTGTTAGGCATGATAGTGAAAGGGACATTAAGAATAAATACATTTTATCATCTTTGTTTTTATCAAGAGTAGCATGTTGCTTTTTCCAGCACAGGAGTATATGGATGTTGGGAAAAGGCAGGGGTGCTAATGAGTTACATCCTCAATTCTGATTGCTTTGGCTGCTGGCATCCATTATACGGCACTTAATTTCAGGCTGCATGTCATGCACTATTCTGCTGTGATGGTTTGTGGAGTCATTTCAGTCAATGTTATTAAACAGGTGACTAAAAATGCTGTAATTTATCTTTGAAAGTTATTTACTTACGACTTCAAATGTAGACTTAGGCTTTCAGATGATAATGAGCAAGGGATATCTAGATGGATGTCCTTTAGCAACCAATTCTGATTTCTTAGTGCAGGGGCAGCCAATATGCAGCACAGATACCATGAGTGGCATGGGCAGCCTGTGTGTGTGACACACACCAGATAGGGCAGGGAGCAGAAAGCAAAGTAGCAGATCAAGCAAGGGAAAGGGATTGAAGTGGCACTTAGGGAAGTTGTGCAGCTAATTTGGGGCACAACTGCTAAAAAGGTTGAACTCCACTATCTTACTGCAGTGTAAAGCTGGCATAATTATTGAAGTATGTGGAATTACTCTAGGTTTCTACTTGAATATAAAAATTAACACACTGCTGACTTCTTTCTACTAGTAATATGTTTTCTCCTCTATTATCTCCAATAAGCTTTCAGTTAAGGGAAAGTCTTAATTTAGATTTCTAAAGTAGTAGTGGAAATAGAATAGGACCAAGTGCAATATTTTGCCTTTTCCTTTCCCCAGATCTAAATCTGGGCTGTAAGTCAAAATAATTTTACTGGAACAGCATTTCAATAAGTAATGAAGGTGACAGTTAACTCCATGACTAAAACACCTCCAAGCAGGCAGATGCTCAATAATCAGGGTATTGGGTAAATTACCATAGTTAGGATACAATGATAGTAGAACAGTCACAAAACATCTCTATTTCTGAAGGAAACCTGGCTGTGTTAGTTGAAAACTTCTTGTTGGAATTGTGCTGCTTTTTCTTGCTTCTAGCTCTGAGAAATGCCATGTGAACACTGCAAAAAGAAAATGACTTTCATTCATTATTGGCAGTTGAAGGGCATGGAAATATTTGATTTTTGAGGCAATTGGTAGCTTGCATTGATGAAAAGGAAGCACATGCATTTTGCACTCATCATTACAGAAGGTAACAACACTACTCTGGCAAATCATCTTTGTGGCTGGTAGGTCTTATCACCACCTCACTCTTTAGGATTTCCATACTCCCTTAGAAGCCTCACATGTAGAAGATGCAGTAGGTATGTGCTGAATCAATGTATTCAACCTGCTACACAACATCCCCTTTGGGTTTTGCTGGTTTGGGGTTTGTGTTCATTATCCCTATTCTTCCACCAGTACTACCTTCACTTCTCTTGCTACCACATTATATGCTGACTAGGAAACCAGAAGATATAAAGTCACCATAGCACAGACTAAATAGTAATAACAAACTGATAGGTCTTGAAAGGTCTAATTGTAAACAGAAAATCAATGAGTGAGTGTTTTTGTGGGATTCTACAAGGATTAATTCTCCGTTTTATGCTAGTTAATGTTTAGAACAACAAATCATTACTGATAACATTTGCTGATGGCAAAGACTGGGGAAGTGGAAAATAATGAAGACCAGGCATGAATACAGAATAATATGAGTTGCTTGGTAAGCAGGGCCACAAGCAAACAATAATTTTCATGCACAAATGTAAAATCATACCTCTAGGAGAAAGGGTTGTGGATGATGCTTACAGAAAGAGGGAGGCTTCCCTAGGGAGCAATGCTTCTGAAAAAGGCTAAGGGTAAGGGTAGATACCTGGCTGAAGATGAGCTGCTAATGTGATGCTATGGCTAAGAGGGATAATATGATATTTGGATATTTTAAAAGAATATAAATTAAGAGTAGTTCATCTTACCCCTGTATTTGGTACTTGGGTGACTGCAGCTAAAATAGTGTACCCAGTTCTGGTGTCCTCAATTCATGAAAGATGCTGATAAATAATTTAGAGAATGTTTAGAAAAGACTTTAAAAAGGATTAAAAATGCTTTATAGTACAAAATTCCAGGAACTCAACTTATCTAGCTTATTAGAAAGGTTAAGGGTTGGTTTGATCACTGCTTGTAAATACCTAAATGAGAAACAGAAAACATCTGGGAGATTCAGCCTAGCAGACAGATTGAATGATTGAAATTTGAAGCTAAGCATTTCTGTAGTAGAAATAGAGCCCTGATTCTTAACAGTGATGGTCTGAGCCCAATACTACCTGCCCGCGACAAGGCACCAGATTTGTTGATCGTACTGGTCCTTTCCAGTTGTATGATTTCTGCCACCCTCCTTCTTCCCCAAGGTTTCATCACTTACTTTCAGTATCAGTTTTACTGATGAATACCTCAGAGGCAAACAGACCCTAGTTCAACACTAATACTAGCATAAGATTAGCACAGGGAGAGAGATTTCTCCAGCTCACCATGCCTACAATACTTTCTCTATTTAATTCCCATTCCTCATACTTTTGGAAGTTAAGAAGAATTGATTCCAAACTTTACCTGTTGGCTATCACGTGTTATAATGTGTCTCAGCTTCCACCTTGTTAACATACAGACTGCTGGCTGAGTAGAGAATACAGCATTGGGATACTCAATGAGTGTGTAACCAAGCTAATAGTCCTTCATCTTTATTACTAATTGCTGAGTTATACCTGAATAAAAATATGCAGAAGTTAGCATTTAGCACTACAGTGGTTCCAGGCCTCTAAGAATGTACATAAGCAACCTTTGGCAATTCTTTGGTTCTGGTATGGAAAGAGGCTGAGCAATATTATAGGCACACTGCTGTAATTTATAGCAATAGGCTTGTGCAGAAAAGGCCTAGCAGCCTGGGCTAACATGGTTCAGGATTGCCTGGTTCTGTAACCAGCATCAGATGCGGAAGTGATGCGGTAAGCAATATGTCCAGATGTCTTTGACTCCCCAGCCCAAATAGCCCTGTACCTCTTTTAAAACTGGATCAAGTGCAGGATCCTTGTAAGGGGTACTGTTGCACTCCCCTTTTGCCTTTGTTCACAGCTGATCTGGCACCAGGGTGGGCTCTTGAACCTGTCCTGCCCTGCTCCAGCCACAGGCTCTGGTTTATACTTCCAGCATGCGCTCCCTACCTGTCTCTCCCTTGCAGGTATTCCCTCCCGGCTGCGAACAGCACTGGAAGCAGGATGTACTCCCCTGCTACTGTCCCTGGCTGATGCAAACACAGGGGAAGCCCCAGAGCTGCTACTAATCTGCTTCTGCTTTGTGCTGCAGGAGGCAACTATGAGGGGAACCAGGTTTAGCTAGGAAAAGTAGAGGTCGCATGTACAATCACTAGAGTATCCTCTTTCCAGCACCTGTTTCTGGCCAGCAGGGAGATGCATTGTGCAATAGAGGGAGTAATGCAAGCAGGGAGCAGGGGCTGGAAGGAGAAACCTGTGTATCTTCATCCTAAGTGGAGCCTGGCTCCCTGCACAGCTGCTCCCAACCATCCCCAGCTACAGTGGAGCAGGAGTGGCTCAGGGATCCCCCCTTGGCCCAGGTCTGTCAGGGACAGTGGTAGCAGTGCTGGCAGGGATTGTGGCAGGGGAAGGTCCCCCCCTTCACGTGCCTGTTCCCTGCCTCGCTCCCTAGTGTCCCCTACCTTTCTAGGTGCTCCAGCCACACCTCATTACAATTCCCCCATGGTCTCAGGGGCTGCACAGCACACTATCCTTTAATACATCCTGAATCTGCTTGTGATGGCAGACAGCTTTGGTAGGAGTCCAGAGCACTGCTTGAACTCAGTTGCCTCTGGAACCGTAACAAGACCCCCAATTACTATGCCACTGCAGCCAATGGGTCAGAACATCTGGAGAGAAGTTACAGCCTGGAAATGAGAGGTAGTGGGCAATCATGTAAAGATTGTGAAATGGTTAATAATTGAGGAAGTCAATAGATCACAAGTCTTCCGTCACTCATCAGGTTCAAGAAAGTAAAGGGACTTTTACATGTGTTCTGGAGGTGGTGGGGTGGCAGTTCTGAGAGCCGCTCTAGTTAAAGCACCGCAGCATCTCATGTAGCAGTGTCCCCATGCTTAAAAATGGCAATGGGGATACTTGAACTAAAGCGCATTCAAAGAGCTTTAGATAAAGCACCCCACCGCTATTTTTAAGTGTGGGAACACTGATACACAAGACACAGGAGGCTGCTGGAGCTCACCAGTTGCCACACTCCAGAAGACTTGATTAATTGAGTCTGCTCTGATGTGCTAGAATTCCAGCACGTCGGACCAGACTGCACACTTGTATATAAGTGCCCTTAATGTTGCTTTGCACCCAAGGTGAGACAGATCAGCTTATCTGGCAATTGTGTGCTGGAGCAACATAGAATCATAGAAAATTAGGGTTGGAAGGGACCTTAGGAGGTCATCTAGTCCAACCCCCAGCTCTCAAGGCAGGACCATTCTCAACTAGGGGCTTCCAGCCAGGGCTTTGTCGAGCCAGGCCTTAAGAACCTCCAAGGATGGAGATTCCACCACCTCTCTAGCTAACCTGTTCCAGTGCTTCACCACCCCCTCCTAGTGAGAGAGCTTTTTCTAATATCCAACCTAATAGTCCCTTGTTGCAACTTGAAACCTTTGCTGCTTGTTCTGTCATCTGTCACCACTGAGAACAGTCTACCTCCATCTCTTTGGAACCACCCTTCAGGTAGTTAAAGACTGCTATCAAATCCCCGCTCAGTCTCCTCTTCTGTAGACTAAATAAGCCCAGTTCCCTCAGCCTCTCCTCAGAAGTCATATGCCCCAGCCTCCATTTTTGTTACTGGACTCTCTTCAATTTGTCCACATCCTGTCTGTGGTGGGGGATCCAAAACTGGACACAGTACTCCAGATGTGGCCTCATCAGTGCCAAATAGAAAGGAATAATTACTTCCCTCAATCAGCTGGCAACACTCCTACTAATGCATTGCAAGTACTCCGACAGAATAGCTTTTCTTTGTCACTTAGCCTGCCTTGACCTCAAGTTTCTTGTGGGGCTTCAGATCTTGAAGATAAAATTGCTTATTTGGGCCCAATCCCTGTAACAAGCCTAGCAGCTTTTGCACAGCATGGATATTGAGATTTGTCACCTCATGCCAGGAAGTGCTGGGGAAAGTTCAGATAGCAAACACTTGCTCTGTTCACAAGTTTCTCTCACACAGATTTATGCCTCTCTAGATATGCAAATTTATTTGTGATACCAGTTACAACTAAAACTCCCTTGAAACTACTCCACAGTGTCATGAATGTAAGAGAAGAACTTGGCCCAAGACCCCTCAGAAAATCTTGTCTTGTTTAGTTAGCTCTGTTCTTTCTTACTGCTGCTTTATGCATAGCTAGATACCTAGTGTCTGAAGCTTCTTTCTCTCTTTCTTCTTCCCCTTGTATATTTAAAAGTGTGATTTTCATAGGATATTAGAACTTGGTACATTTAATTCTCAGTTCTGTTACTGATTTGTTTTGTGACCTTGATTGAATTGTTTAACTCCATCTTGCTTCTGTTTACCTCTGTGTGGGTGCATGTACACATGCAATTAATGTACATGAATAAACTCTGGAGCTTATTGCTCCCGGGCTCTGCGTCTTCATATGTGCCTGAAACCACAATATATTGAGCTGATTGGAGCAGCCCCAGCTGGCAGGGGGACCGTGGAGTCAGCTGCCATCCCAGGTCTGCTTCCCCCCAGCTCACCATGCTGTAGAGGGGCTGGCTGGGGCACAAGGGTGCTCCAGTGCAGGGTTAGCCAGCAGGCAGTGCCCACACTGAAGCACCCGCATGCTCCAGCCAGCCAGGCAGTGTCTACACGTGTGCCCCTGCAGAATAAAAATCTCTGCAGCATGATAGTAATTGTTTTCACAGGTATTACAACTACTGCTGCAGTTCATTAGTTTACTCTAGCCTAATAGGGGTGCCCATATAGACACATGACCTTTACTGTGCAGCTGATTAGTCTACTGTGCAGTAAACATCTCATGTAGATGCATCCTGTGATCCTTACATACCTGACAGTGATCTTGTAAGGCCTAATTACTATAATAATTCAAAAAGATAGCATTTGCCAGATGTTATCACACACTGGGTGTGTCTACATGTGCATTTGATCAAGGATCAGTTTACTCACGAGTAAATGCTCCTGAACAGGCATGTACACATGCAGGAAAGCAGGAGCAGATTTGTTGCTAATGACAGCAAACTGTTCCCACTTCATGGGGCCCTGCAATGGGCCCCTGGTGCCACCAGGTGGAGCTCTTGACTCCTCCTGGGTGCTAGCTCAGGGGCTGGCAGGCAGCACAAAGCCAGGAGACAGCTGTCTGGGGCTGGGACATTACACCCTGCCTCTGGGGGCTACCTCCTGCTGGGTCGGAGACAATGTCCCCCTGCCCCAGCAGCAGAGAGCTCCTGGCCCTGCCTCCCCGATCAGGGAAGTTGGAAAGAGCTGCAAGGGAGAAGCAGGTCCCAGCTCCCTACCCTGATTCACTGGTGGGGCAGCTAGCTTGCTGCTGGCTGCCCCATTAGTGGACTGGGGCAGGAGGACTGGGACCTACCCTGACCAGGACAGTACCCAGCCCCCACCCCATGATTGTTGGGCAGAGGCTGGGGAGCCTGTACCCAGCTCAGCTCTGTGAGCATAGAGCTAGGTGGGGAACATGCTGGGAAGCTTGTTCCCTGCTCAGCTCCATTTGCGTGGGTGGCTGTGGGGTGGGGTGCTCTCAGGAGTGGAGCCTGGGGACAGGCAGCCTGAACCCTGGCCTCTGGTTGCTCCCCCATGGGTGCACACACTGCGGCGAGGCCCATGGGTGGGGGGCAAGCTCGGGCATAACAGTGGCTGCTGGTCCCCTGGCATGGGCAGCTTCCCTTCCTGCAGCCAGTGCCTAGGGCCAGCAGAGCTAGCGTATAGTCTCAGGCCCATTAGAGGCAGTTTTGGCTACATGCCCATGTGGGGTTGGTGCGAGCAGCAGGGCTGGGCCAGGTGGGGGTGGCGGGCTGGCAGAGGACCCAGGTGGGGGCCAGGGCAGGGTCTCCTGACCCATGGAGGTGGTGCTGGACCTCCACCAAGGCTCAGGGGTCCTATTGCTAGGTGGTGAGCAGCTGCCAGAGGCCAGATGGGACTACAGTTGGGAGCAGGGCAGCAGGCAGCATGAAAGCAACTGCAAGAGCCAGGACAGTGTCCAGCACCTGGTGGTCCTCCTCCATGGCCTCCAATGCCCTGGCCAAGAGTGCACCCTGCTCCCGCAGGACCTCCACACACTTGCACTCCAAAGCCAGGAGATGCACCCGGAATACTCAGTCCTCCCAGTCCCATGCATCCTTGCAGGTGACATCCTCTACCCACCAGATGTGCACATCTGCCAGACAGGCCTCTGCAGCCATCACCAGCACGTCCAGGAGGAGAGTGTTGTTCTGGGTCCTCCTTCTATAGAGCTGGCACATCCATAGGGACCCAGGAATGGGCAGCAGTGACCCTGAAGCTGCATGCTGGCTGCCAGCTGTGGCCTCTCCCCTGCATACAAAAAGTTGTTTGTGAGAGTTTGCAACATTTCTGAGAGAGATGCTCTATAACAGGGGCCTGTGAACTGCCCAGCCTCAGATTGGGGGTTAGGCATACACGGGTGCCCAGGAACCATGATAAATCAGATGGGCAGGCCGCTGGGTGCCTGCTTGCCTCTTCCACCTGATTCCCAGTCTGGGACATGTCAGGCTTCTAGCAGTTCCTGCTGCCATGGCTCCAGACCCTGCTGCCCCCCTTTTCTTCCTGTAGGCCAGCTTCTGTCCTATGCTGCTGCCAAACTCATGGCACCCAGGCTAGGGGGATGCAGGGCTCCCAGATGATCGAGATGAGGAGCTGCCTATGCCCCCACCCTCCCTGCAGTGGGCTTCTCCTGGAAGGCACCCTGGGGCCAGCCTCCTCTCCACCCGTGATGGCTCTGCACCCTGAGCATGCCCTTGCTGCACATGTCCTGGGAACTGCATGAGGAGCCATTTGCATGGATGGAGGGGTGCCCAATCCACTACACCCTGCTGCTGATTGCCATAGTGCCCTGGTGAACCTGCACACCTGGCATGGGACCCAGAGCTTCGATGGTGCAGGGAGCAAGTCTGGGTTTCCCCACAACCTCTGCCATTGCCTGGAGAGCTACTTGTCACTGCACTACCTGTCCCTGTTCTCCCCCCTCCCCCTCCAGCCAAAGAGGATATCGCCACTGGCATCAAAATGTTCCTCAGGATGTGAAAGGCCCATGCCCACTTATCTGTTGGGGCACAGGCTGCTCAATAAAGTTTTGCACTGGTTCTCACCTCCTTGCATGCTGTGGAGGGAAACCTGGGGCCAGGGGAGCATGGCTGTCCCAGGCAGGGAGAGGAGGTTGGGGGCAGGGGCCAGGGCAGCGAGGGCCCTCCCTGCAGTGTGGGGCTTACCATGTGGCCAGAGCTTGCATGCCCAGTGATGCTATGCAGCTCCTAGTGGACTCAGGTTGCAGGGCAAAGCATGCGGGGCAAAACATGTGGACACCTGGCCAGGAGCTCTCCCCCAGGAGAAGCTGGCACTACTGGAGGCCAGTGTCTTGGCTAGCTGTACCTTGTGGTTAGGGCTGAGGGTGCAGAGCTGTCTGGGCAGGTACTGGCCAAGGATCCCTAAGCTGCTGGTGGAAGCTGTGACCGAGGAACTCAGTGGGATGGGCTACTGGAGTCCTCAGGGGCTCTCCCCTGGTAACACATCACTGCTGATGCCAGGCGAGAGTGGGTGCTCAGGCAGGCTGCTCGTGCTGCAGTACACAGCACAGCTGTGGCCTGGGCTCTGGGGGGTCCTCAGTCAGCTTCTACATAAAGGGCACGGACTTGCTGGTATTCCCCAACTGATGGTTGTGGTTCATGATGATGACCCTCTGTGCCCGCAAAGCCTTGACCTTTATGAGGCACTTCCATGCCAACTAGTTGTGCCTGTGCTCCTGTGTCTAGCCTGATAGCCCCTTATAAATGTGGGCATTGGAGCGCCTGTCCCACGTGAACTGCTGCTGCACCTCCGCCTCACCACACAGTGCCACAAGTTTGCCAGTCTCTTCCATGGACCAGTAGGGGCCCAAGGTGATGGTGTGTAGTGTGGGCAATGATGAGGCCATTGGGCCTCCCATGCTGGCTCTGTGAGCCTCGACGCAGCTGTCCCTGTGCTGCCAGGCCTGGGCAGCTTCCTGCAGCACAGGGGCATGGCACGGGACTGGGAGCCACACAACAAGGCAATGCTCTGCAGCACCCACAGGCTCTGGGCAGGCTAATGGGGGTTGGCAGTGGGCAGCTGGAGCTGGTTCCAGTGGCCAGGAGCTTCCTGAAGCTGGGCCTGGGTGCTGGGTGCTGACTGGCCTGGCAGCAGCTTGCAGGCCTGGATGACATGGGTCTGGCAGCTGCACAGCACTGAGGTAGCAAATTTACTCACAAGTAGCCATTTTTACTATGCATTTGCATGTGTAAATGCACACGCTTTCTGTGCAGTAAACTACACTACTAGGCAGTAAAGTGTCTCGTGTAGACACACCTAGTAGTACACAAGACATCATAGTCTCTTCCTTTATTTAGAAGAAATGGTAACTATAGTGTCTGAAAAATGATCACTTTTTAATGAAGGCTGTTATTATGTTTTTGCAAATCAGTTTCAGAATTGTAGCTGAAAATTGAGATGGTATGCTTTGCTGTCAAGAAGCCAGCCATTGAAATAAAAAGACTGTATGTAAACATCATAACCATACTGGCCTTAATTGAATACACACAGCAATTCATAACATATCGCAAATTTTAATTCATATTAATTCAGATGTCCTATTTTCTTTGATGTGAGTCACAGAAAGATTTTTAAAAAAGGCTTCTTCCTTTGCTCTTTTTTCACTGTGTAATTATATTAAGATAATTCAAATATACCTTTTTGCATTCAGCTTGCATTCTGTCTGTATAGGGAGTTTAATTGTCCATTTGTTTAGATTGGAACTGCATATCTTTAGTATTATTCTTTAACTAAGGATGATTGTATTTATATTGAATTTATTTCTTGTTCTGCCTTTTGTACTCCAGAGAAGTCATCCACTCTAATGCATGATTTCCAAATCCACATGTGTTCCTTCTGTCTAAATCCCATGAAGACCTTAGCATCGCAGGGCCTGATTCTACCCTATTGTCAGAATTATACAATCACTGTTTTCTGAGATACTCCTATGAAACCAAGAACCAAAACTACTCCACTGCCTTTCTTTTTATGTGAAGTAGCTTTTTTTTTTAACTGAAAAAACACTAACTCATCCCTGGTGTAAACTCATTTAAATCAGTGCTGTTTGTGGTACTTTTTCTTTCATTCCTTCCCAGTAACAAGCTTCAAGCTCATCTATAGCACAAACATACATTGTTGGCACTATATGAGCACCTCTACTTTTTCTGTTTTGTGCAAAAGGTGGTTCCACATGTTTTACAAGACAGCCTGTTTTCAAGAGATTTTCAGACCTAATTATCTTGGACAATTTGCTTACCCAAATCTGTTACTGCACAGCTAGTCTGAAGCTCTTGAGATTTCACCTATCAAAGTTACATTATGGGTAGAGGTGAAAAATGTTGAAATATAGGCATTACTGAGAGGAGTGTATAGTATTTATAGGAGGAAACAAACTGTGTTTCACTTTCATGGCCAAAATAAGCAGTAATAACAACGAAAAGTTATTACTGCCAAGGAACACGCTGACTTTCACTGTTGCAATTAGGGTTTGTGCCAATAGCAAGACATGAACAAATGGCTTTGGAAAGTCAGTTTTCATACACATTAATTTAAAAGAAAATATTAATATTCCCTTGTTCTTATGGCTAAACATTTCCAAGGCTTTGAAAATGTTTGGGTAACTTCTTATACATGCTAATGCTAGAGGGACTTATGCCATCATGTATTTCTTTGTATACCACTCTGCTTCATCACTTGTACTGTGATGCAATATTATATTTTCTAGCTGGGTTGCTCACCTCTCCTAAGACTTCCCAGGACTCAGAAAAATGAAACTGTATTTTCCCCTCATTTTTCAAGGAAGCCATTTATACATTTCTTCCATTAAGTAAGATGGATGGGTTACTACAGCAACAAAATAAGACTGAGGACCACCTCATTTTGATAACTGAAAATTTGTATTGGCTTTGTGAAACTAGAAACCACATTTAACCACCATTGAATAAAACTGGGGTTTCACAGGCTTAGTTACGATAAATCTAGGCCTTTTTCCCTTCCCAGAAAATGGTTTTCCCAGAAAATTAAAAGTCAGTTGTCAAAACTCATATTAAATCACAATTTCTTTATCGCCATCCCATTTGTTCCCACACATTACCTTTTTTAACCCTTATCATCTTTATGTACCTGCTGATCCATTCACCTCAGTGTTTTGTTTTTCCCTCTAACACAGACAGAGCAGCTGGTTACTCTTTGGATTCTCTTTATTGTCACAATTGCTGGAAACTCCATTGTGCTGTTTTCTACCTGGAAGAGGAAGAGAAAATCCAGGATGACCTTCTTTGTCACACAGTTAGCAATCACAGGTAATGTGTGGGGATATGGATATATGGTGTGGGTTGTAGGATTCAGACTGACAGGGTATTTTGCATTAATAAGCAAATGCAAGATGAAATGTGAAGAATTTGGTTGCCATTTATAATGAACCTTTGCACTGAGCATAAGTTCTGCCCTGGAGGAGGTAAATAGGCTGAAGTTAGTGGGCTTATATTTGTGTGTGTTTTTTTATTTAGCATATGATGATACAGTGATCACAAAGCAGATACATGTGCTGAATTTGCTCTTGGTCACATGCATGTTATTACATGTTGCAATATCTGTGTTGAATACAGCCCATGCATTTTGACAGTTTTACAAGGACTTTTCTTGCAGTCTGGATTTCTGTCATTTCCCTATAGCATTATTCCCAAGTGCTATCAGACATGTAAAGAAAACGGGGGTTGAATGAGTCACCAATGCTCTCCTGCTACAACCTCTTTAAAGGACTTTAAGACTGTATTGTTTCATCCATGTATGCAGGCACTGAGGCAAGAAAGCAACTTCCTCTCTGCATTACAAGGGGCTCTGGTTTGTCTCTAAAGGTTGTAAGTAAAAATGCTACTGTTTATAAGGAGGAAAGCAGCTTGATCCAAAGCCTACTGAAGTTGATGAGAATATTTCTAAGTAGTCTATGGGTTTTGAAGAAGACTGAAAATATACAAAGAGAGTTTAGAAATTCATGTGTTGTTGAAGAAGTAGTTACAACAGGTGGGAATCAAATCACAGCACAAAAATATAAGTGACCTGCGTAATCCAAAAGCATTTCTGACATGCACTTTTTGTGGTCATTGTAACAGATTGAATTGCAGGTATTCCAAAATGATTTTTCCTGCAGGGAAAATGTCCCCAGATCCCAGTGCAATGTCTCTTCAATGACACCTTTCTACAAAGAGTAATTGTTGCTGTATCTTTATCATAGGCAGTGTTTCTCAGGAACAGTTTTACATTTCCAATAAAGAGCAGTCAAAGGTATGTTTGTTTGCCCAGTCATTTTGCTGCCTCCTCCTGTCATGGCTGTGAGAAGATTGTAAAACTGTAAAAGCAGTGGCATAGAGTCCTCAGATTTTTACCCAGACTGTTCACAAGTAAATGAGCTTCCCGCTACAATACATGGGAGCTCTGCCTGACACTGAGGTGAGCAAAGCCTTGGAGAGCTGGTTTTGCCCTTAATATGACTTAGGGTGTATCTTCACAGTACAGTAGAGCAGTGATGCCTGTGATTTTGGTTGTCTGGGTCAGATGAATAGCATGGGGCCAGTCTGCAGGCCAGAGCAGATCCTGTGCCAACCCTGAACACTAGGATTGGGCCCCACACCCCCTCTTCATAGTCCCACCCTGCTGGGATCACGCTCCAGGGGCCCTGCATTACCCTGGTCTGGGCCCACTGATGCCCCTTGCACCCAATTTAGGCTGCAGAGCCATGGCCTGCAGACTTTCCCACAGATCTGTGGGGACTCTGAAGGCTGAATGACATAGTGCTATGGGCAAGATCTGGCCCATGGGCTGGGGGGTTGAGCACCTTTGCAATACAGAACTGTGTGGAGATAGCCAAGCCAGGTCCCAGCAGGGTGCTTTACAGTTCTGTGCTAATGGCTAGGGACAGACATTCAAAAAGCCTGAGCCTGCCTTGATTCAATCTTTGCAGGTTAGTCTAAACTGGTTAGGCTGAACCTGTTTGTAACCAGACAGATATTCTCTTTAGACTGAGGAAATTCAGGCACATGCCTGCAGTGGGTCAGGCTAGAAACCAGGGGGCGCTGGAGCAGCCCTTCCTTCCCTTCCGTAGTGCTAAGCTGGG
>NW_005841971.1:2096467-2100150 GCF_000455745.1 Alligator sinensis
CCAGGCCCAGCCAGGGCGCTCTGATTAGGGAGGTCTGCCTGCACCATCCCAGTCTTTTCCCCACTGGCTGCTCAAGGGGCAGGAATGTTGCCAGCTCCCAACCCCTTGCTAGTTCTCTGAGACAAGGGAGGGGATGCAATGCATCCATCTGCTGATGATATGGACCTTTTCAGTCTCCCTTCCTGCTTCTTTATAGTGTCTCCAGCAAACTGACAGGTGAGCAAGCCAGCAGAAGGCTGGTAACAGTGTTTATAACCTGATCAGCAAAGCAATAGCCTCTCTCCATTACTTCAAACTCTTCTTAAACAGCTTACCAGCTGACCTGTTGATTAGCTCCAAAAAGACCTAAGCGGTCACTGTTCTGTCTTCCTGTCCCAGTGAAATTGGAGATACACACAGACACCTCTCAGCATTAGCTAGCATACCACATGCCCAGGGTCCATGGGGCTGGGGGTCTGTGCTGGGGGAGATGGGAGGGAAGGGGGGGGGATTTTCTGCTTGAGCAGTGAGCAGCGAGCACCGGGGGGGGAGGGGGGCAAGGGGAAGCAAGGCAGACCTTGCTGTGCCTGCAGTCTCTACAGGAGCTCTGTCCAGGGAGCAGAGGGGAGGACCCAGCCCTGCTGTGGAGCAGAGAGCCCCTCCCAGCCCATAGAGCATGACGGAATACTGAGGGAGTCTGGTTTACCTTAAACTAGCAAGGGGTCTGGGACAGACATTGCATAAAATGGTTTGAGCCAAATCAGTTAAGTCTGATACTACATTCAACCACGTTTATCTCAAATGGGCTTCAGCCATTTTCAAACTGGGTTATGTACACTGAACAGCTGTTCTGTTACAGGTTTAAACCAGTTTCTGATCGCTTGAACTGGTTTATATGTAATGTCTGTCCCTAGCCCAGGGGTGGGCAAAATGCGGCCCAGGGGCCGGCTGTGGTCCACCAGGCCATTCTATCCAGCCTGTGGGGCCCCTAAAAAATTTAGAAAATTAATATTTATCTGCCCCTGGCTGCCTGTCATTCGGCCCTAGATGACTTGCCAAAACTCGGTAAGTGGCCCTCCGCCCAAAATAATTGCCTGCCCCTGCCCTAGCCAATGTGGTTCTATTGTTTCTGTGCTACTTCTGGGAGCTCAGTTAACTCACAGAGGTGATAGACTAAGCAATCTTTTCATGATGGATTATCTTTAATACACAAATAGTAAGCTTGCAATGTTGCAGCTGCCACCTGCCTGCCCATGCTGGATGGAAAAGTGAAAGCAACTAATTAGCCAAGCACTTCTTCCCATCTCCTCCTAAATCCATTGATTTAATTCACTTGGGGTTTGCAGGTTCTGCGAGGAGAATCAGAAACCTTTCTTGCTCCCTGAGGGTATGCTCAGCTTCATGAATTTGAATCGTTCTGTTGACTGCAACATCCTTAAGTACCTTGCTGAGGCTATGATTCAGGAAAGTACTTAACTTTTTTAAATGGCTTTAAGTCAATTCCTGTTCATTAAGAAAGTAAATATATCCTCCAGTACCTGCTGAAGTCTCACTGCAGTCATCTTAGGGCTTTGTTACACAGTAATGTTAGATGGCTCAGGGAGCTCTTAACCCCTGGATTGTCTGTACATAAAGCTGGGTAAACTAGTTTTTAGCACCCTTTAGGCATCTTAAACTTATGCCACTCCAGGACAGGTTTAGCTTTGATCTGTGTTACTCAGTTTATGTTCCATGAATGTGTGCCCACTCCCCAGAGACAAGCTGCCAGAGTTGTAGTCCTCCAGGGTCCCAGGAGACAGTGTGTGCCCCCCACCCCCTTTCTGAGTGGACAACTCACAGCTGTAGCCCCTAGTCAGACCCTTGCTTGCCAGCCCTCTAGTGCTAAGTCACAGCTGTGCAGGTGGGCGATAGTCAGAGAAGGTTTTTAGCTTAAACATGTAACTACTCTAAACTTGAACTAACACTAACACTGATCAACACTGGAAAAGCTTAAAGTGCAATGTGTAACAAGGCCCTTAGATTTAAGCATGTGCTAGTCAAGTGTGTTAATCTACAATATTAATCCTTACACATTTAACTTGGAGGAGCTGTAATACATTTGCCTTGCACAAAATTTACTTTTCAGATGTATTTCATTCTTTCCATATTTCTCCTTTAAAAAAAAGTCTGTCTCTCTTCTCAGAGGTATAAATCAGGAATATTGCCATTCAAATCACTGAAGTTACAGCAAGGTAAAATGGGGGTAAGGGAAAAATATGGCTCACATAATTTAAAAAGCAATTATAATATTTTACAGTTTTCCTTCCCATAAGCTGATTGGTTATACAGCGTGCATGTGGCTTTAATATTAAGATTTTAAGCTCTGTATCCTTCTAGAAAATCCAGGGTTGACATAGTTATAAACTACAGACATTTCTGCATAACTGCAGTGAAGAAGTTACTTTTTAGGATATACAGAACATAATGCAGTTTGAATGGTGCAGTATTATGTTGAATGGTGCAATAATAATAGCATGACATAACTTTAAGATGCTTAAAGGGTGCTTAAAACTAGTTTACCCTTCTTAATGTGTAGACAATCCTGGGGTTAAGAGCTCCCTGAGCCGCTTAAAATTAATTACAAAGTGGATGGAAAGAGAATAAGTGATACAGATGTATGAGAAAAGGAGAAGGCTAATTTTGGTGAAGTAATTTGTAAAATGAGCTTCAGACAAATTGACCTGTCAACCTGCTTCCACTGAATAATTTTCTTTTGAAAGTGCTCAACCGATTTCCAACACTGAAGTCCCAGAAACACAGCTTTAAAGTGATGATGAAATGCAATTGTTTTCATCACAGAGCAATTTTTCATGAACTGAGATTCAGGCAAGTTTTCGTTCACCACTTGAGGCCTCTTGTAATCCTTACACTTAGCATGAGAGTAAAAATAGGTATACAACTGTGTTTTGTGACCACATTTGGTCAAATACCATTTTACAAGTGCTATTTGTAGTGCTATTTTACAAGCGCCATTTTACAACTGCTTTTCTAATACTATGTCATTTGGCCAGCTGTATTATCAACCAAATAATAGCTGTTGAATAATATAGCTGGTAAATAGTATACTGGCAATATTATTCAATCAGATATAGTTATTAGTGATGACTGAATTTATAAAGATTCTGGTAAGTGGCCAAAAATACAGCTGTTCCTGAAAAGTTGAGCTGGCATATTGTGAATATTACCATATTTACTTGATTTGCAAACAAGGTTTCCCATTTAGACATGGGGGAAAAAGCCCCACATTTTGGAATTTGAGCAGGCGGATGCAGCTCCTGTGGCCATAGCTTCAAACCCAGGCTGGGGCTGCAGCTGCAGCCACAGCAGCATCTGCAGCAGCCTGCACCTCTTCTTCACTTCCCACGGCCTCTGAACCCACTGCCTCTCTTTCCTGTAGCCTTGGGCCCCATCTTCCCCATCTTTCCCTGTCTCCCCCCATACTGCTTCTGCCCTTTCTCAGCCTCTGGCCCTTGGCTCACCTCCCCCACCCCTCCAGACTGGGACTGTGTCTGTGACTCAGGCTGCAGTGGGGATGGAGCCTGCTGGCAGCGAAACAAGGGTAAGTGGGGAATGGCAGGTGGGGAGATGGGAGAAGCAAAGGCCTGAGGCTGCAGAGGTTCAGGCACAAGGGGGAGTAAGTGTGTGTGTGTGGGGGGGGGGGGGGG
>NW_005841971.1:2100160-2100378 GCF_000455745.1 Alligator sinensis
GCTGCCTGCCCCTCTGCCTTTCCAGCCATCTGCCCTCCTACTGCCTGCACCCACTGTCTCCCCCACCATCTCCACACCACATGCCCCTTAAAGACTATCCCCCAATGCTCCCTCTATCATACAACCTACCACTTAGCCCCCTACTACCCTCACCACCTTCTCCCCACTGCTTCCCCCATTGCCTGTCCCCTTACTACCATTCCCACTGCCTCAGCCTG
>NW_005841971.1:2100388-2109184 GCF_000455745.1 Alligator sinensis
CCTGGTAGGAACAAATTTAGACCGATCCCCAATGCTTAGATTCTATTATAGTCCGTGTGTCCAGGGTCTGGAAAAGACTCCCCCAGAGGTGGTGCAACCACCTATTCTGGACTCATTCAAAAGGTGTTTGGATGTTTATCTTGCTGAGATCATTTGACCCCAGCAGACTTTCTGCCTCTGGCAGGGGGCTGGACTTGATGATCTCGTGAGGTCACTTCCAGCCTCTGATGTCTATGAAATCTATAAAATCTATGGAGTGTTATAACCATTTATACATTTTCCATGTATAGAATCAAATTATGGAGCGGGGGTGTCTTATATTTGGGCTTGGGTAATTACAGTATATTTCTGGTGTTTTCTTCTTCGTACCTTAAGCTAGCCCAAAGCTATTCTAACATTATCAGAGGGCTCAATTCAAACAGTTACTTTAACACATTCCTAATGTTAATAATGGCCATCGTTCTATTGGTATCAATGAATCTATATACTTACTTATGTGCTGTCAGGGACATAATGAGCAGAAATACAGTACAGAATCAAGAATGTAGGTTTACTTCTAATGAATTGCACCACTCAATTTAACAAAGCAAAAATATATTGGGTTATAGTATACATAATGCCAGTGTAACTCTAATTGTATTATATCAGTTTTTGAAAGTGATTTTGTTTCAGAATTCAATCTTAATCAGGGTTTAAATGCAGTGTTGGGTTTGTGTCTCCCTTTAACTAATTAAATATATTTTTTGGAATCTACTTTTTACTTTCAGATTTAGTTCAAGCCTTTTGCCTTGTTTTTAAAATTTCTTTTTCTATTTAAGTGCTGAATCATATGGATGACTTCAGATTTATATAAAAATAGTAAGGAAGATATTTTAATAATGCTCCTCTGTATCAGTGTCAACTTCTTTTTTTTATCCTCAAGAGACTGGATATTTTAGAAACACTCAGTCCATAAGTGATGCATTTACTTAGTGGAGAGAGAACATGGTCAAAAAGCTGCACTATGGCACCTTTTAGGTATAGTAGTTTATTACAGAAGCCTCAGTAGATTTATGGTGTCTTACAATGAAATGCTTAGGGGTAAATCACATCCTTGCTTCTATAGCTGGATGGAACCAATGCAATTCTGTTATGTAAACAAGCAGGGCAGGGTCCTCTGAAACTCGTTGCAGTAATGTACAGGTAGGTGTAGCTATGAAGGCAGGGTTAGACTTTCCACCGTTAACACCAAAGGCAGACTCAAATAGCTTCCATGGAGCTTGAAAACATTTCTTTTTTCTGCCTTCTGCTAATCAGAGGAAGGATGGTTTATAAACTAAAGTACAGGAATGCAAGCTGTGCCAATGTCTTTGTGTGACCTTGGCCCAGGCAATGTGGGCCTTCTGTCAACCTGACTATGTACAACTACTGTGGAAGTAAGGGACTGTCTAGCATGGATAAACATGAAAGAATATAATCATACCCCTCCCCTCTCTCACAGCCTGGCAATCTCTCTCACAAAGATATCCCTCCAAAGATACCACCACCAAAAAGAAATATATAACAAATTCAGGTCAAAATAATTATGGCAGTAACATAACATTTGCAGACTGTCTCTATGCTATGTCCCTATCCTTTTTTCTTTGGCTCTTTTGTCTGGGTAAATCATAAGCTGTGTGACAAAGGGACTGTGATTTCCTTTCTGTTTGTGCAATGCCATGCAAAAAGGAGCCCTATTTTAGTTGGTCTCCAGGCAGTACCAAAATGAACATGATAAACAGCTTTCTTGGGCTTCACTTCCTGAACTGTAAAGTGGGGATTATAATGCTGCTGTACTTCTAAGGAGCCATGAGTATGAATTCATTTATGTTTTCAGTGTGCTTGAATACCAACATGACCATGATTATATAGAGTTCACGCTACAGGACTTTTTAATGCGTGTTCCTGCAACTCTGCTGGATTACCGTATAAGATGATGAAGATCCATGGAAGACTGGAAAATGCATGCTCATTGCCATTAAGACTCGTAGTAGAGATATCTTTTATTAGACCAACAAGATTTTTGTGAAAAAAAAATCTTTAATGGCAAGCTTTTGGGCACAAACACCCTTCACTAGGCATTAGAGAAAAGTTCTCCTGGGTAGAAATGAAAGTTCATATTTCATAGGATTTCACAGAGTCAATAGATGGAAAACTCCTCTGGGCAGTCAGTTCATAGCTGGTATGGAGACTCTCACCTCCTGTGAGGATCTGTAATGATGCAAATGACCTCGAAACAAAGGCAGGAGCAGTGTCTCAGGTTTCAAGTGGTCACAGTTGCTTTCTGCTTGGGAAAATATGAAGATTTCATTTTAAAAATCAGCTAAAATTCAATATCTTCCATGTGTTAGGTATCCAGGTGGTAGCCATATTGATCTAGAGGAAAAAGCAATCAGGACTTGTAGTAGAGATGATATCATTTATTAAACCAACAAGATTTGTGCAAAAATCAGGAGAACTTTTACAATCTTTTCTCCGGTGCCTGATGAAGGGTGTTTGTGCCCAAAAGCTTGCAACTAAAGAATTTTTGTTTTGCAAAAATCTTGTTGGTCTAATAAAAGATATCAACTTTCCTATGAGTCATGATTGCTTTTTCCTCTAGACCAATACAGCTACAACCTGGATACCTGCTCATTACCATTCAATTTACATGACTGCTTACCCAAGTCCCAGAAGTTTAATGTGAAAGATTGAAGCAAAGGGTATTTATTGGTGCTATTGAAGAGATTACAGATATCTGTTCATCCTTTCCCACACAGCTGTATATTTGGACCTCTTCTTCAATTTCTGTTAATTTGTGGGAAAAGCTGGGGGTCATCTGAGATCTAGGGTGGTTTTACCTTTACTTGGCTTTTCCCCCAAAGCACCAGAATGGACAATTCAGTATCCACAAGTTCTAGGATATGTATGGTAGGCAAATTATTCCCATGATTACCTAATGAATCTTCAAACTGTCATTAATATGCAGATAGAAAAAAAAATCTCTAGTGATCTTTAGATCATTTGTGTTTTTAATTGCATGTCTCTGACCTCAGGAAGAACATATGCCAGACAGAGGATGGGGAAATGAGAAGATTTTAACTTAGTCTCATAAAACTTGTTCTTTTCTCAGCATAAATAGACATGAAATAACACAAGGGCCATACTTTTCATTCCATCCAAAAAGAGCACACACCAACTGCTGAAGCTTCCTTAGCCTGACGAAGAGTTTTTGAACCCAAAATCTTGCTTAATAACTATTCTCCAACCATTTGGGTTGGTCTAATAAAAGATATCAAATTCACCCAAGGAACCTTGTCTGCCTATGTCCTTAAACCAACACGGCTACAACCCAAACCCCTGCATAATTGAGTGAATGAATTCCTCTGCTTGAAAACAAATATTCAAAGTTTTCATTTTCATAAATTGACAATGCCTTCCTTCTAATGGGTTGCAGGTGAAGTGAGGATTATATCAGGAGGGCCACATGCAAACTGGTAAGGTAAGCACTTACTGGATGAGTCTACACAAGATGCAATGTTGCCATCGCTCATTGCTATGGCAATGTAGCTTATCACTATAGCAACATAGCATCAGCAGGCACAAACCATGACACCAATGGTGGTGCTCGTTTCTACTGCACAGTAGGGTCAAAAACGACCCGTGCACCACCAGGACTGCACAGTAATTGCAGTTACTGTGCAGACATTTAGTACTTACTAAGAACTGCACAGTTAGGGGCACATGTAGATGCACCCACTGAGGCATAACTAGAACTATGCACCCAAGGCTGTATCTACACAGCAAGCTAGAGAAATGCAACACGGTAGATTTTTGTCATAGTCATCAGCAATCTCTCAGTTTGAGGATGATCTGTACCACAACTCACTGAGGGGTCTTGAGATGACTTAAGAGTCAAATCCTTGAGCCACAGACCTGTCCACAGAAATTGTAGGATTTTCAGCAGGGGAGAGTTAGCTGTAGATTAGACTTTCTCTCCTTTTCCTTCCTCTGTTCTCTCTCCTCTGCTTTGAGAGCAAGATGATTTACTTTGCAACAGACAAATGCAGTTGAGAATATGGCACCATTGAAGTCAGTCAGCAGCTAGCTCCTCCCAGCTCTTGCTGTAGGTATACATTTTCTTGAGGTATGCCTTCAATATGTCCTTGTACCATTTCATCTGTCCATGATGAGACCTCAGGCCATTACTAAGTTGGAAGCAGAGCACTTGTTTTGGGAGTCTAGATTGGACATTCGTACACAATATCTGGTCCAGCAAAGTTGGTTTTTGAGGATCGCTGACTCAATGCTGGTAACATTGGCTTCAGCAAGGATACTGACATTTGTATGACAATCGTCCCATTTGATGTGGAGGAGTTTTCAGAGGTATCATTGGTGATACCTCTCCAGGCTCTTAAGATGGCAATGGTAGGTCACTCATGTTCCACACCCATAGAGGAGAGTGGGGATGAAGACTGCATTTTAGACCTGGATCTTGGTGTCTTTCCAGAGCTCATGATGAATAAAGGCATGCAAAAGCAATTTCCCAAAGAAGGCACTTGTGTTGGATCTCTTCATCAATGCTCACTCTCTGAAAGAAGTGACTAGTGAAGTAGGCTAAATGCTCAATTACCTCTAGGGTCTTTCCCTCAATATGGGGCGGCAGGGGTGGGGAGGTCACATTCATTGCCTAGGTCAGGCTGATAGAACACACAAATCTTTTCCACGTTGAGATAGAGGCCAAAAGTTCAGTAGGCTTCTCTGAAAAGATCCAGTGCAGCTTGGAGGTTTTCCTCAGTGCATGCAAGGATGGCACAGCTGACAGTATATTAAAGGTCAAGGATGGTTGTTTGAGTACTTTGGTCTTTGACTGAAAACATCTCAGATTGAAAAGCCCTCCATCCATTCAGTATTCTAGGTTTTACTGTAGCAACGTGACCTGCATCATGCAAAGTGATCCAAATCAATCCAACCCCAGCTGTTGCAAAACCCATCAGGAAGTTAAAATTCATTCAGCACTTCTGTTTTGGGCTGAAAAGAACCCTGTGTGCTTGGACTTAGGTTTCTGCAATGCTCAGAGCCTGAAGTTCTCTAATCTTTAGATTAGAGAAATTTTACAAAAGATGGACATGCCAATACCATTTCAGGTGTGAAAAACTTTACAACACCTGGTCTAGGTTTAGGCAGTTTACTTTAAGCTGCCAAAACCTATACTGGGACCTGCACGTGCAGCCATTTGCCACTGCTAGACACAGTGTGAGCAGCCCAAGGTAAGTAATTCAGGGTGAGGGGAGGTGCTAATGGGTCCAGGGAGGGGCCAGAGTGGGGCTAAAAATAGCCCAGTCAAGGTTGGGTGGGATAGGAATATCATGGCCCTGGGGCTGGGGTTGGGGCTGGGGTGGGACCTGGGCTTCCCTAGCCCTGGAGTTGTCCTATGAACACATGCTGGGTTGACTCTTTCTGGATCTAAGACCCTTTCTAGTGCACTTCTGGAGGTGCACTAACTTAGATTAGGCATGCCATTTTTGGCCAGTTTAAACCCTCTGAATATCTGCCCAAGTGGGCATTTAGATTGAGCTAACCCTAAACCAGGCACTCAAGATGGTTCTTTAGAGGTACTGAACTCTCCCAACTGACTATAATGATAGGGGTTTTCAACCCTGTCTATCTGAATTACCCTCCTGGGGCCAGATGCCTAATTTTACACAGGTAGAAGCCTAAAAAGAAGCATCTGTGAGATAACCCACCTCTTTTCTTATTTGTTAGTCTGTCTCATCTGTACAGTTATATCCAGACTTCTGCAGACCAAGGAAGCTTTAAAGTTTCATAAAACTGTTATTTTCTTGAGGTTTTTTTAGTCTCAGCACAAAATGAGAATCAATTTATCATGAGCAAAAATAGCAGCTGGGAATAAAGAAGACACAGCTGGGAATAGACAGTGCAGTAGGGGTATTGGCACCACTTGTTTGTGTCCAAAGCCAAGTTCAGCTTTTTAGTACCTGCAGGAGCAAGGTCTATATTTTGTCACAACAGTTAGCAAGCTTTTCAGCACCTAAGTACTTAATCTGTGTTTCCATTAGATGCACGAAAAATCCACCTAGTCTATCTTTTTCTTGCCTTTTTGACAATAAAAGGGCTGCCTAGTGATTGTGACATGAAACAAGGAAAAACAGGATTAAAAATTCACTATTCCACCACAGACATTTACTATGACCACACTAGTGAAAGCTTCTGTTCTTTTTTTGTTCAGTGTACAGTAATTCAGTGTACCATCTGTAGGATGTCTTGGCTGAGTGCTTACATTCAGGTATGCTATGTCCTTTCTGTAATGGTAGCATAGAAGCATTGTTCCCTGGAAAAGAAGGGTCTTTCTATGTGTCTTTGTTCAGGATTTGAGTGGCTACATAGTGGCCCAACTCAATGTGCAAGTGGGCCATCTCTGGCCATTTATGCTCTGTTGTGATCCTCTTCAATCCTGAATAAAAATGTGAATTGTATGCAAGTCCCCAAAATATTAGTTGCAGAAAAACCACAACTAGTCACTGTTTAAAAAAGGAGAAGACTTTTCTACTTCTTAACTCAGGAACCTAGTGGCCATTTGCCCAGTGAGCATGAGATTTAAGTTTTAAGCTCTTATCAGTGAGGGCATGGGACAATATCTCCCACTTCCTAGCAAAAAAGCCCTAATTATAAGGCCATAGTCTAAACATTGCTAAGTGCACCGTCTTTTCCTGCCTGCTGAAGCTGGCCTACTGGGGATCAGAAGGAGGAGAGCAAGCCAGAGTAATTATGTTTCAGTGTACTGCCCTTGAGAGAATGGGTGTCTCTGTTGCTATCCCACTGGTGTTTTGCATTCAATCATTGTTGGCTACAGTAGAAAGAAATGAGTGAGCTTTTGCTCCATTGTGGGAAGGAACAGGGCATGCGTAAATAGGTCTGTCAACACAGGAGTAAATCTTGCCTGTGAAGAACAGAGGAGAAACAGCATCCTAAATAAGACCACTTCCCTCCAATCTCTCGTCAGAGTGGTAGAACTTGAAAGAAAGGGATTTCTTAAGAAGCCAAACAAAACCAGGTGTTAGTGTCAGCATTTAAATATTCAAAGAGACACAGACAGGAGTTGTGTGGGTGAGAGAGAGAAACAAAAGAACAAGCTTTTAAAGGGAGAAGCAACTATATTTGGCTACAGGACTAGTTAATGTAAAAGGAAGCTTGCTGGCTAGAGAAGTGAAAGGGAGGACATGCCATGTCCTGGAGGAGAAGCTGTCTAAGGAGAGAAGCCCAATGAGAGGGCTTGGCACCCTGAAAGTACACAGGTCCTGGTCCTGAAGAACGTTTCTGAGTGGTGAGGAACATGAAGCAGGGAATAGTCTGTGGATGTTTTCTCTAGATACATATCTTTCTTTAACTGTCTCAGGTATGGTCTGGTTGGTCTTGGAACCATCTGCAAAATTCCTGTATGTGTATTTCAGTTATCTCAAAGGCTTGGGGAAATACACAGTGAGGAGGAGCTCCCACAAGTTGTGGGCTCTGGAAAGGGTGTGTGTAAATAATCAGAGTGCTTTGGGTGCTTAGCATCAATCCTAATGCAGCTGAACTGCACCAGACATAAACAGAGGAAAAGATAGTGCTAGAGTCTACCCAAACTCAGGGAAGCTTAAGAGCATGTGGGTTTAGTGTGTGGGGTCCAAATAGAAGAGGCAAAAGATAGACTGGCAGGGAGACTTTGGCTAGGGTGGTGATGCAAGTTCACTACCTACAAAGGTCATTATTGACTTGTTGAAAAAACAAAATATTTTTTTCCAGTTTATGTTAACACAAGGCTCTCTCGTTTTTGAGTTGAAAGCCAATTTTAATCATACGGAGCTCAGACTTGCAGCCTGCACTCTGAAAAACACTTAAAGATCACATTTTAGCAACTTTGAAAAAGATTTATTTGGAAGACAATGTAATAGAGTAACATTTCTGTGTGTATTCTGTCACCTGTACTCTGACTATTTGAGACTTTCCCAGTCTTGAACAAGGTGAGATATGGTCTGTTGTGGCCTGGTTTTCAATAAACACATCTGAAACAAAATGGCATGATCTTAGAACAATGTTTGGATTCCAGAGCTCCCATCTGAAATGCCCTAATGAAAGCTTGGACAATAATGAAATCTCTAAAGTCTGCTGTTAGAGGCAGGGAGCAGGGAACTGTCATCATCTCAAAAAAAAACATTGTTAGTCACTATTATTGATGCTCTTCATTTTAACCTGATAAATGCCAGAGCTGTCTTTTTTCCTGCTATAATGCAGAGCTATATAAGCTTGCCTATTCTGCAAATATTTTGAAAGCAGCAATTTCCAACCTGTTTTGCATGGATGATGGTCTTGAGAAGCCCTGCAATTGGCCAGGGCAATGTCCAGGATAGCACTTAGTTGAAACCACTGTAAGCAACTGTTTCAGGAAGCACTCTATTTCAAGGGTTGTCAACTGGGGGTACGCGTACCCCTAAGGGTACTTAGAAAGGCCATGAGGGTATGTGTGGGTGGGCAGGCAGGCAGGGAGGGAGTACGCCCCAGGGCACAGTGGTAGATTCTACCCCGATGTGTTCCCATACTTTGCTTCTTACCTAGGGGTTCTGCTTTCTCACAGCCAGTCACATGTGCACCTCCATGGGCTGGTGATGGGCACACAATGGGCCAGGCGCAAGGCCTGTCACCAGCCCATGGAGCTGCACGTGCAACTGGCTGTGAGAAAGTGGTGTGGGGTGTGACAGTGGCGGGGGTGCGGGGCAGTGATGGTGATGGTGGAGGTGC
>NW_005841971.1:2109194-2111662 GCF_000455745.1 Alligator sinensis
AGAGACACACTTCCCCCACACCCCACCGTTCTCAATCTGGCCCCGCCCCGCTCCTTCCCCACACACGCACTTACCTGCTGGGATGGGGGTGTCCGTGTGTGTTTCTGCATCTGCATGTTTCTGTGTGTGTGTGTGTGTGTGTGTGTGTGTGTGTGTGTGTGTGTCTGTTTGTGCCTGTGTGCACGTGTGTGTCTTGGAATGGGAGGAGAGAGAAGGTGCTGCTGAGCTTGGAGGGGAAGGGAGGAGATGTGGAGAGTGTGTGTTGGGTGGCAGAGATCCTTACCTGGTTTGGGGGCTTAAAAAAATTCCCCAGATGCTACTCTCATGGCAACGTCTGCCTGCCCAGGGTAGGGAGAAGGAAAGACTGGGACTAGGGGAGTGCAGTTTCCCATGCAGCCCTGGTTGCTGCTCCTGCACCACCTTTTTCATAATCCTGGATCCACCTATGTCCTTAGAAATAAAAGTCTCACTGAAAATCTATGTGACCTCAAATCACTGAAGCTGTTTTGAAAAGCCTAGCCCTAACATTTCTTTAAACTTCAGCATTACCAATCCCAAGTTCTAATAAGAAAGGGGGAGTATTGAGTAGCTCAAGCACTCTTTTCAAAACAAGGTGATGACGCAAACCTAAGGAAGATGCATGACAGGGAGCTGATAGAGAGAGATTTCTTGTAGACTCCATGTGACATGCAGCATGAAGGATACCAAGGAAACAAATACTATTTGTTTGTGCCCTTGAGCATTCCTGGAATAGAATTAATAAATAACTTCCTAGTGGGCTATCATGTGAAAAATTCATACATCAAATCACAGGTACCCTACCTTGCTCGGAATATTTTGAACTTGAACAGAACACGTTGCTCTCTGTTTTCTTGGATGGCAAAGCAGTGTTGATAGGATTGGAAGATAATAAACAATCCTTAGATGCATCAGCTCTATACAACTGCAGCCTTCTTTCATTTATAGATGCACATTGCTCCTGTGGAGAAGAAAAACCACATAAACACTCTAGGTGCTGAGAACAATACTTACCATTTCTAGTCCTTACAAAAAGAGCCATTTGCATTCAAGTGTCAAGGGCTTAGCATAAAAATATCTTTCCCAACTAGACATGAGTCTAACTAAACGGTGAGCATTCTTACCCACAAGTCTTTTACCAGGAGCTCACTTTCTTCTTTCATAGTAAATGTCTTCTCTGCTCCTGCACAGAGAACTGTGAAGCTGGGGCACTATACCCATACTGATCTTGGACTTCAGTGGGACCAAATGGAGGTACAAAGGACAATCTGGCTGGGTCTCAGGACAAGCAGAGCTTTCTTGTGGGTAGGCAACAATGATTAAAGAAATAATGATGATCCTGATCTTGTTAGTACTTTTCCTGTTTGATCCCATAAGAAGTTGACTAGGTACATGTTTTGAGACTTGTAGTATTTTTCCTCAAGCTGCAGTAAATGGTTACACTAGAAACAGAAGATATACATGAATCTAGAAGTCAGCGATTTGAGTCTAACAAAGTTCAAGGAGCTTCAGGAATCTGAGTTGCATGCAGTCCCTTGGTATTCTTTAGCCATATTCAGCAGGTTATGCTTTCGGTCTGCAATGGGGTACCAGCTGGCAAAAGAGAAAAAACTGAATGTTGCTGCAATTCCTTATCTCACAGCTGTCCGACTTCGAAGCCCCCAGGGGCTGCAAAAGCTACACCAGGTGCACTGTGCAGATGATCCCCTTGCCCAAGTTGGCACTGTGCACCCATGTGGGCAATGCCCGCCCCCCCTGCTGTGCTGTGTGGGTGCATGAGCATGATCCTCCACTCCCTGCTACAATGTGTGCCTGTGCAGGAGCCCCTGCGCGCCACACTGACATGTGCCTCCTGCCCCCAGCATATAACCTCAATCTCTCTCTGGACACAGCCCTAGCTTTAGCTCACTGCATTGTCCTGCCTTGTGGCAGAAGTGGCAGCTGAAGGAAGGATGGGGGAGCCTGAAAACTCTGACTGCTACTGCAAATGGAGCAATTGACAGAATCACAGCTTAGTGAATACCTGGGGAGAGCGCATTAAGCTTTTGTGGGCCTCATGTGGTGCATGGACTGTGAGTTGAACAACTTTGCCTTCTCTGTTTGTTATGTAACTAGAACTGCGACAGAAAAGAGGTGCATTTAAGTTCTGCGTTGGTGAACAGAATGGGCCCTATTTGCTACAGACATAACCTGGTGAAATCCTGTTACCATCAGTGGAATTGCATTCCTTTTCACCAGTATTCATGTTGACCTGGCCTCTCTAAATATGGCAAATGTATTATTTTCCCACAAAGCTTAGTACATGTGCACAAAGGCAATTTTTTCACTGACTTCTATGGGCTTTGAAGTGAGGTTATCATCCATGCCGGGTTTGAAGTTTTGCAGAGAAGCCAATTTTCAGTACATTTTTCAGGGATGAAAAGGTATGTGGAATATATCTTATCAGCAGG
>NW_005841971.1:2111693-2126612 GCF_000455745.1 Alligator sinensis
CATGCTCAGTTCTGTTTCTACCTGGCCACTCGGAAATTCAACAAACTTTCTTTGGCTCAGCCCAAAGGGTAATCTGTTTTTTAACAAGGGCCAGAGCATTCTAGCTAAACTATAAAATGCCTCTACAAACATCAGTGTAGTGTCAATGCCTTTCTGCAACTTCACAAAACATTTGTCATCTAGAAACCTATGATGAGCAATTGGAATAAACATGCAAAGGGCAATAGCACTAAGTTTAACATACAAAAGAGGACAGTATCCAAGCTGTTTTCAGAAGATATGGGGAGGTTGGGGATCAGGGTTGATTGGCTTGAGGAACCCAAAGAGATGCAGGGAAAATTCTTACCAAACAAAAAAAAAAAAGAGGGAGCAATTTTAATTGTTTAGAAAGTCATTATACTGAATATAGATAGTTCTTGAAAATTCAATTGTCCACTGAAGAATTTATGTAAAATTTGGAGCTCAGGTTCTGTCAGTATGGAGTGAGACAGGAAGACTTTAGTTTTTAACTGTTAATCTCGTAAGATTGTTAAGGCAATTTTAATTTGAAAGGTATTTCTAATGGCCCCATGATTTGAGCAGCATTCCCCTATAGTTTCTGTTAGACCCCGACTCCATGCAGCGCCCAACGACTAGGGAGATGACGATCCAATTGCTCATGGATCCTGCTACTCATTAGCCAGAGCAAGCAGAGAACAAACACCAGTACACATTGCTCACAACAGCTTTATTCAGAATGGAGACAGCTTTAGACTAGCTCCCTTACAGATACACAGCCTGTGAAACCGGGGAGCCACAGTGAACAATAGTTCTTTCCACATTTATATACCTTGGTTCATGCTCATTAACATTTACTCCACCTTCGCCCCTCCTTTGGTTCCAGCCATATCTCCTCCTTTCCCAAGCTGTGCCTCTGTTTACTGTTTACTTCATTAGCATGGAATCACCTATGCATTTCACTCATTTACATGTCTTTTTGCTATGAGTGCATATCTAAGACCTTGATTCTACTTCTTTGGTCAATGGGTGGACTTTCACCAAAACCTGGAAGCTTCTGGAGTCTTCTTTACCAATCACCATTCACCTTTTTGCATATGTTTATCTCGGATTCTGTTACCAATTACGTGCTGTCTTTCACATTCCAGTCTGTTTTTCAGTCCCATGTTGAACCATCTTTCACATTCCTAAGACTTCACCTTATTCACAGCACGTAGACTTACACAGACTCACTTGCTGCTTTTTCTCAGAAAATGGTTGATGCAGTTAAGATGGTTACTTAGCATAAGCAAATGGCTGGCTTAGTATAAGCATTTATAAGCAAAATCCTCTTTAACTTCTAATGGTACATATTTTACAACACTATTATATTGTTAAGAAAATGCTTGTCTGAGCATCTTGCAATATTATTTTTAATATATCATTCTGCCTTGTGGTTGGCAGCTTTTGCTAGGCCACAGGTTATAGCCTTTTATTCAGCTGCAAATCCAGTGCTCCCCAAAATCCATATACAGTCACCCTAACAGTTTCCCCTCTGGTGAACGCATGAAAGGCTGATTTCTAGTTGATCCTTGTTACCAAATTTGCCCATTACTTTGGGGTGTGCTCATTTATTAGGGATAGTTTCTAGGGTCTTGGTGATTCTGTCAATGTGCTGCTTGTGTTACTATACGGAGCTGTATTTCTCCCTTCTGCAAGCCCTCACCCCCAGTGGAGCTATCTTGCAGGACTCAATCTCAATGGGACTGGGTTCCTCCAGTCACCAAATCAGTCATACACACAAACACACACAAATTAACGTGACACGCCTGACCTGGCCGGGCTGATCAGCATGGACAGGCTGACACCCTCATATGCCAAGAATCAGTTCATAAGAGCAACAATAAAATGCAGTCAAACACAAGCACACAGGTAAACAGAATCCCTCTGAATCCGGCTGGGTGTCCAGCTGACACCCTCATGGGCCAGCATTCAGTTCATAAGGGCACGTCTGAGTCAAACTGGGTCAATCAGCCTATACAAGCTGATCCCCTTATGTGTTTCAAACTCAGCACGTCCCAATCTTTGGCCTCTTGATGAGCAGACCCCACAATAATTTGGGCTTCACAGGGATCTTTAGCATAGGTAAAAGAAGCGTTGCTGCAGAGCACGGGAGGAAAGAGAAGCAGAGAAGGAAAAATATACCCAATTACTACCAGTTTGACTATAAAAGTTATTTATTGCTAAGCATATGAAATATATAATAGTACTAGTAGTAATAGACATGCAAAAGAAAAACAAACACCAACAATGACAATACTACCCTGGTTTCACTAAGTATTTGGGGAAACTTAGCTCAAGCTTAACTGATACAGTTCAGGTTCAGAAGTTTATGCCTAGAAAGAAGACAGAGAACGCTGGGATCTCACCTAGTCCACGGTACTCAGGCTGCAAAGCTGACAGGCACAGTCCGTAGCACAATCCTTGAAGAGAGAGATGATCTGTTCTTCCAGCGTCCCAAGAACGACAGGGGATGGTGTCAGCACAGGGGTTTTCTTCTTCTCCTTCTTTCCTCCTGCTTCTACTTCTTTTCCTTCCTTTTCCTCTTCTAGCAGCACACACACTTACAGATTTTTATACCCTCAGTTCAGCTGCTTTGAAGCACCCTCAGTAGTGTAAATCATTGTCTTTTCTATTGACAAGGGGTTATCTGGTTTGGACCATCTCAGGAAACTGATTGATAATCAGGAAACACTTAAGATTAGGGAGTAACCCAAATACTTGGGAGCCAGCTTGAAATTCCTATGGGTGGCAGATATACTGATGGGATATCTCATGGTTTCTTCAGGAACAATAGATAGCTTGCAGCATCAGGATTTTGGATTTTTACTTGTTGTGCACAAGCCTCAGCTTAGCATGACTTTTCCAGATCTTTCTATAGTCTTTTAACAGACTTAAAGCAATTATTGGGGTGCTCATAACCTTTTGTGGAGAGGACTCCCACCAGTCGTCTCGGGAAAGATATGACAACACATGGGATTAGGGCTCCAGCAGGCTGGATGCTGTGATGAACCCTTAACCATTGTTCAAATGTTGCCCATACCCCCTCTGACTCGGTCTCTTGCCTCAGCATTCCCTAACCCAGCAACCGAGTTTTAGTCAATCAAGTTTAAATAGGCCTCCCATAGTGGGACTGGGGAATGTACAGCCCGAGATGCCTATTAAACTTAGAGCTGTGTGTGTGTGTCTGGGGGGGGGAAAGTCCTTAGCAAATCCAGATTAGAACTGGTCTGATAAATGCTGAGCTGGGTGTGTGTGAACATGGGCTGATTAACATTGGAAGCACAGATTCCCCATCATGCAGCGCTCTCCTGCTTCTCTGGTCCCAGAATTCACTGCAGTCTCTGCTTCAGGCTTTCTGTTTTCCATCTCTCATGTAAATGAGACCTAGGGCAGTTGATTCACTCTTGTCACCCTTATCTGGTGAGGGTCTTAGGTGCGTCTCTCACTGCATCTTAATCAGTTTCGTTTAGGTAGAGGAGGGGAGGGGGGGGTGAGTCCTTTGTGAGTCAGACAGACTGTATCCTGTGCCCCGATAGCCCAGGAATACAGAGCTGAGACGTAACATCCTGAACTTCCCACTCATCTTTCTGCTGGGCTAGGTATACAGGAGTTTTGACACACAATGGAAATGGAGGGGGGTCAGGGAGGAACTGTATCATAAAAACCAGACTGTCCAGTGCTACATTGACTGTGATGATAGAACAGAACTAGCAACTTCATGAGATTGGTGAAATTCCTGTGCCTCCACAGAGCCATGGCTGTACTATCAGTAGCCAATAACCAAGTATAGCATTTGTCATTCATTTGGGCTATTGATTAATGAAGCACTCAAATCTCATTTTTTTAAAAAGCAAAGGGAGATTCTACATTATTTAAATGTTTTTATTTGATTCTGTAACAGCAGTATATCTTGTTTCTGTGCCTATAGAAGTCAGTGGCAAAGTTCCTTAGAAGAGGTAGAAAGGAAAGTGATCTCATCATTTTAGCACTGGGCTGGGACTGGAGAAGTTGGGTTTCCTTTTCAGTTCTAATACAGACTGCCAACAGCCTCCTCCTATTGGCATAGATGTATGCAGACCCTGGGTTTCACTGTTGCCATTAATTTGTATTACAATAGTACATAGAGGCCCCAGTCTAGGATTGGATCACCACTGTTCTCGATGCTGAAAGCACATATAACAAAAAAGATTGTTTGTCTTTCAAAGAGCTTACAGTTTAATTATGAAACACAAGAGACGAATATAATTAGTATATCATTACAATTAGTGTAACAACATCAATCCCAGGTTACCAGCTGTCCATTTTGCTTTTTTTTAAACAAATTAACCTAGTTTGTTTTTTTCCTATTTGGAAGGCAGATTTGGTTTTTAGGGAGAGCTAATATTGACTTGCACTTAGTGAAGGGGTTTCTAAACCAGGGTTAATTTATCAAGCTACAAATACCATGTAAATAGACTAGTGAGGAGAGGAGGCTAAGGGATAATTAAGACAGTCAAAATACCTTCTTCTGTTGGGTCCTTTGTCATTCAAAATTTTCTGTCTGGGCCACCTCATCTCCCAAATGAAGTATCTGACAGCCTCCGTGATATGTTAGTATTGCCCTGCTTTGTGGGGCAGTAAGACTTTTGAGGTCAAATGTGAATTGATGCATAGGGGATGGTAAGTGAGTCTGTAGGTGTATCAGGAAGGGGCACTTTGTCATCCTGGCATGTGCTCTGTGCACAGGCAACATGTGGCTGTTATTGAGGGTGCTAGAGGTCATTGTGTTAGAATGACAGGTCCAACTGCAAGGGCTTGCAGAGGTAGCATAACTGGAGCTGGTAGGTCAACCCAGCATCTACTTAGTTTTGTGACTTTTGGGTCTGGGGATGAAGTTAGACTTGGGTTAGAGGTGCTAGGACTCACAGAGCTCATCTTAGGGTTGGGTCAAAGATGGGACATGCTGGGCTATGATTAGGGTTGTGACTGGTGGGGCTTGCACATGAAGTTCATAGGTGGAGCTGGTAGAGCCACAACTGCTGGTAGGGTTAGTGTTGTGGGTAGGATTAGGTTTGGAGCTGCTGAGGTTTGTAAAGCTAGTGTGAGGAATGGAGCTAGCATGGATCTCCAACCTAGGATAGGTTCTCTGGATTCAGAATAGGATTGGGGACAAGGTTAAGGGAAGAGGTGCTAGGGTTTACCCAACTTGGGTTAGGGGGGTGGGCTGGGTGGGCACCCCAGGTAGAGTTGAGAGTATTCTTCAGCCTCAGGTCATGCTGAGACTTCCAGCAGTTCCTTTCTTAGGTCCCTGCCACATATTATACTTAAAACGTGATTAACCACTTAATCATGTCTTAAATTGTGACCTAGCCATGCATTAAACCAATTAATGGCATCACAAAGCAAGGACTAAGCCCAAAGTTATTCCACAACAAATATGTAATAATTTGGTAGCTGGTTCCTATCACACCATTAATTGAATGAGTGGCCAGGTACACCCCTGTTTGGCTTCCAGGCATGGGGGTTCACCATATGCCCCTGAAGCTGGGAGTCCAGATCAGTGGATGGAGCTCCTAACCATGGGAGAGCATGGTGTGCCTCTGCATCTGGGAGCCTGAATCAGCTGACGGGGCTCCCAGCTGCAGGAGTTTGCTACTTGCCAGGTCCCAGGTTCATGGTCCCAGGTTTCCCCTGAACTGGCAATACAGCATGATGGGATCTGATGTGTGATCCCACAATCATACCTCCTGCCATGCAGGTGTGGCATGACAAGAAGTGTGGATGGGTCATCAGATCCCATTGTACATTTATCTGCATGTCTGGTAGGGCCCCAAGAGTTAGGGATGCAGTTTCAGGAGCCTATAGAGGTAAAGTAAGTGTTGGAGCTTTTAGGTGAACCCAGTATCTTCTTTGGATTGTGGCTTTTTAACTTTGGGGTTGAGGCTGGGATTAGGGTTAGAGCTGCTGAAGCTCATGTAGTTTGTTTTAACAGTGGATAAGAAGGGGATTTTGGATTGGATTAGAGCTGTTGATATGGCTCTGGAGACTAGATTTCTGGTTTGGGCTGGTCCAGCTCCCTAGGGTAGGGTTATGACTGCAACTAGGTTGAGGCTTGCATCTGCTTGGGACTGGAAAGCTTGGATAAGGGTTTAGGTTCATAGGCTGCATCCAGATGACTGTGGCCATGTGGTACATACCATACATACCGCAAATTCAGATGTTCTCCGCACTGCAAGGTAGCAGCACAGGGGTGTTTTTTGACCCTGGGAGATCCTGGGGTAAAAAAAATCCATTAAAAAAAAAAAAAAGCTGAGTGGCGCATACAGAGGCAGTGCACACCATCCAAACTGGAGCCTGGCCAGGCTTCAGTGGCAGGATTGCCACTGCTGCAGCCCCCAGAGATGCCCCCAGGACCCCAGGTAAGACACTCCAGTCTCCCCTACACCACCCAGGGTAACCTGCTGTGTGCCAGAGGGCATGTGGCACAGGCATTCCCTGGTGACCAGTAGCAGCAGCACAAGGTCAAGGCTTCTTGACCCAGGGAAACAAATGTTCATGCTTGTGTGGTTGCAGCCATAAGGTCATGCAGGCCATGGTTTGAGTAGCTGCTGCTTGGACCCTCTGGGGTTTGGTTTTAATGAGTCTGCAGGAGGTCCCTGTTTTAGAGTTAGCAGATTCATATATCTTTTTTGTGTGTTGCCATTTGTTTGATGTTGGCTTCTGCACAAACCTACTTAAGTGGCTGGAAGGTACAGTAAAAGGATGTTATTGTATCTCAAATTATCTTTATTACATTTAATTATCACAACTACATTTCTGACTGGGAACCATAGGAAGCCTGTTTTAGAACCTGGTATCAGCTCAACAGGAGCTTTATAATAGTCTTCTATTATTTTGTGCTTGCTTTTCTGAACATTTATTTATTTATTTATACATGATACTCTCTCAAAGGATAAAACCTAATGGAAACATACTTTTTGCTTACTCTTTCAAAAAATCAAGGTGATAGCTATCAAATAAACATTTATTTGCAGATGCATTCATTAGAACGTGCACTGACTCAGCTACAAGAGGAAACTTCCCTATCTCAGTGAAAGAGAAATCAGACAAGAAAATCTATGCTGGATTCTGCTTCCAACACACGTGCTTTTAGGCTGGAAGTAGGGAAGAAAGAGACACTCTTGTTAAATGAGTCAGAGTTGCAATAACTTAACTAGGGTGGGGCAAGGGGCACCTGCCCTGGGTGCTGACTATGAGGGACCCCCTCACCCTGCTGGGAGTCTTAATTGTGGCAGGGGAAGCTCTGTATTGCCCCTGCCTGGTCATCAGAGATGGGCAGGGAAGTGCTGCAGCTATCAGTGTATCTGACAGGTGGGGTGGAATGGAACAAGTTTTTAGTTGCCTAAACATGCTGGATGTGCAAATTACATTACTAAAGGAAGCATAGAACTGCTCCCTATGGCAGAACAAGCATGCCTGCTTCTCTGCTTTCTAGACCCAAAAGAACATTGTTTGGAAACAGCTGCAGCAACATAGTAGTATGCTTCCACTAGAGCTCGAGAACTGCATGTTGTACATAGTGCTGAGAGTAAATTACATGTTCCAAATGCCACAGTGGAGACATTATTGTTACCCTTAGAAATCAGGCCATTGTAAGACTGAGGTTGAGTGCATATCTTCTACGAATACACAGAAATAATGCATGAACAGATTCAAAGACTAGACTAATCATTCTTCATAGTCTGAGGCTCCCAGCAAATGTTACAGTTAGGATGAAATTAACCTGTTAATTGTATCTTAAGTAGTAACCCAGTCACATGTTCAGGGGATTAGTGGTGCCACAAAACACAAAACCAGCTACAAAACTGCTCTACAAAATATGTGGAATAATTTTGTGACTGGTTTTCATCGCACCTTAAATTGAATGTGTGGCAGAATCCCCCACCATGAAACCTGATGCTGACTATGTAGTAGGGTTTGGTTGACAGTTCTGGTGTGGTCCCAGGACAGAGACCAACAATCAGTTCCAGCCCCAGGAGTCTTAAACTGACTCCTGTGCAGTGCCAGGGCTGGACCCCCAATCACTTCTCATAAACTCAAGAAGCTAGATGGGATTTTTTTTATCTCTCTCTAGGATTAAGGCACACAAATTCTACCTAATGTGGAGTTTAGGTACCTAATTTTCCAGCTGACTCCATGGTGGTCCCCAGGCTGGAACCCTAGTTAATTTTCAGTTCTGGCCTTCTGCCACACCAAAGTCAGTTGGCAAGCCAGTCAAATGACTGGCCAAATATTGTCTACTGACTGGTCAATTAACTGCATATTTTTGACTGATCAAAGATTATACAATTTTACCAAAAAAGCCCCTGCATTTTTTTCTAGTTTTTTTTACTACAATAGGATTTTTAAAATTGTTTTTTGACACATTTCTTAAACAGAAAAAGCAGAATTTTTCCATTATTATTTGGACCTGTTGGCAATTTTTTACAATTATTGACTGATATTTGACTAGTTAATTGACTGAACTTTATTTGACCAGTCAGATATCCAACCCTAAAACTAACAATGCACAAGCTTTGAACATTCCCTATTGCGTCCACCTTGCATAGTCATATATATTTGGACAAAATGGGTGTGTCCCCACGAGCGCACAAGTGAGGTTTGTGGCACCACAGATCTGTTTGCAGTGCTGCAAACTGCAAGTGGTGCACATGCATGCATTTGTCGCGCTGGGAATTTGCAGCACCGTGGGGGTTTTTTGACATTGGGAGATCCTGGTGTAAAAAAAAATTTCAAAAATATTAAAGAAAAAGGCATGGCACATGCAGCAGCAGCATGCAGTACAGAGAGGGAGCCTGGCTGGCCAGAGCCATGTTTTGCCTGCCCACTAGGCTCCAAATGTCTGGATCACTGCCACGGCTGCACCACGAGAACTCTAAAACCTCAGGTAAGGCTGCTGGGGACAGCTCATGTTTTGGCCCAAGCCCCCTACCCTACTTGGGTCAATTTGCTGTGCACTGGAGTGGCAAATTAAAATATGTGCCTCTGCTATTTGTCCTTAGGAAATGCATGTGTACACTCATAGGGATACACCCAATAGGAATAAATTTCCACTACTAGCATGAGTGAGTATAGAATTATAATGCAAGGGGCAAAACAGTAGGGCATTAAGAAAGGTATGCTTCCTCACTTGCTCATGTGAATATTTTCAACAAATCTTTTGTGGTTTCTTTGTACGAGTCTCATTTAAACACATTAAGATTCATATTTTATACCTTTGAATAAAGAAATCAGTGTTTGATGAATGGATGGATACCTCTGGAGCATCAGAGACTTTTTCTATAAATTGGTTATGAGGACTGGCTGAGCAACAGCTACTCTAGTTGTTTGAATGATACCATGTTTTCTTGCATACATGTCCTTATATATAGCATGCACCTTAGTGTTGAAAGGCAGCCTGAAGGAAAAAAGCTTTTCCTTGTAGTAACTTGAGTAAGAGCAACTAGGGAGTTCAGCCTGCTCCCAAATCTGCTGCCAACCCTGAGGATTGGATGGGGCCCATGAACCAGCCCCATGTGCTAGGTTGGGGGCCATACATGGCATCTGGGGCCATGGTCCAGGCTCAACCCCACCTGTTAGGTCTGGAGCCATGACCAAGTCATGCACCAGGTTCAGGACCATACACTGGGTCTGAGCCCATGTGCCGGGTCTGGGGCTGCATACTGGCTCTGACCATGTGAAATAGGCCTGGGGCCATATGCTGGGTCTGGAGCCATGTGCCAGCAGTGATCCTGTGCTGCGTCCAGTCTGGAGACACTCATCAAGTCTGGGGTCACACATTGGAGTGCTCCCAGAGCTGTGGCAATTAACACTGCCATTGCTCCCCTACTGCCAAATTTCTAGACTTGTGGAGAGCCTCATGGGCTGCATGATTTAGCTCCATGATCCAGATCCATACAGGACAGAGCAGTTTATAAAGAGGAGTGGTTTGAATACAAAAGGTGAGAAGAGAGGATGGAGGGAAAGGAGCAGGAAGTGGGGCAGGGCTAGGAGTACAAGTCAGGACTAGGGGCATCATATGTGGTGGGCCAGTAGGGGGTGCTCCTGTGCTGAGCCACCCACCTCACTGCGCCTGACCACCTTCCAGGCTCCGTGTGCCTCCCTGGGGGTGCCTCATATCTAGCCGACCCCCTTCCTGGAGCACACCCATTAGCCTGGGGGTAGTGCCACCACCACCCAGGGTCTGGCCTGATCCTGGCACTGTGCCCCCTGGGAAACACAGGCCTAGTAGTCCTTGAGGGTACTCAACCCACTTCAAGAGCTTGGGGTGCTTCCCTCAGTCTGAAGCACAAATGGTGGTCTCCCTTAGTCAGCCGAACAAAGGGGACCCCAAGCCATAATCTAGACCCACTCCCAATAAGTCTCCCACGCTAGGTACAAAGGGGAACTTTATTTGTTACAAGAAATAGGTTTGGAATAGGGTACAGAGTAGTGCAATATCAGAGAAATCCCATAGAGCAAACACATCACAGAGGATGCATGGTACAATGGCTTGAAAGACGTTAAAAAATACCAACGTTCTTTACCAGACACAGTAGCGCATTACTTAGACCTGGGTCCACAGTGTCTGTAAAGATTGGGTGCTTCAGTGGGGCTTTTTGGTGCTTTTATCTGAAGCTGAGTCAATCAGCTATTAGATAAAAGTGCCGAAAATCCTGACTAAAGTGCCCAATCTATACAAACACTGGGCAAGCTGGGTCCCACTAATGCAATGCATCTTCTGGGCATGAGCTGGGCTTGGTGTAGGAGTGTGCTGAGTTTAAAGTAAATCACAGTTTTTGTGGGGGGTTTTAAGGTTTGCAAGTAGTCAATTTCTTTAGGGTGAACTTGTTCTTAAAGTGTGGTCCAACAAAGCATAGTTTTATTTACTTGTACTATTCTGTACTAAATACACTCCCAGACTAATTTTTTAGCAAACTTCATAAAGCCTTAGTCATCTCCCTGAGATTCTCTGGGATGGATTTTAATCATCTTTCTTTGATTAGGAAAAAAATGTCCTAGTAGCTCTAACCAAACAGATGAAATAGGAGTCAGTCTTTAAAGTTGAGTGAAGCTGTATGCTCCCTTTTTTCAGCATAATGAAACATGCAGCGTGCGTTTTGCATCTTAATTTTGCTTTATTAAACTAACCGTTACAGTAAACAGTTTCTTTGAAATCCATTTTCTTTTCATCTTCAGTGAGCTTTGGATTAGTGAGAAGTAACCCATGGATCATTTACTTTGCCTTTACCATAGTAAAGCTTCTTGCATCTTTGGCTTTGTCTGTGCTGGTCCTTTTCTTGGGGACGGGAAGGGGCTTGAGGGCAGGAATATCATAGTTGCTAGCACTGAGGGAGTCCCAGAAATGCCAGCTGTAGTGGGATTCTGAGTGCAGACTGGATTTCAAATAGCCCATCAGCACTTCAGTGACTGTGCTGTTAAAACCTGTATGGAGGAAGCCTATGTGACAGTAGTTATAGCTACTGAAAGTGAACAACGCATTATAATATTAGCAGCCTATATTCCAGATATAGTATTAGTCTCACTTATAGCACAACACAGTGGTGCTAATTCTTTATTTTAAATCATAGAGCAAACTTCACCCTCTGTTGTAACAATAAGTCAGACCATTACGAGGGTAGATTTGCTTTGGTTTACTCCAAAAATATACAAACCATTGACAGCTATACAGAACAAGGCCGTTGAAGAATTTGCCAGTTCAATGTATAGATATTTACAGATGAACTTTAAGTTATCTACATATAATTGGCAACCCTAATTGAAAAGTTTGAAAATATTTGCTCTTCGTTGCCAGCATTTCCATGTAGTCTAGCACCCCAAGTAGGAGGAACAGAGCACCATGCTGAGTGAGCCTGGTGGGGATCACAAAAGTGTTCTTTCATACCTGATTCTTATCCTAGCTGTTCTGCAATGAGGTGTCATTCAACCTTCCTACACATCAGGGTCCTTGTCTGTGAAATGGTGCAAATAAATTTGCTCATATAGATGTTGGGAGACTTAATTAAATTAATAAAATGCTCAGATCCTTGAATGGAAAAGATTCAAGTACTCAGAATTATTAACTTTCTACTCATTTGTACCTAGAATTCAATTGTAATATTTCTGTTTAAACATTACCTGTGTCATTCAGTGTCATTTTGCACTTGTTATAACTTTATAAAATGACACAACGTTTTGTTAGGTATGTCTCCAGGCCATGCCTTAGAATTTTATGTCCTTACCTTCTGTTGCAAATTGAACTTGTGACATAAGAGCAGGCAGAATCTGCTTTGAGATATGTTCAGGCCTGAACATGGAAGAAGAAAGGACAAGCCCACTCTTACATAGTACAAGATAGTTTCTTTATGTTTTGCAGTCTTTGTAGAAATATTTTTATGAGATGAACTTTGTGGGGAAAGATTTAATAGAAAATCCAGTGATTAGATATTTTTATAGAGTAGATTTTTTGATCTATCTTGTAGATCTTGTTTAATAATGACATCCATATTTCATAATTCTATGGGATATTTAAAAGTACCTTAGAGAAAAAAGGTTGTCACTCTTGAATTTCTTTCAAAAGCTATTGGTTTAATTCTATTCAATCTTATTTTTTATTATGACTACAAAAGGCCGTTTATCCAAGGGGTAGATACAAATAGACAACTAGCAGTGCCTGTACCTCCTAATCTACCTGACTACCATAACTATAATTCACATCTGCTAGAGAGGGTCCTCTATGGGATGACAACAGGTCTTTTAAGGGCCAGAGCCATTTTTACAATTTAGTCACTATGTTCATTGGAGATCCTCAGACAGGTGAGTTGCAGAGAATTACTTTTTACGCACCACATGGTAAAAGCACAAACATTGACAGTTGTGGAATAATTGTTGCACAGTAAATACTTGTCCTCTTTTCCCATTAGGTAACTACTGTGCACATACCTTACTTTCTCCAAGCTGTACGGGTGGCCACTGCATATTATTTACTACATGGTAAAATAAAAGTGCTCGCAAGTATTGTTTACCCAGAGATTTTTTTTTAAATGTAGTTTTATGTTTAGAAACATTTGCTGGTACTAATAAAATCATTGATGGCTGAACTGAAGGAAGGAAAATAAAAGCTTACTATAAATTTGTTAAAAACCTACTAAACCTACTAAAAGCTGAGCACTAGACTGGCAAGTATGCATGAAGTATGAGGAACAAACAGGAAGAATTGGAGGTCCTAGTACAAGCACATAATTATAATGTAATTGGGATTAGAGCTGTGGTGGGATAATTCACATGACTGAAATAGTGTCATGGATGGGTATAGCTCGTTCAGAAATGATAGGCAGGGAAAAAAAGAGTAAGTCTTGCCATATATATAAAGGTGACATGTGTACATGTACATGTGTTTGGAAGTGCAGTTGAAAGCTTCTGGGTAAAGGTCAGAGGGGAGAGCAGCAGGGGATATGTCATGGTGGTTATCTGCTACAGGCCTCCAAACCAGAAGGAGGCAGTAGATGAGGCCTTCTTTAACCAACTGAAAAAAGCTTCCAAACAGGGCTAGCATTAGAGGTGGGTGACATGGCCAACATGGCTGGGGTAGGGGAGCCTCCCCCGCCATTGGCAACACGTAGGTGCAGGTGCACATGCACCCCCTGAGATTGGCAGTGCACCCCCTGCAAAAAGCATTGCTGATGCTGCTGACAGTGCCTGTGAATGGTTGCCACTTGCCACCCTCCCCTCCCTACTGCTGACACCACCAGCAGCATCTGCGGGCGGTCCCTGGTTGCTGCTGGCCACCACTACTGGTGACGTCTGTGGGTGGTTACTGGCCACTGGTTGGTTCTCACCACTGCCCCCCCGCCACCAACACCACTGTGGCTGCCTGCAGGAGCTCCCCACTTGCTGCTGCCATGCCCCTGCCACTGCCACCACTGCTACCACCTGCAGGCGGTCCCTGTGAACCCCAGCCTCCAAGTGGTAGGTAGCAGCGCCAGCCTGGGGCATTCTTTGGGGCCCTGTGTAATGCCAGGCTGGGGGGAGGGGGTCTCAGCTGGGCAGAATAGACTGCCTAGGATTCTGCACACAGGGGCAGCAGTGGCAGCAGCTCCTGTTCCTGCCTGGGTGGAGCAGGGAAGGGAAGAGTGGCACATCCAGGGAGCCTCAGGCTGGGGTCAGTGGCCCACAGAGGGGAGCAGAGGAGGGCTCTGGCTAAGTCTCACCTGCACATGGCCAGTAGTGTTTTGGGCCCTGAAGGAGGCCTGTGGAAGCTGCAGGGCACCAGAGCCCCCATGCTGGCAGTCACTGGCTGTTCATTGCAGGCTCCTGCTTCCTCTGTTTTGGCTCCACGGGGCTGTAGCCAGCAGTCCCTGCCACAGGCAAACACCCTGCCCAGCTCCCTGGCCCATTGAATGGAGTCCCTCTGCAGCAGGGCAGCAGCACCGCTGACTCTGGGGGCAGGTGCTATCCCAGTGCAACAGAAAAATGGAAGTACATCAGGAGACCAGCCTGGCTAGACAGCAATCTCTTCAAGGAGTTGAAACACAAAAAAGAATCCTATAAAAAGTGGAAACTTGGTCATAGTATTGTGCGGGCCGGGCGCGAGCCGGGCCCTTTTTCATGCTGCACGCGGGCTGTGGCCAGTAGCCCGGGCACGCGGGGTCGGAGAGAGGGGCGCGACAAGCTAGAATTAGGCACAGACTCATAGCGGTAGATTTAAAGATTGTTTACTTACACCGGAGATGGTTGCGGTGCAGGCTGGAAAACTTGCTTGAGTTGCGGTTACAGACAGGAAAGAAGAGAGGCGGACCAGAGTTCTAAACTCGTGAACTCTAGCCCAATCCGGCTGAGGGCTCTAAACACGCGAGCCCGTCG
>NW_005841971.1:2126996-2130645 GCF_000455745.1 Alligator sinensis
AGAAAGCTTCAAATTGGTGGGAAATTCTCCCTTGCACCGGGGTTCTCTTTTGCAGCAGAAAACTCCACCGTGCAAAGAAGCTGAAATTTAGCGGGAACAATTTAGCAGTGCCGAAGCACACAAAAACAAAAATCACACCCTTTGGGTTGTGACAAGTATTAGAGAAGAGTATGAGTATTACATGGGCATGCATACAGAAAATTAGGAAGGCTAAAGCATGATTTCAGATTCCACTGGCAAGGGACATAAAAGACAATAAAAATAGATTCTTCAAGTATGTCAAAGGTAAGAGAAAGACCAGAGAAGCCATAAAACATAGAAGGCAATCTAGTTACTGCTGATGCAGAGAAGGCTGAAGTATTTAATACCTTTTTTACTTCAGTGTTCACTAATAGGCAGCAACTACAAGATGACAAGTACAGTTAGTAGCAAAGGAAGGAGGTAAACAGCCTAGAATAATGGAAAAACAGGTTAAGGGATACTTAGAGAAGTTAGATGCTCTCAAGTTGGCAGAGATGAATTGGATAGACTGTAAGGTACTGAAGAAATTGAGGTAATTTCAGAGACATTTGTTATCCTCTTTGAGAATTTGTGGAGGTTGAGGGAGATCCTGGATGATGGAAAAGTGCAAATACATGTCCACCTTTAAGAAAGGGAAGGAGGAGGATGTGGGGGATTGCAGACCAGTCAATCTGACCTTGATACATGGAAAGATCATGGAGAAGGTCCTCAAGGAATCTACTGTGAAGCACCTAGAGGAAAACAAGGTGATTAGGAACAACCGGCATGGATTCACCAAGAGCAAGTGATGTCTGACCAACATGATTTCCTTCTACGATAAGGTGACAGGTTCTGAGGATGGGCAGGGGGGAGGGTGGCAGTAGATGTCATAGACTTTGACTTGAGCACATCTTTTGAGACTGTTTTCCATGACTTTCTAATTAACAAGCTAAGGAAATACAAACTAGACAAATGTACTGTAAGGTGGATATACTATAAGGTGGATCTGGTTGGAACTTTGTACTCAGCGGATTTATCTACACATGTATTAAGTTTAGTATCTATAATAACAGGTACTGAATGCTCAGTAACCAGTGCTACTGCATATTAGCTCTGGCACATGCCTTTTTAGTGACACGGCTTTTGTCATATCACACTAATGTGCAGTAGAATGCGCAGTCACTACTGCGCATTTAGCATCTCATGTCGATGTGTCCAATGAATAGTCATGAATGGTTCAATTTCCAGTTGGGAGGAGGTATCAAGCAGGGTTCCCCAAGGATCTGTCCTGGGTTGATAATTTTTAATATCTTCATTAATGATTTAGAAGATGGAATTGAGTGCATGCTTAGCAAATCTGTGGGCAACACCAAGTTGGGTGGAGTGGCACACATTCCAGAAAGTAGGACTAGGATTCAAAATGACCTAGAGAGACTGGAAAAACAGTCTGCAATCAAGCAAAGATGAGTGCAAATTCCTGCTCTTGGGATGGAATAATTGCATAGACAAATACAGACTGGGGACTGAGTGGCTAGACTGAAGTACTATGGAGAAGGATCTGGGGGGTTACAGTAGATCATAAGATGAATATTAGCCAATGGTGGGCTCTTGTTGCAAAAAAAGCCAACAGCATACTGGGTTGTATTAACAGGAGTGTCACTTGCACATCGCCTCGGCTCAGCCCAAGACACCGCCAGTGGTGGTGTGCAGGAGGGTCCCCCTCTGCCTACTCCCCTGGCTGTTTCCTGCCACCAGGGAGCAGGTATAGGAAAGTGGAACACACCAATCCACCACCACTCCCAGTGTCCTGGGCTGAGTACAGCCCCCATGCAGACCAGTTGGTGCAGAACAGGGCTCAACCCCCGCACAGTGCAGACATCAGGGATATTGGAAGTAGCAGGCAGAGGGCATAGGAATGGGAAGGGAAGGATGGGTCTGCCTCTGAGCACAGAGAAGAATAACACAAAATTTATGTCAGAAGAAAGGAAAAAAAACCCATTTCGCTAAATTAAAAAAGGGATTGGACAGATTCTTGAGGTAAAGGGGCTTCAGTAGGTATTGAGTACATGAGTTAGGGATACAGCCTCTGAATGAGAGCTTCCTAGATCTCAAATGCTAGAGGCTGCAAGTGAGACGGGACCAGTGGCGAAAAACCCTGGTCATATATGCTTCACTCTCCTTTTCAGCATCTACTCTCTGCTGCTGTGTGACACAGGATACTGAGCAAGATGGACCTGTGGTTTGACCCAGCAAATGGTTGTTCTTATGTTCTTAAAGTCTTATGTTAATAGGTTGTAAAAAAATTAGGTAATCCATTCAAGGAGAAATATTTTGCCACCTTGCTGAAAAATTACAGCTTCAGTATTAATTTTATCCACGCAGAATAGTCAAAGAAAAACACAGGAAACTGCTAGAGAGCCATCCATTGATTGAAATCCATTGCATGAGGCACAACAGAAAAAGAGTAATTGAAGAAAATCATTGCCTATTTTTAAAAAGTTTAGAGAGAAAGAGGTTAATTCACTGAAAGTGTTGCAACTTGCGCAGTTCAGAAGAGCTGCCATATGACAATGTCAACAGAAGCCAAGAAGAGTCGCACACTATTGCATCAGCTTTAGATATTTAGTTTTATTCCAGTAGCTTCAAGGAGTTGCAGTTGAGATTGAAGTCACATTATGCTCACTCCTGTGTGTGTACACACAATAAGATACAGTTCTTGTGTGGCAGCCAGCAACCTATAGACACACAGCAGATAAAGGTCTTGGGCAGAAAGGAATGGCTACCTCTAGCTTAGAGAAAGTGATTTCCCCAATGTCACACAAGAAGCCTGCAGGACCTAACCCAGTGACCTAGACAGCAGATTACACACTCCTTAGTGAATGTAGTTCATTAGGTTTCATTATTAAGGAAAGCACATTTCAGCTTTATTGATTACATTCATTTTGGACAGATATCTGCACCTGGCTTGTAGACCTCCCAGGCATCTGTACAAGTTAAAAATTAGCATGCTCAGAACTTGTCTAGTTTTCCTTTGGGTGCTCCATAAATAATTTAAACATCTTGTGTAGGCTCTAGCCTGCAACAGTACAAGGAGTTCATGTTCATCATGTGGAAGGATAAGCAGTCTGTCCTGCTTCTCTGCTTTAAAGTGGAAGATAAGAGTCCAACTTCAGTCCCCAACCACCTTTCAGCTTCAGGTCCACTATAACCTATGGCTCTGGCAATGAGTGTGACCCTCTAGCCAGGTAGAATAGGACAGTTGACTGGGCCCTGAGGCATGGCAATGGTCAACCTCTTCCAGCAGAGCTCCCTCTGGCTTATGAGTGAGACCTGCTTTCCCCTTTCTTGCTTCCTAAATAACTTGAATACTCTTAGAAGCAATGCCAGTAGCCTGTGATAGTCCAGTGGTTTGTAAGACGAACAGGTTTTGGGGGCAGGTTGTTGTGATTCCCTTACCTTTGAGTTTAGATGATGGCCCATGTCAGTCCCAGACCATACCCTTTGTAGGGGTTTCAATTTTTCTTATACCTCTTGCAGCAAGAGTGGCTGTCTAGCTGGTGGGGTGGAGCAGTTGGCTGGAAGACAACACAAAGTGACCCAGGATCGTCTTCTCTTGCTCCATAGATACATATAGCAGCGGCAGCAGGGA
>NW_005841971.1:2130676-2165187 GCF_000455745.1 Alligator sinensis
TGCTGTGTCTAACAAGCTTCCTATGATAAGAAAAGCTGTTTTTCCCCTACTAGACTCCAAGCAGGCAGAGGAGTGGAGTTTGAATGCCAACCCTTTGCAGTGTTTGTCAGCTTTGCAGTGTTTGTCAACCAGTCACTCACTGGTGACTATACTGTGGCACCAAAGTTCCTGTATTCTTGGAGAAGGTGCAGCTGCTAGGTAGCCCTGTCTACTTGACACGTGGATGCTCCTATGCCCCAGGTGGATGCAACATACCACTTCTCAGTGGCTTTTGTGCATCTCAAACAGGGAAAAGGGCTGAGTCTCTCCTACTGTACCTGGCATGGGGAAGCTCAGGTTTCTTCCTGTCTCTTCCCTAAAATGTGTCCTTAGCTACCTGGCTAAAGTGTTGTTCTCCTTTATATTAAGAAGAGTAATGGCACTTCCCAGGTCAGTGTGTAGACCTGGATTTTTCTCTCAGCTCTGCTTTGCATCAGGTAGAGGAACTTTGGAGTAGAAACTTATCGGAGCGTGCTGTATGAGGGGCACAGGAGAAGGCTGAAGACACCGAAAGAGTGCCACATGGACTAAGTCAGGAAAATGTTTATGCTTGCATATAGTTGTTATAAATTAGTTAAATAGAAGCTAAAGTGTTCCTTTTTAGACCCAAGGCACCCCCTTGGAGCGTGCCAGCTCTTAGCTTTCACTCTTTTTAAATAATACAAATAATAGAGCAATTCTTCTGTTGCAAAGAACTCAGAAAACCCTCAACTGGTCAGACTTGTTTTGAGAGTAGAGATTCCTATTCAAACTCCCTGCCCTGGGGTCTGTTCTTTTGCCATGAAGCTAAGGACCTGCTCTCCTTATAGCAAGAAAAGTGTTTCTTTTAGCTGATCGGTAATGGCAACTACAGGGACAGTGAGGAGACTTTTCCTTCTTGACACCTTTTTATGTATCTGACAGAGAAAGTTCTCCCAAGCTTCTGTTCTGGAAAAGGGCTCCCATCCATTCAGAGAGTCTTGAGCCAGGTCTGTGTAAGCACTCACTTGAGCTACTTGGGGGTCAGGAAAGAGGGAATAGTCCTTTCCCAGCTGTATGAATGCCACATGCCCCCAGAGGCTGCGGGGGCATGGCGAGCTCCTGCAGGCAGCGGCAGCAGTGTCAGCGGTGGAAGCATGGCGGCAGCAAGTGAGGAGCTCCTGCAGGCAGCTGTGGCACTGTCGGCAGTGGGAGTGGCAAGCACCCACTGGTGGTTGGCTGGCGGCAGCCAGCAGCAATCGTGGACTGCCCATAGATGCTGCCGGCAGTGTTGGCAGCGCAGCGGGGAGCGTGGTGAACGGCGATCGCCCACAGATGCCGCCAGCAGTGTCAGTGGCACCTTTTTGCAGGGGGTGCACTGCCAAGCTTAGGGGGTGCACGTGTACCTGCATTCACCCCCTATACATCGCCAATGCCCAGCTTCATAACATGTACTGCAGGAAAGTCAAGCACACAGATCATTACTTTTCACAGACGAGTTTGTTATTTCCTGGGCTAAAGTGGGAAATGGGTCTTTTTCGGCCTGAGAAGATTGCCTTTATAGAATGGTTTTTGAAGCAATGCAGAAAAGGGCCACTGTGTAGGAGACCTGCTTTGGCATCCCAACTCCACCAGCAGTAGAGAAAGCAAGATATGTGTACACAGTGGTTTCTGCTAATGCCTCAAATGGCTGAGGCTGTTTGTTCATTTCTGATGTGTGCTTCTGCCAGGATGAGGTTGCACCTGCTCTTGGTTTACGGTTGCCCTTTTCCTGTGCTTCTGGCAGTAAGTGAGCCTTTAGCTAGGTAGGATCAACAGTTGACTGGGCCAGAACAGGGAGTTATTGATAGCCCCTCCATGCTCAATAAATAAATAGCCTCAACAGAAAAATGGTCTGCAGGTTCACCAACAGGCTGGTGACAAGGAAAGACCCAACATGTCCTGCCAGGCTCAAAACTGCTAGAGCTAATGAAGGGGCCTATCTTCTTGCAGGGCATATGCAGTCAAGGGCAACAGACCACATCATCCCAGTGGTGGGATGTCAAGGTTATATGTCCAAGTATCTCTTCTGCTCTAGTTTTTGGAGTGGAGATGGAAGTCCAGGCCAGCTTTTCTGGTTACAGTTACCTGCAGAGAGAATGGCTTTCCAAACAGGTGAGATATAGCAGTTAGAAGAGGAGACCCACATGTGATCAAAATTGCCATCACTACTGCATGGCAGCATGCAGTAGCCCAAAAAGTCCCCAGCCCCATAATTAGCAGGCCCACATTGGACAAGGAAGAGCTCTTCCAAGGGCCAAAGCAAGGGGATTTGAACATAAGCCTTCTGGCATCATAAGTAAGTCTAATGATCTGTAGGAGCGGGGTGGAGGGATATCATGGAAATTATCTTCCAGCCAGAGTTGGGTGGGTTAGAAGTCTTCCTTTTCTTTGTTAGTAGGAGACCTAGTTTCCCCTTTCCTTTTTCATGAATAACTTGAACTTAAGAGGAGCAAGAGTGTGTGACTCCCTGCTTTTGAACTGATATGGTCTTCCACGCCAGCCCCCAACCTAATCCCTTTTTGTGGTTGGCCTTTTCTTATGCTTCTGGCAGTGAGAGTGGATCTCTAGTTGGTGAGCTGGGGTGATTAGCTGGGAGAGAGCAGAAGGCAGGCTCTACAGTTGGCTAGGACAGAATAGGTCATGACCGGACATCCCTTTCATGCTTTCTGAATAAATAGAGGAGTCTGAGAAAATAAAAAAGACCCTGGGGAATTTAACTGATGGGTCTAAGTTGATAAAAGGCCCATTTTTCCCTCCCAGGCCCAAAACTGGTATAACAGGCCAGGGGGAACTTGTTCAGTGCACATGCTCCATATATTCTTGAGGCAGATCAGAGAAGAGCCACTGCATGGTCCTGTCCCAAAGCTGGTGTAAGTGCCTCAGTCCCAGGCAAAAAGAGTTGAGTAACTCACACCCTTGGTAGTCTAGTGGGGAGAAGAGGAGTGGGGGAGATGTTTGAGAGAGAGAGAGGGAGCAAGAGTGAGAGAGAAAGAGATGGGAAAAATTCTGAGTTTAAGTCTCTGCCTGGTGTGGGGCAGAGGTATCTTGGAGATCGTTTTCTCTTCTTAATGTGAGGTTTTCTTCTTTACTGGACAGTTGCTCTCTTTCACATTAAGAAGAGCAGTTGTAGACTGGTGGCTTACTTCACTACTAGTGGCAAGTAGTCTACTTGGCTTCCCCTCTTGTCTCTGTTTTGCATCAGGGTGAATAGTTGACAGGGGAAGCTATGGGTGCAAGTCTGGTGCTTCCCCTGCTTCTGAGCTGAGATGGTCATCCATGTCAGCCTTTAACTCGACTCCTGGTTTGAGGTTCTCCTTTCCTTATATGCACTTGCAGAGGCAGTGGTTCACTAGCTGGTGGGATAGGGTAGCCAGGCAGGAAAAGACAGGATTTCCCTTTCCTGTTTCATGAACAAATACAGTAGCCTTCTCAGGGGAAAAAACAAAAGAAACAAACACTCTTACTGATTTCTAACAGGCTTGCCAGGGATAAGGAAAGCTGCACCTTACAAGCAGAGATCCAGGGGGAAGGGAACAGAGTTGAGTACCAGCCTTCTAGTTTTTCATGCTAGTCAATCAACCAATGTACTAAGAGGAGAAAAGACTCTGCCCCGCCCTGCCCCGGCCCCATCAAACATAGTTGTTTGTTTTGGTGGAAATCTGTAAGTCAACTTGTATTACTGGAAACTGGAGCATGCTACACTATACAATTTTGCCCCGGGCAAATTATTAGCGACCCAAATATGGCTTGATCTTTAGAGATTTTAGGTATTTAGAACCACCAGTGGTGTTATTTAAGGAGATGAGAGCACGCAGGGTGTGGCAGAATGCCACCTCTGGCTCTCCCCAAAACCTCTGCTCTGTGACAGTTTGGTTAACATGGGCCCTGCAGATGGCAGATATCCTATCTCCTTAGGTACCCTGAGTTGGATACATTCCTAAGGGAGGGGGGAAACCTGCTCCCTCTGCTTATGTGACTGGCATCACGTACCTGGGTGAGGGGCTTGGGCTCCCTATTGTTCTAGAGCCCCTGCCAGTCTGCCTGGCAACCAGTGATGCATTTCAAATTGGTTGGCTGGCCAACAGGTGCTGGCCTCCATTGGACCAGGTAAATGAGATCAAAGGGTCTGTATAAGTTAACAACTCCCCAGGAGGAGAGCAGTAGCCAGGATGAAAACTCAGAAAGAGAAAAGCTGGACCGTCTGAAACTTGCTCTCTTTCTTGAAACTCATTAGCAATGACCTCTCCCTGCCTCTGGATGATACTTGTGAGTAAGCTACCTGAGATCTAACTAGATATATAGCTTGCAGTAACTCAGATGAATGATCAAAGGCTACCCAGGCCACCCTGTTTGCTCTATGGGATTTCTCTGATACTGATCAACCTGTACCCTATTCCAAACCTACTCCTTATAACCAATAAAGTTCTCCTTTGTACCTAGCATGGGAGACTTAAAAACTGAGGGAGACCACTGTTTGTGCTTCAGACTGAGAGAAGCACCCAGTTCTTGAAGTGGGTCAAATACCCTCAAGGACTACTAGGCCTGTGTTTCCCAGGGGGCACAGTACTAGGATCAGACCAGACCTTGGGTAGTGGCAGCACTACCCCCAGGCTAGCGGGTGTGCTCCAGAAAGGGGATTGGCTAGAAGTGAGGCACCCTCTGGGAGGCACTCAGAGCCTGGAAGGAGGTTGGGCACAATGAGGTGGGTGGCTCAGTGCAGGAGCACCCCCTACTGGCTCACCACATAGGGAATTAGGCCTATAATGAAAGCTAAACAAAAGGCTGCAGGGCAAGATTTTAATTTACAGACATGTCAAAACACTACATCTCTTCCTTTTCATGCAGCAAAATCTCTTCTCAATAAATCCATTATAGTATTGCAAAAGGGAGATCGCACAGGTCAATTATTTTCTATTCACTTGCACTGAAATGACAGCCAAAGAGCTCTTTCCTCCTGAGGTGGGAGCTCTTTGCAGCTCTCCATACAGGCCAGGAGCCCCATGACAGGTGTGCAAACCGTTTGGCCTGAGCAGCTGCATGTTGACAGGAAGCTCCTAAGATCCTTGAGGGCTGGAAGGATTCCATTTGCTGATGTCAAACAGTGTCAAATTGTTTGGTACGCTTTTAATTAGAACCTTATGTACAAGATATTGGAGGCAACTTCAGGGAGCATATCACCAGCTTCTCCTGATGCTCCTAACAAAACACTATTCAAGTATCTGTCCCCTTGAATTAGACTGAAAACCAGAGTCCAACCACCTTGATTGGTAGGACAACAGCAGCTGTCAGGTTGAAAAACAAGAGTCCTGATTCAAATACAGCTTATCTCAACATATTATGATCTGTAATGAGCATCAATGCACTTCTGACTTCATATTTAAAGGTTATAAGCAACACCTTCACCTTTATATGAGCTGTCTAAATGGTTTTCATAGTTTGACATCCAGTGCTGCAATAACATTATTGCTATGTTTTCAGGGCAGGGACTGTTGCTCGTGTAACATGTGGAAGAAAATTGCCATGCTCAAAATTAAATTAGAACATGTAAGTTGAAATTTCTGCAAATATTTTACACCTCTATTATGAATGGTCTGGACAAACTAGTTCAAAAGAATCTGACACATTGATACAGATATATGCTATCTGATCTAATCTGTTATGGATGATATTTTAATTAACAATACACCAGCATGTAATATGGTTTACAGTACACATGCAGCTATTTGAGAAGGAAGAAATTTTGAATTCTCTTACTTTTTCACTTTTCCACTTTTGTACACAATGGGCGCATCCACACACTCAAGAACATGCACTTGCAGCAGCTCAAATAGAAGTGGTGCAAGTTTGAGCTGGGGCTTTTTGCCTCAGCACACATGCTCGGACATGTACTTTGTTGTGGAGCAAATTGTGCTACTTGGGGCAAAATAACCCTGCCTAACTCCTCCTCGATCTGCAGCCAGGGGGAGCTAGAGCCTGGGGCCAGCACCTGTGCTGTCCCCAGCAGTATAAAGAGCTGCCCTGTCGTAGCCCCATCCATAAAAAAAACCTGCCCTGGGCTACTTGTTCTCGGGAGCTTCTGGGGGAGAAGCCTCTGGGAGGAAGTTGGCCATGCCTCTTCCTGTCCCAGGCTGCTGCTGCTATGGCTGGTTGCTGCAAGCTTGGTCTCAGGAGCTTCTGGGGGAGAAGCCTCTGGGAGGAAGTTGGCCATGCCTCTTCCTGTCCCAGGCTGCTGCTGCTATGGCTGGTTGCTGCAAGCTTGGTCTCAGGAGCTTCTGGGGGAGAAGCCTCTGGGAGGAAGTTGGCCATGCCTCTTCCTGTCCCAGGCTGCTGCTGCTATGGCTGGTTGCTGCAAGCTTGGTCTCAGGAGCTTCTGGGGAGAAGATGGCCAGGCCCTTTCCTGCCTCTGGCTACTATTAGTTTCTGGCTTGGTCTCAGAGCTTTTGGAGTAAGTTGGCCGCACCCCTTCTTGCCTTGGGTGGGTGCTGTTGCTGTTCCCCTCCAGGGGGGGTCCTTTACTGCACACTGCTACCCCCTTCAGGGAGGGACCCACTGCACTGCACTGCACCCCAGCTTCTACACCCCCCTTCCTGGTCTGCTGCCAAGCTGTGGTCAGGGGACAGCCTGGGGAGGGAGCCTGTGCTACCTGTGGGCCCCTCCCCCACCATCGCTGCTGGAGCCTAAAGGAACCTTGCCTACCCCAGATGCCTTGGCAGACCACCCTCACCTTCGCTTTCACCAGAAGCACACCCTAAGTGGCTGAACTAGACAGCTCCTACTATCGCTGCTGCTGCTACCCTTATTTCTGGTGCTGCCCCTCTCAGGAGAGAAGGAGATTTCCTGCTGCACCACCTGACACCACACCTGCACTGGATCACTTCCTAATTGACTGACTGCTCCTACCCTCCCCCACAGCTACCTCAATGCATCTGATCCTGATTTGTCATCCTGCCTACTGCTCTGCTGCTGAGTGACCAGCTGGAGGCCTGAGGGGCTTCTGGACAGATCTTCCACAAACAAAGCCCCTCCACAGCTCCAGCCATCTTTTACACCTACCTCACGAGCCTTCAATGTGTGTTTTTTGCCCTTGTGTGGTAAGTCCTGTGCTCCACTCCCCCTGACCTGGTGTTTGTTGTGTGGCTCAGTAAACCAGCTCGAGTTTCCCCAGCCCTTGTGTGTGTGCGTTTCCCCCGCCACACACACACATTCTCAAAACATAGGCCTCCCGGTTCTTTTTTTCCTGTAGGGCTGTGGCAAGTGAGCTTCAGTCCCCTTCCTCCCTATCCCCTTGCTGCCCCTACTAGATTCATCAGTCCCGCGGGATATTTTGTTGTTTTTTTTTGTCTTCTCTGTGCACATGTGAAACAATGATGCTCCCACAGAGCTTCCTCTAGCCCCCACTATGGTGGTGGATCCCAGCCAAGCCCCCAAGGGGATACATGCTCCTGCAGCCTCCACCCCAGAGGCAGAGTCCGACCAACTTCCTCCAGGGATGGAGAAGCCTGCAACCTCTGCTGCAGGGGCAAGTGGGACTCTGGTAGGGAGCCAACAGGGCCAGGGGGTCACCACTGGCCAGGCCCCCCCTCCCAGAGGGGTTCCCAGGCCCCCTCTCCCATCATTGTGGACCAAGGGCAAGGGCAGTGGGAAGGGCTCCTTTTCAGCCTCCTCCACAGCTGGGGGTAGGAAGGGCAAGGGCCCTAAAGCCTAGACCACCAGTGCCTGAGGGGACCAGGTACACTACACCAGCCAGCACACTCACTCAGCCTGTCCCTGGCCCTAGCTCAGGTCCCACCAACATGGCCCCCTGGTGGTGGGGGAACCACAGCTATGCACAGACAGCTGCAGGGAGACCCAAAGCTGGGGGGCCTGGACCCTCCACCACCAACCCTTCCAGCTCAGGCAGCGGGGCCCCCTCTCCAGCACTCAGTCGCAGGCATGGGGTGAAGTGCAAACTGCTCAAGTGGGAGAACTGCACTTTGAGACCTGGGTGCAGGCCCTGGCTTGTGGTGGCCTCCTGCTTTCATGGCAAGGGGGTCTTTTTCCTTGCCTCGGAGGCCACTGCACAAAAGGTGATGGAGAGGGGGCTCATGGTGGAGGGCGAGTAGGTGCCCCTCAAGCCACTAGAAGAGCTGGGGACCAGGTGCCCTCCCTATATCCCCAATTGGGCCCTGCTCCCCCAACTCCAAACCCTGGGGAGAGTTATCTCCCTGGTGGTGGCCCTCACTGGGGTGCTGAGACCGTGGCCTCCACCACGTGCGCTCTTTCCATCACCAGGTCATGATCCAACTGATGGCAGGAGTGCAGCTGGAGGCTGAGGGGTGCCTGGTAATTCCTTATCAGGGGGCCCTGATGAGGATTTTCTATACACTGAGGGACCTGCGGTGCTTCTGGTGCCATGCCCTGGGGCACTTGCATCATGAGTGCCCCCTGGGCCAGGCGGGGAGGGCATCTGCGAGTCCCACTGGAAAAAGGGGTGCCCCTACCACCAGTGCCCCACCCCCCTCAGGCCCTCCTGGCACCCCAGCCACAACTACAAGCCCACCTGTGACCTCAAGGGACCCTGCCTCCCAATCAAGTCTAGTGGAGTCCCAGGGAGGGCACCAGCAACCATGGGGAGAGTGGGAGCAGGGCACCCCTGCCCCTAGTCATACCCCCATTGTGGCTGCCCCCCCAACCCTAACCTTCTCTTGCTGGAGCATGTCTACCTGAGGACCACCCCATGGCTGAGTGGGAGCAGGTCCCCTCCGGGTGTAAAGGCAAGAGGAAGGCCTGGGCACAGCTGAAGCCCTCTGACATCGAGGACTCCTCTCCCCCTCCCAAGACCACTACAGAAGGGGAAGGAGTGGCCCAGCCTCCAGGGGCCTCCCCAGCTGTGCCTGACACCCCACCCCCAGGAAAGATCAAACAGGTGATCACCACGGAGGAGGTTTTGGGGCTGCTAAATAGCCTCCTCTCTCTGATTTAAGGGATACAGAGGTCCCCTTTCCCAGGACCCCGAGGCAGTCACTAGAGCCACCCCGGTGCCTGGTGGGTCTCTTCCCTCCCCCTCCCAGGAAAATCTCACTTGCAGCCTGCCTCATAGTCCCACACCAGAGGAGGTCGTGCTAGGGTCCCCTAATCAATGGGCTGATCTTGGGGACTCTGAACAGACCCCCCAGGGCTCCATCTCTACCCCACCATTTTGTGAAGAAGCCCCACCCCCACCCTTACCCCCATACCTGTCCCAGGGGGCTCCAGAGCTCTCCCAATCCCATCCAGAGTCCTTGGTCTTAGCGGACCGGGGGCCTCAGATGATGCCAGAAGAGCCCTCTGAGCTCCAGGACCAGGAGGAAGACGCCCGAGAACCAGCAGGCTCCATGGAGCCTGCTGACCTCTCAGTCCTAGCAGTCCCCAGGGATGAGCTACATGCATTTCTTGACCACGACTACACCCGCTGGTCCGCCAGCAAGGTACTGCTAGCCTTGGACTGCTGGGGGCATTTTGACAACATCCTTGCCACTGCGAGGGCGCTGGTAGGGGAAGGCAAGGGGCCCAAAAGCTGCAATGCCCAGTTCTATAGGCAGGCCCGCAGTTTCATAGATGCCCTCTATGCGTATTGGAGGATGCTATGTGAACCGGTGGGCCCCACAGTGGGCGCTGAGATGCATGAGGCCCCTCCTGAACCATCTACTCCACCCCCCCAGCCCTGAGGTCATTTTAGATCACGACCCTCAATGTCCACAGCTGCAGGAAGGGTCTCTGGAGGTGCCGGGTGCTCTCCTTCCTTCGGCGGGGGGGGGGGGGGGTGGTACCCCATGGTATTCTTGCAGGAAACCCTGATTACTCTAGCCGATGAACCAAATTGGTGGTTGAAGTGGGGAGGCAGGATCTTTTTTAAATTACCTCTCAGCTACCTCATCTGGGGTGGCCACCCTGTTCTCCCTGGGCCTGCAGCTGGAGGTTCTCCAGGATGTTGAGGTGGTGCCGGGCTGCCTGCTGTACCACTGGGTCCAGGTGCGGGGGCTGGGCCTGAACCTTCTGAACGTGTACGCCCCATGAAGGAGTTCACAGATTTCTTCCACCAGGTGGCCATATACATGGGCACCCTCAACCCTTGTGAGTGCCTGGTCCTTGGTGGGGACTTTAATGTCGTCCTAGATGCATGAGATGGGTCAGGCAAAGAGCGGAACCAGGCCACCATGGGCATCCTCGGGGAGATCCTGATGAACTACTCCCTGGGGGACGTCTGGCGTGCCTGTCACCCCACTGAATCCCCTACCTTCACTTATGTGAGGGTGGGGGAGAAGCAGGCATGCCAATCCCAGTTAGACTGGGTTTATATCTCTTTGCCACACTTTACCTGGGCCCACTCCTCTGGCATCTGGCCAACCCTTTTCAGTGATCACCACTTTGTCTGGACCCAGGCCACACTGGGGCCTGGGCATCTGGGGTTGGCCTACTGGCATTTTAATGCTAGCCTGCTGGAGGATGTGGGCTTCAGGGAGGCTTTCCAAGAGTTCTGGCTGGCCTGGCAGGAGCAATGGGCAGCTTTCCCCTTGGCTCGGAGATGGTGGGTTGTGGGAAAGGTGAGCATCTGGCTTTTTTGCCGTGGCTATGCTCAGGGGCACACCTGGAAGAGGGAGGAGGTTTGGGAGCAGCTCAAGTGGGAAGTGCTAGAGCTGGAGAGGCACCTGGCCACTGACCCAACAACCCATCCCTCTGCGAAGAATGTCGGGAGAGGTGGGAAGAGCTTCATGCTCTGGACAACCACTGTGCCTGCGGTGCATTTGTCTGCTCACACATCCAGCTCTTTCGGGAGATGGACCACAGATCCCACTTCTTCTATGCCCTGGAGAGGAGGCAGGGGGCCAAGAAGTACATCACCTGCCTTCTGGCAGATGACAGCACCCCCCCTCACAGATCCAGGCGAGATGCACCAGCGCGTGCTGGCCTTCTATGAAGAGCTCTTCTCCCTGGATCCGACTGATGCCAAGGCCTGTCAGGCCCTGTGGGAGGGACTCCTGCAGGTCAGTGTGGGTGACCAGGACTGGCTGGAAGCTCCTCTCACTGTGGCTGAGTTTTTGTCTGCCTTCTGCCTGATGCCTGGCAACAAGGCTCCGGGCATCTTTGGGCTGACCTCGGAGTTCTATCAGGCTTTCTGGGATGTCCCCGGCCTGGACCTTGATGCAGTCTGGGCCAAATCCGAGGGAAGAGGGGAGCTCCCCCTTTCATGCTGGAGGGCCGTGCTGACCCTCCTGCCGAAGAAGGGAGATCCCTGCAACCTAAGGAATTGGTGTCCTGTGTCCCTCTTCTGCATGGACTACAAGGTGGTAGCGAAGGCCATCTCACTGCACCTGTGGTCCGTGCTGATGGACGTGATCCATCCCGACCAGATGTACACGATGCTGGGACGTTCCATCTTCAACAACCTGTACCTGGTTTGGGATCTCCTGGAGCTAGCATGCTGGGAGGACCTGTCTTTCACCCTTCTATCCCTGGACCAGGAGAAGGCATTTGACAGAGTGGATCATGGGTACCTCACAGGCATGCTGCGGGCCTTTGGCTTTGGGCCCCGCTTTGTGCAGGCTCTCCAGGTGCTGTACGTCTCTGCAGAATGTTTGGCCAAGCTAAAGTGGACCCTGACAGAGCCCACCCCATTCAGGAGAGGGGTGCATCAAGGCTGCCTGCTGTCAGGCCCTGGAGCCCTTCCTCATTCTCCTGTGGATGCTCATTTTCCTGTGGATGGGTTGATACTCCAGAAGCCAGCAGTGCAACTGGTCCTGTCAGCATATGCTGATGATGTACTCCTCATGGTCCAAGACTCAGGGGACCTGGCACAGGGGGAGGCCTGTCAGGCATTGTACTTGGTGGCCTCCTCTTCCCAGGTCAACTGGCTCAAGAGCTTTGGCCTGGCAGTAGGTGACAGGTGGACTCACTCCCAGCCACGCTCCGCGGGATCCACTGGGGCATGGGCTTGCTGCTCTACTTGGGGGGTCTATCTGTCCCCCACAGACCCCTCCCCACCAGAGAACTGGCACCAGCTGGAGGTAAGGGTGATGGAGCGGCTCTGGGCATGGGCAGGGCTCCTGCAATGTCTCTCCCTGCGTGGGAGAGTGCTGATGCTGAACCAGCTGGTCATGTCCATGCTCTGGCACTGCTTACACACCTTGACTGTGCCCCCTGAGGTTCTGGCAGGACTCCAGAGATGGGCACTGAAGTTTTTTTGGCCAGGACAGCACTGGGTTGCTGCAGAAGTTCCAAGTCTCCCCCTGCGGGAGGGCGGCCTGGGCCTGGTTTGCCTGCACAGCCAGATCTTGGCATTCTGCCTTCAGGCCCTGCAGTGACTGCTATATGGTGTCGGCAGCCACATGGCATGGGACCACCTGGGGCGCGCTTTCCTTCTCCACTGGCACTGAAGTTTTTTTGGCCAGGACAGCACTGGGTTGCTGCAGAAGTTCCAAGTCTCCCCCTGCGGGAGGGCGGCCTGGGCCTGGTTTGCCTGCACAGCCAGATCTTGGCATTCTGCCTTCAGGCCCTGCAGTGACTGCTATATGGTGTCGGCAGCCACATGGCATGGGACCACCTGGGGCGCGCTTTCCTTCTCCACTTCCGGGGGCTCCGATATGTCTGGCAGCTCCTCAGCCTGTGGGGCTTCTCCCTGCAGGACCTGCAAGGGTTGCCAAACTTCTACCAGGACCTCCTCTGGGCCTGGAGGCTGGTCTCTGCCTCCAGGTCCCCTGCAGCAGTTGCCCAGGGTGCCAACCTACTCATCGAGCCCCTCCTCTGGAACCCCCAGCTGGAGATGCTGGCAGCAGAGGTGCCCTGGTTGCAACAGAGATTGATCCTGGCTGGCGTCACTTGTATTGGATACCTCCTAGACTACAATAGGTAGGAGTGGGTGGAACCCTTTTGCACTGGCCCAGTGCATGGGTCTGCCCATGACACATGCAGCCTGCTGTCTGGTCCAGGAGGTGAAATCTGCCCTACCTCCCAACGCCCTTGCCTTTATTGACCAGGTCCTACATGGCAGTGGTCCCCGCCCCCCCATGTCCTTCAGCCCACCGGAATTTGTCGTGGGGCCAGTGTCTTGCCCAGCTTCGTGGCACTCCCTGCTCCACCAACTGAGTTGACTGGAGGACACCAGACCGGTCTGCTTTTCCACTGTCCATCGCCGTCACTTCTACACCCTTGTGCACTGCACTGTCTATCATGCCGCCCTTGCGTCCTGCCCAGACACCAAGTGGTGGGACCAGCTCAGCAAGGGCATGGCTGGGGCACCCCAGTGGCTGAGTCTGTACTCCACCCTCATCCCATGAGCCACTGGGGTCCTCAGCTGGTTGCTCCTCCATAGAGCCATTGCCACAGGCGTGTATGTGATGAGCTTCATGGACACCCTGGTCTCCTGCCCCTTCTGCAGGCAGAGGGAGACCCTGCTGCATATGACCCTCGAGTGCACCAGGCTGTAGCCCCTCCACATCTAAAGCCTCCTCTTGAGGTTCTGGTTGAATTTCACCCCCCACCTTTTTGTTTTTGGTCACCTCATCCGTGGCCCCATCAAATCCTGGGACCTCCTGGTCAACCTCCTCCTGGCCCTCGCCAAATGCACCCTGTATTTGACCAGGAAGGAGGTTCTGGATGGGAAGGTTCCCTATAGACTGTAGGGCCACTTTCCTTTCACTTGTCTGTGCATGTCTCCGGGCAGAGCACCAGTGGGCAGCACCTACCGGCTCCTTGGATGCCTTTGAGGACCAGTGGGTGTGGCCTGGGGGGCTCTGTTCAGTGTCCCCCCTCGATTCACTTATTTTCACATTTTGACCCTCTGACCCACACAATGCTCCTATCCTGTTTTTTGCCTTTTTTTGTCCCAAGAATTCTGTTGTATCTTTCACCTACGGGCCCCACACAGTAGGGGCTATTAGTTAGCCAGGTGGACCTCGGAGCCCATGATACTTGAAGGATACAAACAGACAGGAGCTTCTGGGGCCCAGTCAATTGGTACCTGGGGACACTACCCCTTGTGCCAGCTGGACTGCCACAGCAGCATCCCAAATCCATTTTTAAAAATACCCCAAAATCCATGTCCTTCCACAGCTAAAACAAAAAACTGACTCACATGCAGAGAGAGAGATGATGATCAGTTGGGCAATGCTTTATTGTTATATTTACAATGTTAAAGCAATGTGGAACCCTACCAGTGTCTCTATCATCATGAAAAAATAAATTCAAAAAACCTATGTGTGTTGATGTGTGCTTTTGGTTTTCTTCACACATGATGGGTGTGTGATGGGGGTGTGTGGGTTGGTCTGTGGGTAGGTGTGGGGCAATTGCTGGAGGGACTGTGGGTGTGGGGGGGGGGCGGGCTCGCTGCTCAGGAGGGGTGGATCCCCTGGCCCCCACAGGGTACAGCCCCCCAACACAGCACATGGAATGCTCCCCCCCACAGGACCCTGCCCAGGGTCTCAGGCACCCTGGAGGGCCCTAACTGCCCCCCCCTCTGGTCTTGTAACTAAGCTTTCACAGAGGCAGTGGAGGGACCATGTGCTGAGCCCATCCAGGTCCTGCTGGCCCTGGGGCTGCTCCTGCCACCCAGTTGGGGTGGTCTCATGGTGGCAGGACCCAGCACAGCATGTGGGGACCACAGGCCAGGCCCAGCCACACCCTGGCTCCTCTGCCACCTGGCTAGGCTGGGCCCATGCCAAGAAGACCCAGCATGGCATGTGGGCACTGCGGGCTGGGCCCAGCTGGGTCCTGGGGCCCCTCTGCAGCCCGGCCAGGCCGGACCCATGGTGGCTGGACCCAGCATGCCAGGCCCAGCTGGGTCCTGCTGCCCCTGGGGCTGCTCTACCACCTTACAAGGACCTTCCTATAGTGGCAGGACCTAGCCCAGCACACGGGAACCATGCAGCTCATGCTGCCTGGCCTGGTCCAGCGTGCAGGGACTAGGCGGAGCTGAGCCAGGTCGTACCAGCCCCAGGATGCTCGTGCTGCCTGGCCCAGTGTGCGGGGACCATGCAGAGCTGAGCCAGGTTCTGCCATCCCTGGGCTGCTTCTGCTGCCTGGCCTGGGGTGCAGGGACTGTGCGGAGCCGAGCCAGGTCCTGCCAGCCCCAGGCTGCTCATGCTACCCGGCTCAGCACACGGGGACCATGCGGAGCTGAGCCAGGTCCTACTGGCCCCAGGCTGCTCATGCTGCCTGGCTCAGCCCGGCACGCAGGCTCCACAAGCCAGGCCAAGACCTGCCACTATAAGGAGGGGCCTGGCCAGGCGGCAGGACCTGGCGCAGCATGCAGGGACTGTGTGCTGTGCTGGGTCCTGTCACCATGGGCCAGGCCTCAGGGCTGGCTCCTGCCTCTGTCCCCTGTGCCTGCGGGTGGATGAGGACCTGGCCCAGCCCCACATGGCTCTCTAGTCCGGCTTTGCACCGGAGTGGGTCACAGGGCTCCGGGAGGCATGGCTCCTGTGCGTGCCTCCCGAAGCCGTGTGACCCATTCCAGTGCAAAGCTAGGCTAGCAAGTTGCAGGGATCTGGGCCAGGTCCTCACCCCCAGCAGCCCTGGGGACATCCCCCCTGCCACCCCTCACACACCCACAGCCATGAACCCCCTCCCCCCCCACTTACCCACTTATCCACTTACCTTGGATAGCACCAGGGGCGGGAGAAATACCAAAGAGATGCTCTGGCTGAAACCAGAGCATCTCTTTTGGAGGACTGGCTCCAGACATGGTCTGGAACTGTGCCTTGCTCCGCTCTATTGCAGAGTGCTTTTTTTAGACCCCTGGATATCCAGGGGTCTAATTTTCAGGGGTTTGAGGCAGAGCAAGAGGCATGTGTGCACTTATCTGGACACGCCCAATGGGTGTATCTACATGTTCAATTAATTTGAAGCAATAAACTCCAGAGCAATTTGAGCCAGAGTAAGCTGCTCTTGGGTGCAGTGTCTACATGTATAGATGCACCCATGTGTAGATGTACTGTTCTCAATAGTAAAACATCCATGAGAATATTATCTTATGGTGGTGTTAATTAGTTTGCTGCAGCCTAATACCATTGCATGTGTAGACGGTGATGCTTTACTCAGCAGCTAATTAGTCTACTCTGCAGTAAAGTACAGGTGTAGACACAGCCAGTAATTACCATAAACAAAAAGCTCCCTGCTCTTGTAAAGCACTTATTTGAGCATCCCAAAGCATTTTGTAAATACAAGTTATTGATCTTCACAACTTCTTTCACAGGTAGCATTTATTACTCCCATTCTATAGGCAAAAAAGTGGTAGCAATAAAAAGTTAATTTAATTAGAGATAGACCCTAAAGCTTGTTGGTAGAGCTTTCTAACTCTGTTCCATCTACATAGGTGGTCCAATAAAAGATATCATCTTAAGAAATCCTTGCCTCTCATTAGCAGCTAAGTAAGGATCTTTAAAATATGTAAATTTTACAGTAGATGCATCAGTCTATAATCACTATTTGTAGCAAACATCTTTTCCCCAGACTTCATCCCTTCTACAAACAGAACATGATTTTTACAAATTTGTTCATAAATTGAAATTACTCAATTCATATGTAATGCCAACCCATTTATATTATACAGGATGTTGTGAAGGGCTTGTGCACAAAATTGATTTGACTCTTCATTATTCTAAAACTGAAATATAACGTATTTTGATTCAGTGACCTTATTATCTCTTACTACCAGAATGCCAGTGTGGATGAGAGAGACATTTAAAATTCTGTTACTGCGAACATTCAACTTTTAATTAACACACACTCCTTCAATAAACTTGCCTCCCTGTTAAGAATGTTATTATGATGCCTGTAGAAAGTGAATGCAAAATGAATGTACTATTTGCTTTCTCAGTTCACATCATGAATTTGACTTCAAGTGAGAATCCACTGTTTTGAATACTCATCTATGATTCAACTAGTCCTCTTTAGTTAAGTGATGCAAAAAGAAAACAAGTAGGTCAGAATGCAAAATATGTCTGATGTATGTGTACAAATGCGAGAAGTATGGAGAACAGACAAGATAAGCTGGAAGTCACAGTTTGTGAAAGAGACCATGATATGATTAGTAGCACAGAGACTTGGTAAGACAACTCTTGGTGGAATGTCAATATTGAGGGTTATACTCTGTTTTGAAAGGAAAAGGTTGGGAGAAAAGGTGATGGGTGTTTTTTCCTTGTATGTTATAATACATACACTTGTTCTGTGGTTCAGGAGGAAGAAGGTATCAGATCAGAATTCATGTGGCTGAAGATAAAAAGTTAAAGCTATAGTGAAGAATGTGAAGGTGATGGGAAACTTGGGAGGAAGTGATCATGATATGATAGAATTTATGATCCTAACAATGGGAAAGCATGAGGTCATCAAAACTAAGGCACTGGATTTCAAAAAGGCAGATTTCAAAGAAATAAAGGCGTTAATAGGCATGGTACCATGGGAGGAAATACTGAAGGATAAAGGCAGGCAGGAGGGCTAGAAGCTTCTAAAGGCACAGTATTAGAAGCCCAATAAGAAGCTGTTCTGATATGATGGAACCACAAGAAGAATGACTAGAGACCAAGGAATGCGCAAAAAATCTTCTAGGATGCAACTAATGTGAAAGGAAAGAATACAGGAAATGGAAAAAGATCAACAAGGAAGCTTACCAGAAAACACCAAAAACCTGAAGGGACAAAATTAGGACAGAAGAGTGAAAAAATAAGCTTTATGTGGTAAAGACAATTAAAGACAACAAGAAGAGATTCTATAAATATGTTGGCCAGAAAAAAACAGGCCAAAGAAGCTGTGGATCCACTATTAAATATCTAGGAAGAACTTGCAACAGAAGATGTAAAGAAAGCAGAGCTGCTCAACAACTACTTTGCCTCAGTCTTCACAAAAAAATGAGGCTGAAACTGGAGAGCTGATAAGGATTATTTCCATAAGGAGGGGAACAAGCTGAGGGATTAGATACCAAAAGAAACAGAGTGCAGCAGGGCCTGATGAACTTCATCCCCGACTCCTGAGGGAACTGGCAGAGATCTTGGAGTCCTTGACAATAATATTTATGATGTCATGGGTAATGGGAGAAGCACCAGAAGACCAGAAAAGGGCCAACATGGTGTGTCTCTTTTAAAAAAGGCAAAAAGGAGGACTCGGGGAACTAAAGACTGATTAGCCTCACCTCAATACCCTGGAAATTACTGGGGCATATCATAAGGGAGTCCATTTGCAAGCATATAGAGAAGAGAAGGCTGATCTTGTACAGCCAGCATGGATTTACTATAAATAAATCATGCCAAACCAATCTGATCTCCTTTAGAAAAATAACACGCTGGATCGATGAAGAGAATGCTGTAGATATACTGTATTCAGTAAGGCTTTTGACAAAGTACCACATGATTTTCTCATAAATTAGAAGAATGTGTGCTAGACAAACTACCATACGGTGGGTGGACAATTGGCTCAATAGCTGAAGCAAGGGGTAATTATAAATGAAGACATATCAGAGTGGCAGGGAATTTTGAGTAGAGTCCCACAGGGGTCTGTCCTGGGCCCAGTGCTGTTCAATGCACTTATTAATGTGGCGTGCATGCCGGTAGCAGCCTGACTCTCTGTCTCAAAATTGCTTTGAACCATTGGTGGGACATTCCCACCAATCAGGTGGTGGTGGAGGAGAGGCTGCCCTGTCCTTGCTTGGGGTTAGGCAAAGAGCCTGAACCTGGGTGAGGAATATACTTCCCCTCACCCTGATTGGTCCTCTTGCAATCCAGGGGCTGGAGCCTTTGAAAGGTATAAAAGAACAGCATGCCTGGCACACACACAGACACGCTGCATTAAGGGATGAAGAAGAGAGCATGACTAAGAGGAGCTAGTGAGAGCTGCCCAGCAAGGCAGAGCAGTAGCCCTGAAGAGCCCGAAGACCTGCTCACCAGATGGGAGCAGCAAGTGGTGCAGCCCACAGCCACACTGCTGAGAAGTGTGATGGCGGTGCACAGTTTGGTGCATGGAGCCAGACCCTAGAAGCTGTATGAGGCAGCTCGGGTCTGCACCCTGGCAGGGTCCAAGAAGGACAAGGACCCTGGGAGCTGCACAAGGCAGCTCAGGTCCCCCAATCCCTGGTAAGTGGCCAGGATCTCAGTGCACAGTGTGGTCCAAGTGGGACTGAGGCCCTGGAGCCATTGGTGATGCATAGGAGGTGCACATGGGTGCATGTGCACCCCCTGAGCATGGCGGTGCACCCCCTGTGAAAAGGCACTGCTGACACTGCTGGCGGCACCTGTGGACAGTCGCTGTTTGTCATCCCCCTCATTGGTAGTTTGTGATTACTGCTGGCCACTGCTGACTCTGCCAGTGGTGTCTGCAGATGATCACTGACCTCTGGGTGGTACTCACCACCCCCTCCACCACCAACAGCACTGCGGCCACCTGTGGGAGCTCCCTGCTTGCCACTGCCACACTCCTGCCACCAATAGCATTGCTGCCACCTGCGGAAACTCGCCATGCCCCTCCAGGCTCTGGGGGCACCCAGTGTTCATGCCTGGAGCCGTATGAGGTGGCTCAGGTCTCCAACCCCTGGCGGAAGGCCAGGAAGACTTGGTGTAGGTGATGCTGCACAGAGGGTCCAGGAGCGGACCCAGGCCCTGGGAGCTACGTGGGGTGACCGGGGGCAACTGGGGACACCCCCCCCTGCACCCCCAGCACCACTGGCACAAGGCCAGGCATCTAAAGCTAAAGCCTCGGACAGAGGGCCTGGTTTGAAACCGAGACCCTGTAACCCTGCAGGGTGGCTTGGGTCCCCAGTGCCAAGAAGAATAGTAAAGCCCTTGGTGCACAGGGCCATCAGTGGCTGTCAGGCCCAGAGGGAGCCAGAGATAGCTGAAGCCTCGGCAGGAGAGGTAGCAACTTACTGAGAGAGAGACAAGGACCCTCCATCCAGCTCCCTGGAGTTGTGAGTTCCCAGGGATGGGGATTCCCACAGGGGAGGGGGAATCCATCCACGTCAGGAAAGCCAACCACTGAAGCGGAATCCCAGAAGGACAGGTTTCCCCAAGTTTTAAGTTTTATTTTGCACTACAGGATATTTTGGCTGGGCTGGGGGGAGTGAATGCTGAAGGGTACCGGGGGAGCCAATGCTCCAGAACAGCCTGGGCTTGGGGTTCCTAGAAGAGTATATTATATTCAAGGGTGTTGTGCCTTATATTTTGTTAGTGGGTGCTGGGTATTGTGTGGTTTATATTTCATGTTTTATAAGAGTAAATTGATAAAGTCTAAAATTATTGAGTTATATTAAAATCTTTAATCTGATATTATGAGTCTAAGTATTTGATAAGGTGTATGGGTGTGTGTATATGTATATGTGTATATATATTTGTAGATACATACGTAGTATCTAAATAGATTTAAATTTTGATAGAGTCTGAGGTTATAAAACACTTGTCTGGGGGGCGGGGGCTAGTGCTTCCCTCTGGCAGCAGCGGCCCCGCCCCCCCAGGTAGCACCCACCTCCAGGCACCCACCTCAGGCAGTCCCAGGGGACACAGTAGCTGTGGAGGGAGGAAGTGGACCTTCATGCAAGTCAGGCAGACAGGAAGGCTCGGGGGGGGAGCCATCAGGCTCTCTGCTTTTTTTTTCTTTCCCTTCTGTGGAGCCTGCCTTCCTAGACTGCTGCCTGCACGGTCTGTCTGCACAGCCCCTGAGCTGCATGGAGTCTGGTGCTTCCCTGCTTCCCTCTGCAGCTGTAGGGTAGGAAACTAAAACTCCTCAGAGGTGTTTTACTTTACAACACCCCAAAGTCATTTGCTGCATGCCAAAATCATTTAAGTCACATTACACGGCCAAATGTGCTACAGCAGCTGAATTAACAAACAATATGCTGCTGAATGTGGAAACAACAATGCCTTTAAAGTTGTGCAAAAGACATTTAACCCTCTTTAAGCACACTAAAAAGTGCCATCTAGAAATGGCTTACCTGTGCACTACTGCGGAGTAAAAATCCCTGCAGCAGGACAGTACTTGTGTTTACAAGTACTATGCAGGTGCAGAGTAAATTCGGTTACTCCAGCCTAATAGAGGTGCATGTGCAGATGTGTGACATTTACTGCACAGCTAATTAGTCTACCATGCAGTAAATGTCTTGTATGGACATGCTTCTATGATTTAGAAAGATCCCAGTTTGATTTGCACTTGAAACTAAACAGAGTAAAGTCAGTCAATAACCAAAGGATTTCTTTAACCAATGTAGTCCAATTGGAATTTGGATCAATTAATAGTTTCATAGTAGTTAGGGGTCAGAAGGGACCTGAATAGATCATCTAGTCTAACCCCCCACCACTGGTTGGAGCTCACGCTGGGATCGCACGACCCCAGACAGATGTTCATCCAACCTCCTCTTGAATTTACCCAAAGTAGGAGCGAGGACCACTTCCCTAGGAAGTTGGTTCCAGATCCTAGCTACCCTGACAGTGAAATAGTGCCTCCTAATCTCTAACCTGAACCTATTCTCTAGCAGCTTTTACCCATTGTTCCTCATCACCCCAGGTGCTGCTGGGGGGAACAGGACTCTTCCTATTTGGTGCTGATCTCCCCTAACAGTTTGTAGGCAGCCACCAAATCCCCCCTCAGCCTCCACTTGCTGAGGCTGAACAGGTTTAGGTCCCTCAGCCTCTCCTCATAGGGCCTGCCCTATAGCCCTCCAACCAAGCGGATGGCCCTCCTCTGAACCCTCTCAAGGTAGGCCACATCATTCTTAAAGTGCAGTGCCCAGAACTGGATGCAGTACTCCAGTTGAGGTCAGACCAATGTCACGCAGAGGTGGGGTATCGCCTCTCTGGACCGGCTTGAGATGCATCTTTGGATGCATGACAAGGTGCAGTTGGCTTTGCTGGCTGTGGTCTGGCATTGGAAAAGCAATGAAAGCAGGAAAAGAGAAGAGGAGTGTCCAACTCCAGCCTGGAGAGAGGGGGTAGAGACACAGCCCCCTGCCAGGAGAAAGGGAGCTGAGACTTGCTCAGGAAGAAGACACCAGGACAGGGGAGAGCCTGTGTTTCCCCTTGAGGAGCTGAATCCCCACTGGGTGTGGAGCTGTACAACTTCTGGACACAGGTGTCCAGGAGAAGTGGAGAAAGGGTTGGTCAGCAAAGCGGGGAGGGTGGCTGGAAGGTGGGAGAAACTGCCAGGTCAGAGACCTGTGGCAGGAAGCCCCTGTTTGAGCTCAGGGCTGCAGGAACAAGGACCTGCATAGAGAAATCCCCTATCTGTGAGTGGAAATGTTGGGAGGGGAGTCCAAAGAGGGGGCAGGCTGAAAGGACACAAACCATAGTGGGATGTGAGAGGACACCTAATCCCATAGTGTTTGCAGAAGCTGTATTTCAGAAAGAATAAAAGAGAGCCTATTGCCTGCAACAGTTGACTGGATGCTCATCTCACAGAGGCCAGGAAGGACCAAGGGAGTTCAGAGTACCCAGAGCAACAGGAGCCTCACCTCCACCATCTAGTGGTGGATTGTAGTTATAGTTCTGTTGCCATTTACTATATGGGGAGTGGATTTTGACCAGAAGGGAAACTGTTTTAAAGGGTTATAACCAGGGATCTGAGTTTTCTGTTTCCCATGGAAAAAGAGAAAACCACAAATGTCCCATTTTTATCAGAAAAAAGTGGATTTTACCTTTTAGCAGAGAAATCCATGAATTTCCTGGTTTTGCAAAGAGCTGTGCAGGCTGGCAGAGTTCCAGCCTGCAAGAGCTAATTGCAGAAGGGTAGGGAAACCCCCAGCCCTGTCCAGACGGGGAAGGGTGGGGCCTGAGGCTCGTGCTCACCCAAAGCTTGGATCAGGTTCACTGTTCATTCTTGGAACCTGTAAGGTAAGTGGGGCTTGTGGGTTGTAGAGCAGGATTGGGGGGAAGCTGGCTGGGGGCTGTTTCAGATTGAGAATGGGGGGAGGGGGGAATGTGTCTCTGTGCCCACTCCCAGGAGGAGGGCTGGGGGGTGAGGAAAGCAGTGCCCCTCTGTGGGCCGCACACGTGCCACTCAGCTGGATGGGGTGGGGGGAAAGTTGCATGCAGTGGCTGCCATAGCCCCACAACACCAGCACCATTGCCATTGCCATTGCCATTGCCATGCTCTGCACTGCTTTGTCGTCAGTGCCCCTCTGTGGGCCACACACACACCACCTGGCCAGATGGCCGGACAGATGGGGGGGCTTGCACGCAGCAGCTGCCACTGCCCTGTGCTGCCACCCTGCACTGCTTTGCCACAGCCAGTCATGCATATGGCTCTGTGCACAAGCGGCAGCATGTGTGCGGCCAGGCAGCACGTGTGCAGCCCACAGAGGGGCACTGATGTGGGGGGGCTCGCACATGGCAGCCATCACCACCATTGCTCTGCGGCACTGCTGCCACACCACTGCTGCGGCACCACTTGCCCACAGTGCTGCATGTGCAACTGGCTGCAGCAAAGCAACGCGGCGTGTGGCAGTGGCAGTGGTGTGGGGCAGTGGCGGCTGCTGCGTGTGAACCCTCCCCCTGCATCTGGCTGGATAATGCATATGCGGCTCGCAGAGGGGCACTGCTGCTCTCATCCCCTTGGCCCTGCTCCTGAGAGTGGGCACAGAGACAGACACACTCCTCCCACCCCCATTCTTGCTCTGGCTCCTCCCAGCCCCTTCCCTTTCCCCTGCCCCTTCCCCCACACACACTTACCTGCTGGGGTGTGTGTGTGTGTGTGTGTCCGTCTGTGTCTGTGCCTGCATGCATGTCTGTGCCTGTATGTTGGTGCCTGCATTTTTGTCCGTGCCTGTGTGAGCATGTGTGCCTGCATGTCTGTGTCTGTGCCTGTGCATGTCTGTGTCTGCGCCTGTGCATGTCTGTGTCTGCATGTGTGCATCTGTGTCTGTGCCTGTGTGTCGGTGTCTGTGCCTACATGTGTGGGGCTGGGGGGGGCTGTTGTGGGGGGAGTGAGGCACACCACTAGGGCTGGGCAGGCTGTCAGGGTCCTTTAATTTTAATCACGGATTTGGGGGGGGTTATCAGAGAATTTGCAATTTTTTATCAGGCAAAACCAAGATCCCTGGTTATAAGCAGGTGAATGCAATTATTGAAGTTGTTTGACACAAGTGAGGCCACCCAGTGTATTGGAATTATTCACGTAATGTTGCAGTTGTAAATGTTATTCAAATTGTTGGTTTTATTATTAACTATTGTTATTATATATATTTTTCTTCTGCTGCTTAATCATTTGTTTTTTGTATATAGTTGTACATAATAAAGAAACCAATGCGTTCATTGGATTCAGAGTAAATTCCTGGGCAGTGAGGGTAAGGCACACACCTCTACATGGGACACCTCAGTCAGCAGATCTGCCTGAGTGGGTTCCCAGAGCTACTGGCACCCTGAGGATCCGAAATGCAGTGCAACACCCAGCCTAGTGCTCTGGCATGGGTTACACAAATCCACAAAGACCAGACAAGATGCTACCTTGGTAAACAAGAAAATACAATTGGAGTGGTGTGGGGGAGATATAGCAGTAGTTAATATTGAGAAGCATGGAATTAAAAATGGAATTCCTTTAGAATTCCATGATTCTGAATAAAAAAGGAAAGAGATTTCTAATGGGATGGATGAACTAGAATCTGCTGGTAGGTGAGGTTGAGTGGGACTACGTAGAGACACCTTCTTGCAGAATTAAGCACTGTGTGAATTTTGATTGAGAACACTTTGCCCAACTCTAATGCAAAGTCCCTAGGCTTTACCCACATACAAATCTAAGACTGTCATTGTTACATTCTTCTATGCAGAAAAAAATGGTTACTTTCTAATTGAAAGGTTTCATTTTGGATTCAGAGAACAGGATAAAAGAGGAACAAAAGTAATGTCTCCATTTGGTGTATTCCCAACCTTTGTAACAGTCTGCACTGAACAGATCACAAAATGGCTGACTTTTTCAGCAGAATAAGGAGCTTTCACAGATAAAACGGTACAATAATACATACTACTGGAACACTACAGCTTACAGATAAACTATACTCATTTGTCTCTATTGATGTATCTTAATTTATATTTTCTTGTAGATTCTTTCACAGGACTGATAAACATAATGACTGATATTATCTGGCGCTTCACTGGCGATTTCATGGCCCCTGATTTTGTTTGCCGAGTCATTCGCTATTTGCAGGTACAGAAACTATTCAATATCTAATATACGTATACACCAAAACTCAGATAAGAGCTCACAGTTTTGTAACCTCATGCGTGGCAATAGCAGTTCCTCATTAAATTGCTATTTAGGACAAAAACACTCCATTTAAGAGCAATTTATATTCAGGAAATATTTTCAAAGGCAAAAAATGGCAATAAGCCTGCTAATTCCCATTAATGTTCACTGAGAATTAGGTATCTAACATTTGTGCTTTTGAAAAATCCTTTTATGCCTTTTTCCTCTTCCAAAAAATCGGTTGTGTCTTCTTTCTAAACATAGAAGGCCAGAATTTGATTTCACAATACGTGGAGTAAAGTGAATGTAACCTCACAGAACTCATTTAGTTACTTCATGTTCATATCATTGTAACTGGGAGCTAAATTTGGTCTTGCTATTTGAAAATAATGAGTCATGATTCAAAATACTTGTGAATGTGTGTAACAGACTCAAAATAATAATACTTTTATGCAGTACTTGATTCACTCTTGAGATTTGATATTGAAGGTGTTTCATAAAACTGCTGTTTTAAACCTTGGATGCCTATATTATAGTTAAAGGGCCAAGCCAATCACAACCAACTCTGAAACTGCCAAGCTCCCCACATACTATCGGGTAGGGAAAATCGTAACTGAGCTATGAGGATACACATTCTCATTTGGTACTGTGTTCAGGTTCATTTAACTAAAGGCAATGAACACCACGGACAGGCATATCATAGCATGACATACCAAATGAAATCTTTGGCTGCCTTAGGGACAGGTTCTACCTCAGTTACATTCAATAGAACCTTATTGAGAAAGTAGACCCACTGATTGATTTCAGTGTAGCTACTTGTGGAATAAGGTACAATATGAACAGTAGCAAACTCTTGCCATAAGTATTGGTAAGCAAATAGTTTGGTTTTCAAATGTCACATATTGAGACTATCATGGTTTAAAGGGCTTTCTAGAAAAATGCTATTTTCTCTTATTTCTTCAGGTTGTCCTTCTCTATGCTTCTACTTACGTCCTGGTATCACTTAGCATAGACCGATACCATGCCATAGTTTATCCAATGAAGTTCTTGCAAGGAGGTAGGAGAATTTTTGTACCTCACTATTGTTAGAAATGATGATGTTTTAACAGCTTTATTTCACTGAACAAATTTTTAGTGACAGGAGCAGTCTTGTTGCTATTGATCCTTTAATAATGTTAAATTAATGTTATTAAAGTGGGGAAATAAAGTCCAATCATAAGCACTGGGTGAGATTCACCAGTATGTCACTGCATGAAATCATTTGGGTAAAGGAGTTGGGAATTTAACTATTTTTAAAGTGACCATTCAAAGTGGTGATGATAAAGCTTTTTAAGTTCACTTATTATATTACTATCAGTATGATAAAGTGTGCTGGCTGCTTTACAATGCAAACAGAAAGATGCAACTTTACAATGCAAACAGAAAGATGCAATTCCATTTTGAAGGAGCTTATAGCCTAATGCTACCCATGATGTACTGGGGTCGGTAAATCCAGAGATGATGTTCTGAGGAAAACAAGAATTACCCCAATTGTTGCTGTCTAGAAAATATACTCTAGTAAAACATAAATTATTACCCACATTACAGGAACAATGAAACTCTACAGTCTCAGTTTAATAGCCCCCTTTTGGCCTTAACATCCTTTAATCAATCAGAACAAGTAGCTCTGTATTTAAGGCATGTGCATCAGTATGTGTAGTTTTTGGTAACATTTCCCATAATTAGGCCAACATTTCCAGAACTGAGTGACTAAAATGAAACTTTTCCTTTCAAAAATGCCAAGCAGTTCCCACTGATGTCAGAGTATGCTCACAAGACATTCAAAATTCTGACCGTGGATTTAGGTGCTTAATATGAAGAAGATTAATTTTGCCACTGTAGGTTCTTCATGTGTAAAATAAGAAAAATAGCTCTTATTCCATTACCTCTAGGGAAGAGGTTTTTAATAGTGAGGAACCAATTTAATTAATCTTTGTAAGGCACTTTGAAGACATGAAAAGCCCTACCAGTGCTTCATAGTATTATAGAAAATTTTGTTAAGGTTAAAGAATTAATCCCACATCATAAATTTCCTTGCACAAGGAGGGAGGAGTCTTTTGTGTCATACAAATGCACCCCTGACAGGCTCAATCAAATTATCTCTTCTTTTGTGTAATATCTCAAACGCCAAGAGCTACAGAATAATTTATTACATTAAAATGTAAAAAAGAATGCTGAAAAACTATTTGGTTTATTAGCTACTGAGGCCCATGTTTTTCATGCTGCCTCACTAAAGTAACTGGTAAAGACAAAACAGGCAAACAAAAAACCTAAAAGAGAGAAGAAAATAAAAACGAAAGATTTATTAGAAAGAAATTGCTACCCCCTGACCTGTTTGGCAATGCCGGGAGCCAGGTTTAACTTGAACTAATTCCTCAGATCTCTGTCAAGTAGCAAACTCTAATGATCTTTTTTAAAGAGAGAAAAACAAAAACACCAGCCTTGTCCAACTGCATGGCTAATTGAAAATTCCCATAGGCATCACTTTGGAATAGGGTGGCCATCATAGAGGACATTCCGGTTTTCTGCTACTCTGTCCTCTGTCCGCTATTGATACGAAACCAGATGCCTTTATGTCCTCTCTTTTTCTCTTCCAGAAGAAGAGAAGAAGAGAGGACATAAAGGTGTCCGGTTTCCACCCCACTTTGGAATGTGATAGGAAACCTTGACCAAAGGAAGGCCAAATTCCACTTTAACCTGACAATGTTAAATTTTTACTTAATATCTGCAGTGGAGGGACACTGCCATTTCCCACTTATTTACACATGCTTCAGAAGGAAAGTGGATAGAGCTGATCATCTAACAGAATGAAATAGTAATTTTCATATACATAATAATAAAAATGATTGCACATATCCCTATTAACCCTTTGCACACAGGTGTAATTACCCAAGGTTTCATCAATGCAGCCTCTGTGCCTCAGCTTCCCTCCATAGGATAGTGAAGCTTACTTTCCTTTGTAAAGGACTTCAAGATCTAGTGATAGCAAAAAGATTATCGTTACTAAATACAGCTGTGCAAATAATTCAATATTTCTATTGGTAGCTGAAATAAAAATGGTAGGAAGTGTCTGCTTCCCCAAAGCAAAATGTTCTGCTTTATTTTCATGTCAAAACGAAAAACAAATTCATTTTAAATTAAATTAAAATGTTCATTAACTTAATACAAAACATTTTTTCATGGGGGAGGGGAATGTGATTTATTTCTTTTTTTAATCAGATCAATTTAGTCCTGATAGTTACCTTTGATAGTTCAATTAACTATTTTATATTCATTTTGCACAGGCACAAGTGACTATAGAAAGACCAAAGCAATAGTAAATCCTGTACCCTAATATCTGCTCTTTGTTTTCTATAGACTTCTAATTTAATAATCAAACTAATTATAAATAATAAAACATATAATAAAAAATAGATTACTGAAGCATTTTTTTATAATGTAAGGTCTTTACCAACATTGCATAATTGATCCTCACAACAGCTTAGGTAAATCACATTCTCTTAGTTTATTGACAGAGACTGTGAAGCAGAGAAGTCAGTGAAATGAACAAATCCATAAAGAGAGACAGTAGCAGAATTAGGATGGGGATGTATGGGTAGGCAGTTCCCAATTGATGCTTAATGGGTGTGTCTACACAGGATGCTTTGCTGCACGGTGGGCATAGCTACACGAGACATTTGAGAGACACTTTACTGTGCAGCAGAGCTAATTACTGCACAGTAAGCATCCATGTCTACACGTGCAGATGCTTACTGTGCAGTAATTGGCTCTAATCATGAGTAAATTTGCCACCTGAAAATGCAAGTAGAAAATGTATTTGAGATTAGTAATTGCAAACTAGTGTATGTGTAGACACTTGACTGGGAGCAAATGTGTTTCTGGTCAGCCAGGCTGGGGGCAGGAGATTTCTCCCTGCCCCCAGGAGCTGCCTGCTGCTGAGGTAGGCTTCACCACTAAAGCCTGGGTGGGGACAATGTCCTCTGCCCTGGCAGCAGGGAGCTCTCAGCCTCCACTCCACTCTGTGATTGTGGGGCCGGGGCTGGGAGATCCTTATCTCTCAGCTTGAGTCCATGGTCATTGGGCCAAGGCTGGGAAATCCGTATCTCCCAGCCTGAGCCCCACAGTCATGGGACCTGGGCTGGGAAATCCTTATCTCCCAGTGCCAGCTCCATGGTCATGGGGCCCACGCTGGGGAATTCCTATCTCTCAGCCTAAGCTCTGCAGTTGCATGATCCGAACTGGGAGATCCTTCTCTCCCAGCACCAGCTCTGCAGTCATAGGGCCAGTGCTGAGAGAGAAAAGATTCTTCTCTTCCAGTGCCAGCTTAACAGTTGTGAAGCTGGCATTGAGAGAGAAGGATTTCCCAGCCTGGGTCTGGCAACTGCGGGGCTTGAGCTGGGAGATACGGATCTCCCAGCGCTGGCCCCACAACCATGGAGCTGGTGCTGGGAGACAAGGATCTCCCAGCCCCCACCACATGACCATGGAGTGGGGACCAGGAGCTGTCTGTTTCCAGGGCAGAGGGACATTGTCCTGGCCTGGGATTTGATGGCAGAATGCATCCTGGCAGGAGGCAGCTCCCAGGGTGAGGAACAGGTGTCTCCTGATCCCTGGGGTAGCACCCAGTGGGAGCCTAGAGCTCCTCCTGGCTGCTGCAGGGGCTGGTTGCAGGGCAGCAGGGAATGGGAGCAATCTGCTGCCAGGAGCAGCAAATCTGCTCTTGCATCCCTGCACATGTAGGCATGTGCCCAGGAGTTTTTATTCTCTAGTAGTTTATTTGAGTAGTTTACTTGAGAATAAACTACTCCCAGATTAAATGCATGTGTAGATGTGCCCAGGAAAGTGTCATTGTCTACATATGCACAACGTTTATTGTATGCTAAATTAGTGTACTGTGCAGCTAGCTACTGCCTGTAAATTAACTGTGCAGTAGATATTGTGCAGTAGCACATGGTTAGATGCTGACTTGGAGCAAAATTTCTTCTTGGTCAGCCCCAACACCAGCGGGCCACAGGATATGGGGAATTTCCCTGGTCCTTGCACTGCTCAGCTCCCACAGGAGCCTAGCAGCACTAGGATTTGGAAACTTTCTGCTTCCCCATGCAGCCAGGGGCTGGTTGGAAGCTGTTCCACTTCTTGGGTAGCTTAACTTCCTGGCCAGTCCCAGGCTGGGTGGGTATTTTCCCATGCAGCTGGGTGCTGGGCAGGAGCTGTACCATTTCTGGGGCAGCTCCTGGCCAGCCCTGGGTTTCTCAGGGAAATCTCTGCCCAGCCACAGGGTGACCTGGAGCTGCCCCAGAAGCAGGGTAACTCCTGGTCAGGCCCCAGTTGCTTAGAGAAATCTCTGTCCAGCCAGCCACAGACTGCTCAAGGGAATTGATGTGCATCTCAGAGCTGGCTGGCAGCTGCTCCACAACTGGGACAGCTCCCAGCCAGCCCTGGGCTGCTCAGGGAAATCCCCACCCAGCTGCCAGCTGGCTGGGACCTGCCCCAGAAGCAGAACAGCTCTTGAACAATCCCCAGCTGCATGGGGAAGCCTTCTTGGGCATGGAGTTTGTTTCCATATGCACAGGGCTGGGAGAGCTCTGCAATGGCAGCTGTCTCCCAGCCCTTTGCACATCAGGATCCCTCCAGGTGTGCATGGGGCCAAGAGATAGGTACCACTGCAGCTGCCAGAGTGGTTCTGGCCTCATGCACATCAGAAGCTCTTCCTGGCTGCTGCAGGGGGCTAGAGCAGGGTAGGAACAGCCAAGGTTTGAATTATGGGGGAACTTGGGGGGGGCCAACCCCCCCATAAGAGACAAGAGCCCCCCCATAAGAGAAGAGAACACCCCTGCGGGCCGGTCAGCCCCTGCCTGCCCTGAGCCTTCTAAACAGCCCAGGTGGTGGTGTCAGCAGCGGCTCCTTCTGGCTGCCACTCCCATAGACTCCCCCAAGAGCTGAAGTGTAATTCAAACCCTAGGAGTAGCCCTGTACCAAGCTGCCCCAGTTGTACCCCAGCACAGGGAGCATGTGTAGACGTGCTCCCAGGGAAGGCTTACTGTATTTTGCTGCACAATAAGCCTTTATAACATCAATAGCACATGTAGTACATGCCCAATGTGAACTAAATGCTATTTGTGGCCATCATATAGAGTAAAGGCTCTCAATTTAAACTAGCGTCATTTTTTTTGAGTTAGTTGATTAAAATGTCATGTTCAGAGACTGATGTTATAGGATTTTGTTTATCCCTTATAACAATATTACTTATCAGGTAGCTAAACAAAAGTAGCCACAAAGTAACTCACTAACTAAACCAAAAAAGTTTGAGCCTCCCTTCAAACCATACCTCAGAGAAACACTTCATAAACAAGCCCTGCATTTTGCAGCAAAAGGGCACAAATTCAGGATGTGTTGAAGCAATGGACAGGGAGAGAAAATTCCAGAGTATCGTAGTAGAAAACTTCCTTAATGGATCAAAAAAGTGGTGATCCAAAATGTTTGGAACTTTGCTTTAAACTTTTAATTACAAGACCTTAAAATGGAAAAAAAAATGAGGGAAACATCATGATTCCCCCTGAGTGGAATTCCTCACCCTACATCTGACATTCCTTATGTTCTGATGCACTCCAGATCATGAGTGGTCCCATTAATTTCTGTGGACCTACCTGAGAAGCAAAATATTATTCATAGAAAATAAGCATAACAAAACTGGCCATAAATAATTAAATATTATGACAATTTTCTGGGTGGATATAAGGCACAATAATGTTAAAGGCTTAAACAAGGACAATGAGGAGTTCTTTGCTAGAGGCAGGATTATGTACATCCTATTCCCAGCTCATTGATCTAACAAACATTGTAACAATAAATGATTTGGGAGTTTGCCCAGGTGTCCCAAAATGTGGTGGGGATTTTCCAAAATGAACATTTTTAATTTATTTGGGGAAATGAGAATAAAAGTGTTTGAGGTGAAATTCAATGTTTAACTGGAGAGGTTTTAACTTTTGAAGGTCAAATTCATTCGATTTATAAGCAAAGCATATTCAAAATAAAACATTTCGGAATTTCAGAATATTTTTTCTCTTTTTTGGCCAAAACAATTCAACAAATTAATTTAAGTTTGGGTGGCCTGAATTTGCATTTTTGTCAGCAAACAAGAAAAATTTTTCAGCCCAAGTATTCACCCAAGTCTAATTATAACCACTAGGCAACTTTCCCATATTGTGTACAAATGTATAGCCCTTACAATGAGCAGTGGAAAAGAACTTGCAGGTCATCTTATCCATTCTTCTGTTTCAAGTGTGTTTCTAGAGTATATTTTCCTGCAAATCAACTATTGTAATTTCAAATATTTCAAATGCGTCTGCACTTCATGGTCTACAAGAGCTCTCTATAGAAAATATTTCATGAGACTTGCAGTTTGCCTTCTGCTAATGTAATCTGTTGCCCCTTTGTGCTGTTTTCCACCATTCATTTCCCTACATGATATTAATGCCACTATTTTAACCCCCATGTTTTACCTGACTGTTATGGAATTTCTCTGAGGACTTTAAATAAAAAAGCTTCTCCTACACTGAACAAAAGAAGCTTTTAAAAATTATAAGGATAAATATTACAGCTGATATTTTATAAAGCATAAAATTACCTTTTGAACACTGCTCTTATCTACTTTTATATTGCTCTTTGGAAAGGATTGAGTTTTAAGTAGTATAGATGTGCACATTTTAAAGTGATTTCAAGGACAATATCTAGGTGTATAGAATCACACGCACTCAGCAGCATATTTGTATGCGAGTATGAGTGAGATCTTCAACAGCTATGAATCAGTGCTGCTCTATTTACTAGCTGTTCTATTCTCTCCTAAAATACATTTTGATATCTGTTTCTTGCCAAAGCCCAAAACGATTTTCATTAAAAACATGTAGGTGTGTTGAACCCGAGTAGTTTTGCAGAAAGGCCTCTTTTTTTTAGTGAACTTCTGACGTAATACAAACAGGTTCACTTCAGCACACTTCCTAGTTTCCTGCTAATTTTTATGGTGGGTTACTGGGGAGCCTGGTTTCCAGGGTTAAGTGTCCTCTCAGCTATCTTGTCTCACTTGCAGCATGGAGGCTTCTTTTATTCTGTTACTAACATGCTATTGTTTCAACCCTGTCTTTGATACAGCTGTATGAGTGGGCACTGCTGGAGAGGTACTTGCCCAGGTAATTGCCCGGATCACCTTGGTTGGAGGTGGCTACTTTGTCTAACTGGAATCTATGAGCTCTCATATTTCTCAGTTGTTGCACCTGCCCTATATCTTTAGTCATAGTACTTCTAATTCAGCTAACTTCTATTACCCTAAAATAGCAAGGTCAGTATCATAAAGCAACTGGTTTAGATCCTAAAAACTAAGCTTCCTTCCATTGCAGTGGCAATAGATTGCAGGAAAGAATCCCAGTTTCCCCAGCCCAAGGCCTTTTCTTCCATGCATGCCTATGAATTGATGAGACTCTCCAAAGAAACAACCTAGAAATGCCAACACATCTGTACTAACAAAGTTTGTTTGAATTTGTTGAACAGAAAGGCAGGCAAAAATTCTTATTGTGGTGGCCTGGAGCCTCTCTTTCCTGTTTTCGATTCCGACTCTGATTATATTTGGGAAGCGGCAACTATCTAACGGAGAAGTGCAGTGCTGGGCCCTGTGGCCAGATGACTCCTATTGGATACCTTACATGACAGTGGTTGCGTTTCTGGTATATTTCATTCCTTTGATTATCATCAGGTAAGAGTCCTGGAGGATAACAATACCTGATGGGTACTTTGGTAGTAAAAACTTGTCGTTGTCAGGTGCTCAGTCACTTCAGTCTTTTAATTTACTACCCATTCATAAAGTTTAAGATAAAAGCTGCTTTGATATAAATTGGTACAGAGTAAAACTCTGTATTTCTTCAGTTTATTCATTTGTCTCATATACAGAGCAGACCAATTATACCTGGTGATTTCCATGCAGTTTTAATAGTAAAAAGTGTTAATCTGAACAAGAATAGAATCCACAAGTGGATGTCTCTCCAAAGTGCAGACTTCACAGACCTCATTATACCATACTGTCACTCATTTGACATTTCATTAAAAAAACCCTCACACTTAATAAAAGAACAGAAACTTCATTTACTCGAATTACATTAATGTGAACTTGATGCCACCTGAGTTCTCAAGCTTCAGCATATTAACAAACTGGTTCTTAGCAGCAATCAGGAAGTCATTTTACTTGATGGTACTATACAACTAGGTGCATAATAGGGAAA
>NW_005841971.1:2165218-2191458 GCF_000455745.1 Alligator sinensis
ATAGGTTTTGTAGTATCTTTCATCTAGAGATCTCAAAGCACCTTAAAAAAAACAAATGTACATCAACGAGACCAAAGAATACTTCCACCCACTTTTCACTGGGGGAAAGGAGTCACCAAAAAATTAAATATCTTGCCCAAAGTCAGGCAGAAATTCTTAAGTAGAAACTGGAATGGGGTAGAGGTCACCAAATATCTCAAACTTTACAGAGGGGTGCGAAGAGAAAAACTTTATGGCTTTTTATGGTCTTCCATTAAACCATCTGTCAGTAGTCATTGCTAGACATTATACTGAACTACTTGAACTGTTAACGCATTTTTATTTAGCAAGAATAAATAGGAAGAATTCTGCTAGAAAATACATACTTTCTGGCCTTAAATTAGAAACCAGCTCACCCCTGTTGCACACTGTATCTTTCATATGCTGTAAATCCCTTAAATAATTCTTCCTCATACATATATTAATCCCCTAATACAATGGTTATCATCCTTTTAAGGCTCAGGGAGCCTTTTCATAACTTTTGTCAGGTAAGTGGCACCCCATTTCAAAAACTAATCTATTTATTACAGTGCTTACTTACCTTCTTGCAAAAGATCAGGATAACATGGGTGGGGAGTGCCCAAGCAGGGAGAGCTTGAGCCTTCCCTTATCTGCTTAGGTCCTCACACCTCCTTTAGCACCCTTCAAAGGATTGCATGGCACCCCAGGATGCCGCAATATCATGGTTGAAAATCCCTACCTAATATATTAATACTACTAATTTTTCTCTGCAGGTAAATCAATGATTAAATTAACTGTATGGTGAATAGATATGGATGCTTATTTAGGTGGTAAAGTTGTTCTTTACTAGCTGCTTAATTAATCACTGGCATCCATGCCACCAGGTGACAGTGGGCATGTTACACAAAAAACTTACCATGACCAAGTCCCTTCAAACATGCCACCTACTAAAGCAGAAGCATCCATGTAGCATTGCACAGACAAAATGATGTTGCAGGAATAAAGGCGCACAACAGGGGTCCTGATCCTGCCCTGTGCAATGAGAAGAGGCTCAGAGCCCAAATATATGTTTTACAGACTTATTCTTGTATCAAAAGTGTTATTTCTGATGAGCAATAGCTACCGTATAGTGAACAGTAACAAGAAAATCAGACAGGGTTTTTCTTTTCTCCCCTAACACTGCAAGACTCAGTCGGCAGTTCTGCAGCAGTTCGAACTGGATAATCATAGAGGCCACTTCTGGCCTTAAAAGCTCTGTATTTTTCCAAAATGGAACTGGTGACTGGCTATTGCTCAATCAGCTACAAACATCAAATGATTCAATGAAGTTGGCATTTTATTTGTACCATCTAGGATACAGAATAACCTATTTGTTACAGAAATAAATAAGAATTTTCTGATGTGTGAAATCTATGTATTTTGTTATATTGCTGTATTAGTTGTTTATCCCAGTTGGGAAACTAAGTGATAGTCTCAGGGGTGAATTACCAAGTATTGGAGCAATCGGATAGAACAGGTGAATAGTTCAAAATAGGCTAGAAAATATTAAATCTACAAGAGTTTCCATTTCAAGGAAGGAAATGGATTTCAAGACAGATTTTAAAAGACTGTAGAGTGAGGACATATCTAAGGGCAAACTTAGCCAGTGAGGCAGTAGGCAGCAGCACTTTTGAACAATCTGCAATGCTCAAATACACCATGGAGGCTGCCTCTTAAACTGGAAGCTGTGTATCTTTGATGTCCATAGAGTGCTTCAGACAAACTAATTAGCACTGCTGAATGATAGCATTAAATAGCCCAGCCCATGCTAATTATACCCCCTGTGGTGTCACATACAAGTAGCTAGAATATTTCTGTTTAAAGAGGCAGCCTCCCATGGATTATTTGCTGGTACTGCTGCTGGGCAAAGTTAATTTGTCATGTAACATGCTATGTCACCTGTTGGCCTGGATGCTAGAAACTGATTAAATGACTAGACTAGTAAGAGAGAGATGCAGGGAGAAGAAGCAGCTTTCAGTTCTGGTAGAGGTTGGTCAAGGACTCAGAGAGTGCATCTACACATGCATTTGACTGGGAGCAGATTACTCATGAATAAACTACTTGCAAGTAAACACTCCTGGGGAGGCATCTACATTTGCAGGGAAGTGAGTGCAGATTTGCCTTTCCAAGCAGCAAACTGATCCCACTTCCTGAGGGCCCCCTGCATCAGGCCTCTGCTGCCACCAGAGGGAGCTGGAGGCCATCTTTAAAAGGCAGCCCCACTCCCTGACCAGCTGCTTTTCTGGCCAGGAGCAGTGTGCACAGTGAGGAGGCAGGAGCATGGCAACTTTCTCACTGTAACCTCTGCCTCCCTGCACCATGGCTGCTCAAGCCTCTGCCCCTGGCAGCGATACTCAGTGCCCTGGGCTCCTGCTGGCCACCATGCTAGCCCTGCTGGCCTGCCACAGTGATCACTATCAGACCCATGGGAAACTGGGCCGTACTGGCTCCCCCCATGCAACAAATGCCTGGCTGGCCACACTGTGCCATCCCAGGCCTCCTGCCACCACGTAGCTGCTGCCTGGACCTTGTGCTGTTGACCGGACCCCAGCGCGGGTGCCAACCATATGCTCCTGGATGCACTGCCAGGGCTGTCCACACCCTGCTGGGTGTCTAGCCCTGCTGCCTCTGGGCCTGCCCAGCCAGCCAGAACTGGTGGTTGCATGTTGTTCAGGCCATCTGGACTGAAGAGCAGTGATTGGAGGCATTCTGGATGACCTGGAGCACCTTCCTGGACCTCCTGGAGCAGCTCTGCCCATACCTGGAGCAGCAGGACACTGCCATGCAGCAGCTCCTCCCCATGGATACACAGCTGGCCATCACCTTACTGAAGCTGGCCATGCCCTCCAGTCTCTGCTACTTGGTGTGGGCAAGGTCACTGATGGGGAGGCCATCCTGGAGGTGTGTGGCATCCTCCAGGATACACTGGGGCACATGGTGCTCTGCATGCACAAAACCCTGGTGGTGGTGGTGGGGTTCTGCACCCTGGGGTTCCCCCAGTGCATTGGGGCCTGGTTGGGATCCACATCTGGTGCAACCAGGCTGCCAACTCAGCCTCTTCCCTGCATGCAGCTGCAGGATGTACAGAGCCATGAGAAATAAGCTGTTTGTGAGAGTTGGCAACATTTCTGAGATAAAATGTTTTGTACCAGGGGGCTGTGCACTGCCTGGCTTCAAACGGGGTCGTGTGTGCACGGCTGTCCACAGACCATGGGGGTAGGCCCAGGCAGCTACCACCCCAGCCCCATCCCCACTCACTCCCCAGGGGACAGCAGGCCGCTGGGTGCTGGCTGAAGGCAGCTTGCCTCCCTCACCCTGTTCCCAGGCCATGATGGGCCTAGCTCCTTGAAGCACCTGCTACTGCAACTCTAGACCCCACACCCACCTTCTTCTCCTGCAGGCCAGCCTGTCTCCTGTGCTGCCGCCAAGCTCAAGGCAACCAGATTTGGGGGGTTGCGTGGCTCCTGGATGACTGGTAATGGAGCTGCCCATACCCCCACCCTGCCCACAGAGGGCCTCTCTAGGGAGCCACTCCAGGGCCAGCCCCCACCGGGGAGGAGCTGGTACTGCTGGTGGCTGGTGGGGACATGACTGCGTGCACCTCATGGCTGGGACTGAGGTTGCGGAGATGGTGGGGCAGGTGCTGGCCCAGGCTCTCCAACCTGATGGAAGATGCCAAGGGTGGAGAGATGGTGGTACAGGCTGCGACACATCACCGTGAGTGCCAGGCTGCAGTGGGGGCTTGGGCAGGCCGCTCATCCTGCAGTATGCTGGGTCCCAGGGCATGAGGATGGCATCCAGTTGCCTCATAAAGGGTATAGACTTGCAGGCACTCCCCACCCAATGGTTGTAGTTGGTGATGGTGACTCACTGTCTGCAAGACCTTGACCTTTATGCAGCATTGCCACACCAACCAGCTGTGCCTGTGCTCCCCACATTCAGCCTCACAACCCCTCGTACACATGTGCATTAGAGTATCCACCCCATGTGAACTGCCTCTGCCCCTCAGCCTCACCCCATAGTGCCATGAGGTCCCCAGTATCCTCCATGAAACAGTTGGGGCCCTGGGAAGCAGCATGTGGCATTGGCAAGGATGCCATCATGGCTTCCGTGTTGGCTCACTGGGCCTCTGTGCAGCTGTCCTGGTGCTGCTAGGCCTAGGCAGCTGCCTGCAGCACCCAGCGATGGGGCATGCTGTGGGACTGGCAGCTGTGCAGCGAGGTGGTGCCCCACAGCACCTCCAGGGTCCAGGCAGGCTGCTGTTGCCTACAGCCAGCTGGTGCTGGCCTTGGTGGCCAGGAGCTGGCTGCAGCTAGGCCCAGGTGCTGTCAGGCCTGCCAGGAGCCTGCAGCATCTTGTGGGGCTGGATGGCACAGCCGTGGCAGCCGCGTGGCAATGCAGTATTGGGGAGTGGCACCAGGTGCAGGCAGGCTAGAAGAGCTGGCCTGTGGCCTGTGTAGGGGGAGCCAATGGCCAGAAGTTGCCTCAGGCTCCCTTCATGTGTGACCCACAGCTCATAGTGCCTGCAGGTCTGGGGCTGGGGCTAGAGAGGCTCCCATCCTCAGGACCCTGGGGATAACATAAGGCTGGCCTCCTGGTAGCAGAGCTGACTGGGAGTTTGCTCCTGGTTGGCATCTACTACTGCACAGTAACTACTCATGAGTAAATTTACTACTTGCATTTGCAGGTAGCAAATTTACTTGCGAGTAGAGCAGCTTACTGTGCAGTAAACATGTGCACGTGTAGATGCACACACTTACTGCACAGTAAACTGCTCTACTGCACAGTAAATTGTCTTGTGTAGATGCACCCAGTGTCAGAGGAAGCTTCACAAGGAATAGAATCAGCTCAGAATACAAGTGTTTTCTTCCCAGATTCTAGTGACTCCTACTATTACTGTAATTTCAAAGCTTCTAGCCTACTCAGGCAAGACTGGGTGAAGTTTTAGACCTAGGTACATCCTGAAACTTTTATCTTTGACAGAGTCTAACATTTATTTTTCTAATAACTTCTTCTCTTTTTAAAGCTACTTCTGGTTCTCAGTTGCTTTGTGGAATATTTATTGCTGTCCCGTGCAAGAGGTAGTCCATTCCTTAGCATCTGAGGGAAAGGAAAAGTGGAAGGAGACCAAGACTAGGTGAAGTTCAGCTTCATAGGGAAAGGCTCAGATAAAGGAGTGAAACACTTTTATAGATGAAAATTTTTCTCTAGCAAGTCAAAGTGCTAAAAATAGAATCTAATGCTGCGTACCTGACCTAGACAAGAGCAAGATTTCTCAATGTCTTTGAAAAGACAACAGCTAGGGAGCAGTCTCTACCTCTTCACTTTGTTTACTTCATTTTCTTCTGGTACAAACATCCCAAGAGGATTTCTTTTTTGTCTCTGGGCTTCATTATTTGTGGAAAAGCAGCCTTACTGTGATACCTTTCCTCTCATAAATTGGAGGCATATTGTATGGTCCTTGAAAGGAGAGCTGTACCTGTATGCCTTATGGACAGTTCAATTTGGGAAAAGTGCAATCAGTCTCACTGGTCTCCACCACAGCTGATGCTGGAAGCACATGAGCCTGTATTGTCTTTTTGTTTTATTAAAATATAAGTAGAACCAGCTGCTTCTGATCTTTGTTTCCAGAAATGATAGCACTGTTTAGATAAGTCAAAGGCTAATGAGTATTGTAATATCATGCTGTTGTAATGTTATGTCAGGAAGCGGCCAGGTAGCTTGATGTGCTTTCAGCTGCTTTGGCAAATAAATAGCATTCTGTAGTTTCTTATTGTTTAATCATAGCTATCTGGTTCTACTGCTTCCGATCAAAACAGATTTATCTCTATCAGTATGAAAAATGGAAAACCCTGGGACCTTTGGTGGCTGAAATCATCTGTTCCAGTGGAGCATCTGTCAGCTGAAGATTTTAATGCTGGTTAAACTTAGCCTGAAATTGGTCTCCAGAGGAAAGCAATAATTTTTGTATTTTGCTCATAGCTACATTAACTTTGTTAAGCAATCCATTCTCAGTGCCAGACTGCACAGCTGTCACAAATTAGCAAGATCATCATTTGTTCCCCTTTAAAATAGTGAGAATCACAGACTGGAAAAATACCTTTCAGGTCATCTAATCAATCTTTCCTCCTTGGCAAGATGGTTATTTCTTGTACACTGCGATAATCTAGTTTTAGTTTTAGAAGTTAAAAAACAAAAAGGCAGGAGACAGATGTAACTGTTATCTATGTTATCTATGTAAAGGTTTAATGTCTACCCATTGGTTGGCCTAATAAAAGATATCAAATTCACCCAAGGAACCTTGTCTGCCAATGTCTACCCATGCATTCACTATGATACACTTCTTGTTACAGAACAGCCATTCTCTTCTATAGGACACGAGGATCAACATAGGTTGGCATTTACCTTAAAGTCTGTAGTCATAGACTTAGAAGCACCTAAGCAGTCAAAAGTAGAGAGAAGGCAAGGAGAGTTCCAATATCCCTATATCTCTAGTTATGCTGTATTTTGAACTAAAGCATAACTACAGCATTTAAAAAAGTCTTCAGGTATGAGCTTGGTATGAGCTTAATTTGTCCCTATTAAAGAGAACAGTTAAAAATGTAATCAACCACCCACATCTTGGTGATCAAACCAACTATAGTATGCTGAGCTCCTAGAGCCTCACTGCATAATGAAGCCTCACTGGGATTCTCACACTAGATAGGTGGATAGCCCCACCTATCTTGCTGGGGGAGTCAACCTTAAGGCATTATCAGAGAACTTCTAAGGTTTGGCTAAAAGACAGGTGGGGACAGAATCTCTTGGGACAGTCAGACATACGTGTGTTTCATCATAAGTGCTAGCTCTCACACTGGGAATCAGCATCCTATTTTCAAATCCCTTATCTGCCTGATTAGGCAGACTTTAACTTGGGTCTTCTCCCATCTTGAGGGAAAGTACTCACCACAAGGTTACTGGTTATTCTAAGGGAGAAGCCTCTCAGTCCTTTCTGCTGACTTTGTTCTCCTTGGGTGAATTATGAAATGTTAATTGGGCATGGGAACATATTAATAAAATGTTAATTAAATATTAATAAGCCACATTTAATTAATAATATAAAAGGGAGCAATAATTTAAACACAACAGGGATACTTCTTATTATAGCCAAGTGCTTGATAGGTAGGGCGTTCTCCTGGGATGTTGGAGATGAGAGTTCAGATTACCACACTGACTGGCAGAATGGGGATTTGACAGTTGTTCTCCTTCACTCCCAAAGAAATGGTCTAGTCCAGGAGCGCTCAATGACCAGTCTGCAGGCTAGATCCAGCCCATGGCACTGGGTCATCCAGCCTGTGGGACACCCAACAGGTCCATGAGGGGACCTGCAGGCCATGGCCCTGCATGCTGGGTCAGGCACACAGGACAGCACAGGGCCAGCAGGGCTGGATGGAGCCCTGGAGCCCCAATCCCAGACTGTAGGGCTGGTTGGAGATTAGCAGGGTGGGGGGCACAATCCCAGCACGTGGGGCTGGGAGGAAGCAGAACAGGGCCCCAATCTTAGCACACAGGTCTAGGCAGGGACAGTGCTTGACCCCCAGACCATGATCCCCGCAGATGGGGCCAGATGGAAGCAGCTCTTAGCACCAGGGCCCAATCTTGCCATGAGGGTCTGGGCATGCAGGCCCTGGCTTGGTGCATAGGGTCTGATCTCACCTGTGGACTGACCCTGCACCACTCATCTGGCCCACAGGGCCAAAAGGTGAAGTCACCTCATTATAAAACATACAAAGCACTGGTCTAGTCTGTTATTGTGCTATCAGGTATATTGGGGTGCATCCTCATGTCCTTCTCCAGTATCCATGAAGACAATGGTTGATCTGGCTAGGGCACCTGACTGTAGCCCAGGCGTTGTGTTGAAAAACTGGAGGTGGACATGAGTGCCCAAGTTCCTTTGGTGGCTGAGGCCTCTATGCCATTTCTCTCTTTAGCATTCCTAACTTAGGCAGTTCTTCACTCAGCATGCTGGCTTTGGATCCCATTTCAAGATGCATAACTCCTTCATATGCATGCTACAAGGAGGTTATAGTGTCTAATGTGAGGCTGTAATTCTAACAGTGGGCCGAGTGCCCGCTGCAGTTAAGACATTGCAACAGTGAATTCCCTTTGTGGATCTAACCAAGAAAGTCTGTTAGAGCAGAGACTTATCCTCATACCTCCCATGCTGTAAGCTACCATCCTAAGCACCAAACCATTCTTCTCAAATACATTCCATAATTACACTTATACTAACACATATATTTTTGAAACCTTCCTTATTGCCATTTCCCATAGCTAATTTTCATCAATACCTCATTAATTATCTAGTCTCGGCAGCCTTCAATAGGATTCTGTGATACCTTTGCAAGAAAGAACCTCTCCCCCTCCCCTCTTTTTTTTTTTTTTAAGTTTATTCCTCAACTTCAACAGCATTCTTTTCCTTCAGTTGGGGAGACATGACTAACTACTTTATAGAGGCGTATTGCAGGAGTAAAATCAGCTGCAACATTATAGTGAGGGAATACCGTGCACCATGAAAAGCTTGTTATATTCTAAGGTACTGAAAATAACAACGTTTTAGAGAACACAGTTGCATTTTGCAACCTCCACGCTCAAAAGCTCTTTATCTCATCTGCTACTTATGTAAAAGCACTCATCAATATACATCAAGGCAGAATTAGCTACTTTTTAAATAATTCCTAGGAAGTCAAGATAATTCAAAGGCTAATCTAAAATAACAGCAATATATAAATACTCCAATATCCAAGTTTCATCTAAAGAGCTTATTCTTTGTATTGTATTTCCCATTCATATATGTATTTAAAAACATTTAAGTGTAAAACTTCAATGCATTATAGATTTGATCACAAATGAATCCCAAAAGCAGAAGTGGGATCTGGTTTTAGCAAATACGCACATCACCATGTAGAATATTCCACCACCATGACAGTAATTATGAAAATGAAAGGCATAATTTACTAAACTGCAAATATTTTTTCCAGGGTTTCATAATTAAAATGGCCTTTAAATTAAGATGCTATTAAGAACTCTAAAACCCATATGAACACCTCAGATACAAATAATTAAGGTGAAATGTTCTTATTGAGACAGTTTTACTGCTCTGATATTTTTAGTTATTTTTAATATTTAGTTTTAGTTATTTTTAATATGTATCTCAAAAAAGAATGTTTCCAAAAAGAAAGTCAGGCACTTACTGGATTTCACAACATAAAATGTATGTGAAGATAGGGAGAGATGAATTCTTGCACTAAACTCCTTGGAATATCTGCTTCATTTACTTGTCAAAGCAGCTTTAATTCAACAGTGTTACAGATACTTGGAATATTTTTAAAGGCACTGTCAGATGAAATTAATTCTAAATTAGTTAAATTAGTTCTACTGTCTAACTATGCATAAAGACCATTCACTCTAGAGTAATGTACTGCAATGAATGACAGTATATTTTCTGGTAGGCTATTTCAAAAGTGTAACCAGAGGATAAATGTGTACATCTGTTGATGCAAAGTGTAATTTAGTTTAACTATTCAACTTTAGCTGAACAGCTTTTACTTGTCATAGTCCAGTTCCTATACACATCTCATAAGCGTCTTTTACCCATCCACATTTGAAATAACTAATTTCTAGCATTTGCCATGTTCCAAAGTGATTGGTTCAAATTCGTGTGTTGAATTGCAAGCTTTACAACAGGTGTTATGTTTCAGACCATATTTTCTCACATATCACATGCACTCTTTTCCCCAAAATTAATCATCCAAATTGGGGTGCATGTTTTAAGTGAGGAAACTGGTTTCTGCACCATAATGGAGGCATAGGGCGCTATAATGGACGCCTGGGGACACTACAATAGTTGCCAAGGGCTGGCTCTGTGCTGGGCTCTGGCTGTATACAGGAGAGGTAGAGTCTGCTGCTCAGTGGGCACATCTACATGTGTTCCTACAGCACCATTGTTACTGCGCCATCATTTAGTACTTGCTTTTGAAAGTAGTAAATGGCAGTGTAGTAACAGCCCATACTCTGCTGTGTCAGCAGCACATAGTTAATTTTAACTGCTGCATCACCATAGCCATACACTATAATGAGGGAGTGTGTTGCTGCAGCAATGTAGCTGTGGCATCACAGTTTGTGCCCGCCAATGCTATGTTACTGTTATGCACTGCTACAGTGATGTAGTGTCACATGTAGACATGCCCAGTGTTACTCACTCTCTCCCTTACAAACTCCACAGCTCAAGCTTTAACCCATCATAGCCCTTGCTGAATTGGCAGCAGCTTTTGGCTGAGCAACCGAAAGCTAATGCCAGTTTGGCAGCATCTATGGCCTGGTTAAATCTATAGCTGTGAAGGTTACAAGCAGCCTTTGAGTGATCTCAAGGAACAGCCTGTGCCCCTGCTCTCTGGGGCCTGCATTCATGTTTTTTCATTTTGCCTTTCAAAACAAGTTGCATGTCTTATTTGTAGCCATGTGGCATGCAAAAATATGGTGATACAGGAGCCCATGAAGGTGTTAATGTACAAACAAATTTGTTAAAAATAAAAAATACCTTCCTAGACCGGCCAGTTGCAGAAAAATGAAAAAAATGAAAGCATAACCTGAATTCTCCCTAAAGGCTCAGAAGTCAACATAATACTCAGAAGTAGAAAATAATACTTATTAATGTCATATTTTTAGAAGAAAACAGTTTCAGTTTTAGGGACTGGACTCATGAATTCTGCCTGCTTGTGACTGACAATTTACTCTACATACTCTAAATCTAGACAGACCTTTTTCCTGCAAGTAATATCTCCATCTCTTTGTAACCTCAGTCTCAGCAATAGATTAGTATGCAAATTTACTCACCAGAGTGTCATAAATGCATTTAAAGAAACACCAAACATCATCATAATAGTTATAATCTAATTATAACCTGTAATCTAATACACCCTGAGGAACACTTCGATTTGAGGTTTGGGAAAAATTTGAACTCTTGGAAAAGAAAAAAAAAATCAGCCTAGTTGTCTTCACTGAACTGTTAGTTTGAGCTATAATTTGAACTTTGCCCCGCAACCTAGCTCCTACAAGAAATATGTCAGTTCAAGTGGTGTTTTAAGCTTGAGCGAGGAAGCTGTCTGTGTAGAGGGGAATGAGGAGTTCACAGCTCAGGTGTGTTGGCCAAGCTGACTATGCAATGGGTATGCCACAACGCAAGTTATAACAGTTCACCTGCTACTAATCCAGTTACTCTGTTCATTTTATCACTCTATGCTGCTAATCAGATCTCTCTGGATAACCTGAGTGCAGTTGGCAGACAAGGTTCCTTGGGTGAATTTGATATCTTTTATTAGACCAACCCAAATGGTTGGAGAATAGTTATTAAGCAAGCTTTCGGGTTCAAAAACCCTTCGTCAGGCTAAGGAAGCTTCAGCAGTTGGTGAGTGCAGTTGGGTCACTCGTACTTGAGCTGACTGTTGCAGTGAAAATTATGGACTTCACAGGACTGGTGAATCTTTCAGCAACCATGGGTTGATGGGCCATGAAAATCATGAAAAGTCATGTGGTTTTGTGAATGCTTTTGCAGCTCAGCTAGGGATAAATACAGAAGTAAGTATGGTTAACTCTGTAAAAAAAACCCTGTTAATCTCTTGGTTTTGGTTGGGTAAGAATCAGATATGGCAGAACATATTCTTCCTCGCAGTTTTTCGATTTTGTCCCATTTCTTTAGTCATTGCCAGGGTAAAAATGCCACTTATTTTGGAGTTTGTAACACATTTGAAATGAAAATGGTCAGGAATGTCTTTAAACAACCAGCAGTAGTCATATTTTAGACTAAGTGCTATGAAGTCAATTGGCCAAATGCTGACAAATGCCATACATCTATAACTCCCAGAAATAGCAATAGTAATTCAAGATCCTGAATGTCCCTTAGGAATTACTAGGCATGCAGGTTAACCAGGGATCAAAACAGAGACTATAGGCTAGAATATGTCATACAAAACTTTAAAACCCTGACTTGTTCAGGTCACTTATCTTGGGCCAGAGAATTAGGAGCATTTGTACACATGCTTGTGCCGCAGTGCCGGGCACTTTTAAAAGTGCCCAGCACTGCATCACATGCAGTTCTCTAAGTGGCAAAATGAGCATCAGTGCTGAGAAAATGGTGGTAGCACGCTTTTGAATTAAAACAAATCAAAGGTGTTTTAGTTTAAACACAACTTCTGTGCGCTGACACGCATTTCGCCACTTATACAATTGCATGAGATGCAGCGCAGTGAGCATCAGCTCGCGTACGGAGCAGGCTTGATTAATTGAGTCTGCTCCGATGCCCCAGATCTCCAGTGTTGTCACAGTTTGAAAATGTAGGTGTATAAATGCCCAAGGGTTCTAGGGTTCTTACTTACCTCATTCTGACACACCAATCATTAATATAGTCAATACTTATTTGCTGTTTGAAAATGTGTAGACTTCTGTGCATTCAGAAATTCAAAATTGATAACAGGTTTGTGTTCTCAGTATTTTACAGATACAACCTTTTCTATATTTTTATTTTCAATACTACCCTGACTACTTGTTTTTATGAATTCAAGCTCATAAAAACCTTAAATTTGATTTTCAAATACAGAAAGAATATTCCTCAGATGCTAAATACCAATGTTCCAGTGAGTACATTCAAGCTGCAGCAAAGGAATGACAAGTAGAAAAAAATAAGCAATCAATTAAAAATATCAATATTAAAAACACTGGAGGGCTATAAACGCTATACGACACAAAGACCGGTAGAATGCATCAAAGGCTAAGAATAAAAATAGTGTAATGTGAATGTAATGTGTGTAAACAGCAGGAGGAATCAAAGGGCAGTCTGCAGAGATGTGCTGACTGTTAATTTGGAGTGCAACTCCCAGAAACTCCCAGGGACTGGGCACAAGGGAAAAAGGAAGAGGAAATGAGGCTGGAGTAAAGGGAAGAGAGAGCAGCGCACTTGTGGAACCTGGTCGGCTCTATGCAGAGGAGTGTGCAGTGGAGCTGGAGATCTCACTGGCTCAATCAATCACAACTGTGGACTAAAGGAGCCAAACTCAGACTTGGGGGCAGCTGCAGGCTGCTGGTTGAGCACTCGAGGGACTAAAGGCTTGTTTGGGAACATTTCCAAAGGTATGTGAGGGAAATTTAGCTGCTGAGTGTATGTTGCCACAATGTTGCTGTTTCTTTACTTTTTACCCATTCCCTCCCTTTGGCCCATGGGCTTGTGATCCTAACCCCTATGATTTTCTCTATAAAAGTGGAAACTCCCCCTTGCTTCTTATGCCACTTTTTGGAGCAAGTTTTGGCTTGAGTAGTTAGAAGTGTGTTTTGTCACAGAGTCATTGCCATCACTCATGAATGCAGCAAGTGGCCCTGCACAGAACAAAGAAAAAGAGTAACAGGCAGTTAGATAAAAACAATTCAAGCACATATATAAATGTTTTTGTAGTTAGTATTGGGACTAGATGAGTTACTGTTACAGTATAGTTCAGGGGTGGGTAATTATTTCGGCTGGAGGGCTGTTTAATGAGTTTTGGTGAGTTGTCAAGGGCTGTAAGTGTAGTCCTGCCCCTTGACAGTTACCCCACCCCCTTGTTGCCATTTTGGGACCATAAGTCCTGCCTCCAACCTTTGCCACTATTGGTCCTGCCCTGCCCTTTGCCACCAGAAATCCCTCCCATTGCCCCTGGAAGTACTTCTTTTGGGAGGGGTGTGTTGCCATCTTGGAACCAGGGAAAAAACAAATCATATACCAAAAGTCAAATATCTACTATAACATATTTTAATTTTATTTCAAAAAATATTTTGTCATGATTTGTGTTTGCGTACTGTATATAGAGATGATTGCATAATAGCTCAAAAATAAAGTCTTACTCTTTTATCATGTGTGTGCGGGAGTCTGTGGGGAGTAGTTGGGGGTTGGGTGTATGTGTATGGTGGGGTGTGGGGGGTGTATGGGTGTGTGTGGGGGGATTTGGCTGCATGTGGGGGTGTAGGGTATGTTGTGGGGTGTGTGTACATGTGGGGAGGTTGTGGGGGAAGGATGTAGGTGTGTGGGGTTTGTGGGGTATGAAGGAGGGTGGGGAGGTGTGGAGACCACAGCCTCCACTGGCAGTGGTGGCAGCAGCAGCAGCAGGCGGGCCCTCAGGGTGCTTGTGGCCCATGCAGGTGCTGCCACCCAGCGGCACACAGCACCAACCATTTCCAGGACCTGCACATAGAGGCAAGAAGTAGAGCCAGGCCAGCCCATCTCTATCGCACAGGGCTCCTCACAGTGCACATGCAGCTCCTGGCGCCCATGTGCCACCAATAGGAAGCCCTGCACAATGGAGCTGGTGGCCTGGTGTCGCTCTCTGCCACCACATGCAGCTGGTGGGACTCCACCAGAAGTGGAGGGGAGCCTCGCCCCTTACTTTCCAGGACCTGCACATGGCAGCAGGGAAAGCAGCTGGCTCCATTTTGCAGGGCTTCCCCCTGGTGGCATGCAAGGGCTGGGAGCTGCACACTGTGGGGAGCTCCCCATGATAAGAGGTGGACTGGCCTGCTCCACTCCTTGCCACCATGTGCAGCTCCCTGAACTGGTTGGAGCAGTGTCTGCATGGGCCACAAGCACCCTGAGGGCCTGCTGCTGTCACCAGTGGCAGGGGCTGTACACTACAGGGGGAGTTTGTAGGGGGGTCCTCATCCCGCCACCCTCCCACATGCCCCACACACCCATACTGTGCCTACGCATGTGCCGTGCTCCCACCGCCCCCGTGAGCATGGGCTCCGGGCTCTATGCTCTTGCCAATCCCAGCCCCATGCTCCCGCCCAGCTGCAGCTCCATCCCTCTTCCCCCGCCAGTTCCTTACCTGCTCCCAGAGTGAGCACTGCAGCAGGGACAGGAGGAGGTGGTGTCTAGGCTAGGGAAGCTGAGCAGGTCACCCAGCAACAGCTCTACCCACAAGCTGTGCATGCTGGCTGGGCCAGGCCCTTCCATGCATGAGGGTGGGAGTGAGGCATGCAGGCTGGGCAAGGTACAAGTAATTGGTGGGTGCCTGTGGGCCAGATAAAATTACTTGGCAGGCCAGATCCAGCCTGTGGACTGTATGTTGCCCGCCTCTGGTATAGTTGTTATATATAAAATACAGTTTGGGTTTCTAAAGATTAGCTAGGACATCTGGTTTCTGCCAGTATATTTTCCTCTCTGCTTCTGATGATATTCTTAACCAGCAGATATTTTTCCGCTCAAAAAAAAAGTGATGCTAGAGTTAGAAATAATAGACTGTGGGCCCAGTCCTATAAATATTCACTATCATGCATTAGCCATTTAGAATTCTTACTGTAGAGCCTATACAACCAGCCCCAAGTTACTAGAGCAGCTCTGTCTCTCTAAATTAACAACAGGGACAAATTAACCCATACAGACAGTGCAGTATAATGGACAAATTGACATCCCCTCCATGTCCGCACCAGGCTTAGTCCAAATAATTTTTTTGCTTGAGTTTCAAAAACATTGAGTTATTGACAGAGGCACAATAGGGAAGTTCTGCTCCTTGATTCAGCAGCAGCACACAGGCCAGCTGCTGTGTTGGCTAATTTTGTCTCTCCTCCTCCCTTCTGCTGAAGGTGGTGCCTGGGGCTGCTCCTTCATCTTCCCCCATGGTTACATGACTGCTTACTGAACACCATCTTGTTGAGCTTTTTGTTCTCTCTGCATATACAGATCTGATCAATTATTGATACTCACCATATCTCCAGACCAATAACTAGTCATGTCCTGTCCCTGAGATGTTTCTTGCCCAAATTGACTCCCCCCCAAATTGTCTAGATTCCATTTTAATTCAGATTTGCATATTTTCATTCTAGGTCTCCCGCAGACAGGATTAAGATTTTGTTATACAGGGTGAAAGTCTGATCCAAGTGAAGACTATGGCAAAGCTCCTGTTGACTTTTATCCACAGTTCCTGTCCCCAACCCCACCCCACCCCTGTAATCATGAATATTCTAGACATCCAAATTAATGTCAAACTCCTTGATTGCTAAAGGAGTTTTGTTGAGATTGCAAGGCTGCAGTGTGTCTGCATACAAGGTACCTTTGTATCTTCACCAGGAATACAACACTAAATCTTTTGATACAGAGAGAAGGTACAGAAAAGGTTGTAAGATGCCTAGAATTGTGCATAAAATGTCTGTGTATTTTAAACTGTTACCCATCTGTCTACCTTCATTCATTTTGGCTGCTATCCCAGTTAATTTCAAATGAGAATTTCTTTCCTTTTCTGAGACTCTTCTTTCTTTACTTCCCTCCTCTCCTTCCCCTCGTCCTTCAATTTAAAAAAGCTTCTTATTTTCATGCGTAAGCAGATGTCTATGATTAATTAAACTGAAAAGGACAACTCCCACTGATGCACCTGAATTTTTTAGATACCCTGAACTTTTCAAAAACATAAAGGCTTTACATTTGTTTAGCTCTGTGGAATTGTAGCTGAAAAAAGAACAGACAAAAAGGCAATAGATCAGTAGAACTAAACAGTGCACTATAATCATAATTTGAATTGCAGTAACACTAAGAGTCCCAACTAAAATTAAAGCACCGTTGTGCATCACAAAGCAGCCAACCAGAAGAATTTGTAAACTTATGTATCAATTGCCTTTTTTTTTAAAACTCAGCTTGACAGAAGCATTACAATACCTCTCAGCATTACCAATCAAGGAACAAATAAGTCCCAATCACTTCCAGGCACCATTTAATATTTTCGTCTAGAAAATAAACAGTAACAACAAAAAGAAAAATCAGTCCAGGTATAACTGCATTAGCCGTCAATGTGATTGTAGCAAGCATGAATAGAACTCTTGATTTTTGAAAATCATGATCAAAAGAAATAGCATGTACATTATGTACTATCCAGACAAAATGTGCAATGTGTATTATTCATGAAGAGGGTTCAAGGCCTTTACTTCAGCAAACCTGTTGTCTGAAGCCACAATGTATTACTCCTTCAATCCTACAACTTCATGATTTAGTTTAGTTTTTAATTTTTTCCCAATCTTATTTCTTTCAACCTCAGTGGGATACAGAGAACCCCAGCATGCTGGAGAGTGAGCAGTTGAAGAATAAGAGCGATGACAAAAATAAAGATGCTTAATATCAATTAATGCAATAATTTAGTTTTATAAGCATTAGATTTGGTATATTTCATTACCCTTCAACATTCTCAACATTGGCCAGGACTGACTCAATCTTTCATTCTCTAGAGTACTGTGAGAAGAGCACTGTGACATTTATTGTGAAATGTTTGAGATGAAAATGTAAAAAGCAAGAGTTATCTCCTACCAATTAAAAAAATCCTATGATATTCATATCCTCACTAGGCATTATGTATAAACGGACAGTTCTTCATAATTCTTCCCCATTGTGGAAGTCAGCTTTGACCTAACATTACTTTCTGACATCTGTGGTACAGAAAGACACATATCCAAAAGGAAACCACAGAAAGAGTTGTAGATTCTGGGATCTAGATATTCAGAGTATCTAATTCAGGGTACTGACACACATATATGTGAAGCCCTTTCAGAAGTGGGAGGTTTCAAAAGGACAGCAGCTGTTACATGAAACCTTCCTCTTTCAAAAGGACTCCAAATATATGTATGTCCATATGCTCAGAGTGCCACCTACCAGCCCCAAAAGCTAAAATTCCAGAGGCAGATTGTGATGGGACACAATTTCTGTTCTGGTGCATATAGCAGACTCCAAAAACTGCTCTTGTGTAATGCTCTGAGATGGATAATGTAACCTCCAGGGACACGGATTTCTGTTAAAAGGAGCAAGGCTAGGTTTTAGGCTGGTGAATACAGAGGATGCCTTCAGCAGCAGCAGAGTAGACATAGATATCAACCATAGTTGAAGGCAAAGTACCAATCACACTTCAGTATACTGCAGTGGTCTACTAAGAGATGCCTGACCATGGAATGGAAGGAAATTCCTCATGCCTTTTAAAATAATCAGTTAGCCCATTACTATCACGCTGCACAGCTGTCTGTCAGTGAAGACAGGATTTTGTTCCGTCTGTCTAGAGACAATAAAACAATCTGAAAAAGTCAGAGACTCAAGATTACCAGGACACCATTCATCTTACGAAAATTTGTCCTACAATCATTTTGCCTGTTTCACCAATATGATCATAGAAAATTAGGGATGCAAGGGACCTCAGGGGGTCACCTAGTCCAACCCCCCCATGCAAAACAAGACCATCCCTAACTATATACTCCCACTGCCCCTGGTCCCACATGCAGATGATTTTCCATGGTCCTATATGGCCACCCTAGGAATAATCACTTCCTTGATCTGCTGGCAACACTCCTACTAATGCAGCCCAATATGCTGTTAGCCTTCTTGGCAACAAGGGCACATATGTTCAGCTTATTGTCCACTGTAACCCTTTTCTGCAGAACTGCTATCTAGCCAGTCAGTCCTCCGCCTGTACCAGTGCATGTGGTTTTTCCATCGCAAGTGCAGGAATTTGCACTTGTCCTTATTGAACTTCATGAGGTTTCTTGTGGTCCATCTTCCAATTTGTCTAGGCCTGTCTGAATCCTAGTCCTATCCTCCAGCTCGATGTCATCTGCAGACTTGCTGATCATGCACTCCATCCCATCTTCCGGATCATGGATAAAGATATTGAACAAGACTGGCCCCAGGACCAACCCCTGGGGCACTCCACTCTGATTCCCCCTTGGTCCCCAGAATTGCTTGAGCCAGGATGCTCAAGTCCCCTGGTTCCAGCTCCAGCTCCTCCTCTGGCAGTGGGAGGCTCACACTGGGAGATGACATTGGGGTAGAGGAGACAGTGATTCTGCTGCTGATGCCTTTTTCTGGAGTTAGGAGAGGTGGTGCAGGTGCCGGGACATCAGGTACAGGTACTGCTCCCACCTCCTTGCTTTCACTGGCAGCAGAAGCCTCATGGTTGCTTGGGAAGTGGATGTGTCGGAGGCGGGGAGGGGGAGAACTTTCAGCTCTAGCTCATCCCCTAACCCCCCCCTCCCCTGCCAGAAGACCTGGCACCTGCCTTTCCAGCATGCTTCATATTAATCTTTACTGCTGCAAAAGGTGTGTGTGTGACTCCTTTTGTGTTGTGTGTTTTCTTTCCTCTGTGTTGCATGTATTGGACTCTTCTTTGATTGATCACATCTGATTGATTAGTGATTATTAAGAACTATGTAAAAAATATGTGCTGTCTGTCTTCTTCTGTGCTGTGATGTATTTATTTACTACGAATTATGAATGTGAAGTGTGACTCCTTTTGTGCTGTGTATTTTATTTGCTCTGTGTTGCATGCACTGGACTCTGCTTTGATTATTAATAACTATATATGGTGTCTTCTTCTGCGATGTGCTATTAATGCAAATGTGTGACTACTACTGTACTTCTTGTTCTTCTTCTGTGTTGTAATGTGTACCTAAAATAATATATTTCCTTCTTCTAGGATTCTGAGTTCTGTGTTGTGTGTGTTAATCTCAACCTGAATCTCTGACTTCTGTGTTGTCTTTAGTCTTTATGTACACTAACTATAATAATATTAATAATTAATCACTATATATAATATGGTTTTGAATCTCTTCTTCTTCTATGAATATCTGACTTCTTCTATGATGTGTGAGTATGTATAATGTGTGCTTCCCTGCACAGTGATGGATCACACTGCCTGGGAAAACACCAAGCTTTCTTTTTTTTAAAGTATTGCAAAAAAAGAAAACATAAATAGAAAGAAATTAATTGGATAAGTAGTAAACTAGAGAGGTGCTAAGATAAACTAAGCTATATCCTATCCAATCCTTTCTAACAGCAAAAAGTAGCAGGCTACCGACTAGGAAGCCAGGCCAGTAGCCACTGTACCTTTGAAACACTGTTGCTCAGACAGAAACAGCTCAGGAAAGGGACAGAAAAGCCTGCACACAGAGGCTTTTATGTTATTTCTATGTCCCACCCCCCAGACACTGTGATTGGAATAGCAGTCAGAGAGAAATCACAGTCACTGGCCAGCTAGAGTTGTCAGTCTTTCCCCCATTGCTCCACCTCACTTCCCTTCTCCCCCTCCCTCTTCTAAGTTTTTGTTTCCCCATAAAGACTGTCTTCCAAATTGCTGAATCTCTTCTGAATCGATTCAGAGGCTCCGAATCAATTTGGAAAGTTTAAAGCTTCTAGCGATTGGGTTCAGAGTTGGAGATTCGGCCTCCGAATTGGGCTGAATCTTCTCCAAATCACACAGCCCTAGTTGCCTCCCCTATTCAGTAAAGGATTGACACTTTCCCTCATCTTCCTTTTGCTCCTAACATACTTGTAGATATCCTTCTTGTTACCCTTCACATCCCTTACTAGCTGAAACTCCAATTGCACTTTGGCCTTCCTGATTTCAGTCCCTGCGTGCCCAAGCAATACTCTTATACTCTTTCCTAGTCATTTATCCAAGTTTCTACTTCCTGTAAGCTTCCTTTTTGTGTTTAAGCTCACTGAAGAGTTCCCTGCTAAGCCAAGCTGGTCTTCTACCATATTTAGTCTTCCTGTGCATTGGGATGGTTCTTTCCTGCTGTCCAAGCAGATGTCAGGGTGATTGAAGTCCCCCATAAGAACCAGGGCCAGTGATTGGGAAACTTCCTCTAGCTGTTTAAAGAAAGCCTCATCTACCTCATACTCCTGGTCTAGTGGTCTGTAGCAGGCACCCACCATGACATCACCCTTATTGCTCTCCCCTCTGACCCTCACCCAGAGACTTTCAACAGGCCTGTATCCAGTTTCATATTGGAGCTCTGAGCAATCATATAGGTCTTTCGCATAAGGAGTAACTCCTCCTCTTCTCCACTGCTTGTCCTTCCTGAACAGTTTATACTCATCCATGACAGTACTCCAGTCATGTGAGCTATCCAACCAAGTTTCTGTTATTCCAATCACATCATAATGTGCATTATGCACAATGCTGTGTGTTGGCTGGCTACTACCCTTCGCCCCAGAAGTGGTTGTGTTTAAATGTTCTCATAGAGAGAAGGTGTGCAGTGCCATTGGATCCCTCATCATATAAAGCAGCACACAAGCATTTGTGCATTAAATGCAATAAACATTTATTGATTATAATTATTTTACATTATTGATTATGCTAACTCCTCAAGGTTGTATATAGCCTTTGCTTGAGTAAAACTCATCCTAAAGTTGAATTGGAACTGAGTAAGACTAGAAGAAAAACTTCCGGATTTAGCTTTTATCACCATTTTAGTAGGCAATGAAGCTCTGGATGGAATTCAAAACTCGATAAAGGGAGAGCTCAAGAAAGCAAAATTTTAATCCCATCTATGGAGTTACATGTTACTTAAACTTTTTGTCTTGTCACATAGTAATGAATGTTACCTCCCCTGTATTTTCCATTCAACAAAAATGAAAGAATGCAATGTACTCAAGAATGCAATGCTAAAGGAAATACGATAACCAAACAGTAGACAAGAAATTGGATTTGAAGTAGATATTGTTCTGGCCCATAAGAGATTGGGTTACAGAGGTGGAGTAAACAACAATGCCATACAAACAGGATTTATAGGAAACTTTCTTGACAGAGGAAAAGGTTTTGATAAAGAAGAAAATAAGATGAATTCTTAGTCTTAGAACAAGCAAAAAAAGAAATAACAATGACTCATTGATGTTCAAGGTTGCAAGAAAAAAAGTGAAAGAAAACTATGCCAGCAGACAGTTTTGCAATAATATAAAAGAGGAAGGGAAAGTCTAAGCTTAATATTGAAGAAAAGGGTGAAAGAAAGAAGGTTGGGCTCTTTGGCTATTATGTATGAAACCATGAATGCATACGCATGCACCTACATTTTATGCAAGGACACTGGAATATAGTTTTCTAGGAAAAATTGTTCCTGAGGTAATGTGAACATGATGTGTGTAACAGTAGAAGGAACCAGGGGGCATCACAACACTGTGATGACAGTTAATTGGGACTGCAACTCCCAGAAACCCCCCAGGTTTGGGGGACAAGAGAAGAAGAGAGAGGGTTTGAGGCTAGAGAAAAGGAATGAGAGAGCAGCGTGCATGTGGAAGCTGGTCAGCCCTACACAGAGGACTGCACAGTGGAGCTGGAGATCTCACCAGCTTGATCATCCAGAACTGGATGACGGAGTTGGACTCAGACTTGGGGGCAGTTGTAGGCTGCTGTTTGAGTACTCTAGAGACTAAAGGCTTGTTTGGGGATACCTCCAGATGTGTGGGTGGGAAATTAAGGTCCCGAGTGTGTGTTACCACAGTGCTGATATTTCTTTACCTTTTCCCTGTTCCTTCTCTTTGGCTTGTGGCCCTAACCCCTATGGTTTTTTATATAAATCTGGGAACTCCTTATTGCTTCTTGGCCAGTTTCTGGGGCCGGATGGGTTGGCACACTGGAAACATGATTACTCAAACTTTTCCAGAAAGTTAAATATAAAAGAGATTAATTTTCTTTTATATGGACAGTTTATGAAAAAGCCTCTTGTAGTAGTTCCCCAGATCTTCCTAGAAAAATCATTTATCTGAAAGAGTACTTACTAACTAAAAGAGGGGTGGGACTTTAAAAGGGACTTTACAAAACACTTCCAGAAGACAGGCCTGGGAAAAGAAATCATAATCCTACCAAACAGCAAAAAATCAGGACTTAATACAGACTGTGTCCTTCAGGGTTGGTTACAATCTAACAAATATTTCCACTAATCTCCCTGTACTTTATAGGTCATAACTAACCTCTTCTTGAGTAGTCTTGCTCTGTCCCTAACAAGGCTACCTATTCTCTCTACCTAAACCATCCTAGAGTCTGCATATCTTAAACTCTGGGAACAACTGTCATATACAACTACCAGGCATAATGCATGTAATATATGTAAAAAAACCCAAAATAAAAAACCTTTTATTTGCACAGGTTAATCAGAGGGATAAGGGTGCTGTCAATGTCTTATCAATGAAGGACAGAAAGCAGTTTGATAAAATATGCTCAAGAGATCCAAGGGAGAGAAGCACACATACAGAAAAAATACAGCCCTCTCCCCCACCCCACCCAACAGCCAATGCTCATCTGACCATGGGGTAAAATTCCTTCCGTATCTTAAATGTGGTGATTATTCTGACTTTGAATGGAGGAGCAAGTCCCTCAAACTAGGAAACTAGGTTTTCTTAGTCGCAGCAGGGGCATTGGCAAACCGTGGTCAAAATCCCCAGCCTTGGATGTGGCTAACACACAATGTCACTAACTGGTATAGGCATACACTTAAAAAAAATGTAATTTGAACTAATCAACACTTTCCAGCATAAAAAACTCCATCATAAAATTCCCCATCTAGTTCTAGCTGTAATGTGGCCTTGGCCAAAACAATTCATTTTGCAGACCTCGGTGTCCCCATTTAAGAGAAGGCATAATGCCCTCCTTTGTAAAGTACTTTGAGATCTACTGATGAAAAGCACTATATGAAAGCTAGGTATTATTTACTGTTATTCCTATTAAGCCCTGATCTCATAATGGGTTCCATGTAGGTAGACTTCTGTGCCTACTCCAGGAGAAAAACAAGAACTTCAGTTCAGTTTACCATACCTCATGGTTCTTCTCTCCCTGCTGCAGCGTCATTTACTCCATCGTGATTCGAACCATATGGATGAAGAGTAAAGCTCAAACTGTGGTCATGTCCAACTGCTCTGGTGAGTCTCAATACATAAAATTCTGATCTATATTTTCCTATTCCCAGCAACAGGAAACTCTTCCTTTTCCCTCAAAGTCTAGAAATGTATGAACCTGGAATTTTGTTTGGTGTCCAACATCTAATAATAATTTAGGGTTCAACACCTAGTATTATCTTGTAGCTCTTGCCTGTTCACAACGCCTTTCTAACTGACTGGGATAATTTCCTTGCTTTGATAATCCTATTTTTGCAAGGGATAAACAAACTGCTTTGGGGAAATGGGGGTAGAGCTAATATTCCCTCTAAAGCTTTAACCCATTTCTGCAACCAAAATCTTGATTTTTTTACCATATTTTGATATGCCTGTGCACTTGTAGATTCCAGTCAGGCCCAGAAATAAATCAAATGTCAAAATACCTCAAGAAGACCTTTTCCTCCTGAGATTTCTATCCTAATTATGCAGGTCAAAAAGGTTTTTTCTATTTGGAGGTGACTGGGGAAATATCTGAGTTTTTGATCGGAACACAAACTACAGACAGGTGGAGGTTTTCCACTCACCAGTCATCATCACCAACCTGTTCATTCCCACACACACAACATTAATAATTTATCTCGGAAGTTGAAAGAACCTTTCTTCTAAGACAGGTAAAAAAGCTCTATGATTTTATAAAACTAAAAATATGCAATCAGTGACCCCAGCTGAATTAAGGTCCTAAGCAATGCAAGTATTGCATTTATAACTAGGCTAGTATACTAAACCTAGTTAATTGTTACTCTTTCTAGAAATTTACTGCAGTCCACTATTCCCGGAGAGAAAGAGAGAGAGAAAATTAAATTTTCCAATGTAAATATCAGACTTTACTCAAGTGTCATGCTATTATGATGTGCATAGTGCATTTATTTAGTAATAAATTTCACCTCCAAAAGTTGCATGTGTATTCTTAATGCTAGCATACCCTACATTTGCATGTCTAAATTAAGTATATAAATGCATACACCGTTGCCTGTTTATGCATAAGCATTAAGGAATAACATCATGAGACTTCCACATAGCCATCACTGAATCATAACATCAAACCAGCCAATCGCAGACTTACATGGGCTAACACAATCTATCCAGCTTGAACGGGGATGGTTTGGATTTCTAACCACTTCCTAACCCTAGGATGCAGTCTCAACTGGCTTAAGAAGAAAAATCTGCTTTCACATCTCTAAAGTATATGCTCCTCTTCGGACAAATATTTAACTTCCATTAACATTAATGGCTTCTACAGGCTTCTGGGTGGGAATTTTCACTGGTTCCAATCTGATTACATCAATTACACAGCCTTAACAAGCTTGTCCTGTAAGAAGTGCAGAAAACATTAAAATATACATAGTGGGCCATTTCATTTCTAACCTAAGGTTACCCAAATAAAAAAAAATATGACTCCAAAAGTGTATTCTATGTTGAACCACATTAATAGCCATAACTGCTGCAAAATCAGGCCCAAAACTATTTGAAGGTTACTATTCGACTATTAGGAATTGTTTCTCTTCTCAAACTCCCTGCAGTGGAACTCCACTTGATTTCCAGAACTCTGTCCAGGGTTTTACAATTTGAGGTATACCTCATCTGAAAATCGCTTGAGCAAAAGGCTTCTTTTCATTATTAAGTCAATGTGAAGAACATAGAAGTGGGCCTGTTTACATGTGGCATCAAACAGTGAAGCAGTGAACAAGACTGAATAAATGGAATCACACCGCTTTTAATTTGTTTTAACAAAATGCAGGTAAATTAATTACAAACCTGTTTGCCAAGATCTTTTTTAAAAAATTACTTTTCAGGCTTTTCACAAATTGCCTCGTGTAAAGTACCGTTGTTGTTGCTGTAAATGCAAAGCTGAGCTGAGATTTTCAACAGTGACTTGTGATATTGCCTGGCTCCAGGTTTAGGTGTGTTGTGGAAACACACGCAGCATACTTTTGGGTCAGGTCAGCAGAAGCTTTTATTCAAAAGAAACTACAGCTGTAGGGGGGATTCCAAAGTGACGGATTTCCCAAGCACTTGGAAGGGGTCCCCCCCCAAGAGCAAAATCAGGAGGCTTATATACTTTTTAACAGTTGCTTACAACTCACGTGATCATATAGTGAAATTAGCATGAAAAGCGGCTATAATGTTACTTTATTATTTCTTTGCTGTAATCAGGATGGGAACTAATGGGGGAGGCGAGGTTAGTTCACAAACCTCCTTCTTGCACCTGCAAATCAGAGTTGTACATACTTTTTGCTATCTTCAAGGCCGCGGTGAGCGAAGCAGTTGCAGAGGAGTTACAAAGAACAAACACTTTCTCTTATCTGTTCTACTATACAGAGCCAGCAATTCTCCACAAAGCGGTTATGTCATCTTATAACTAAAATAGTCAAAGTTTAAGGCATATATTTTTTCTGATTCCACAGTCCCCCCCTTTGAGACTATTTAGTCTCACTTCAGCCTTAAACTTTTATTCTCATGACCCCCT
>NW_005841971.1:2196044-2202686 GCF_000455745.1 Alligator sinensis
TGGCTTGGCAGGGTTCAAGATGATACGCACTGGTTCAGCACTCAGCATGTGCCCCACTTCATTTGCATGGGTGGACCACAGCTGTGGAGGTACTCGTGCCAACAGTTCCTCTTGCAAGTAGGAAGTGTCAGGTTCAGAGTACTCCTGGGTTAGCAAAGCCACAAGCTCAGTTTCCCTATGTTCTGGTACCTCAAGGTAAACACCATCTGGGCTACAATAAATCACGCATCCCAGTTTACACAACAAATCCTTACCAAGAAGGTTGACAGGTGCACAGGGGCTAAGAAGAAAGGCATGATTTTCAGACAAAGGGCCAATAGAGATGGAGACAGGTTCAGAGACGGGATGTGGGATAGGTTGTCCGCCTATACCGACAGCATTTATAGTTTCAGGAGAATAAGGTAGAAAAGGAAACTCAGCAGCCTTTAGCGTGGAGCGGGATGCTCCGGTGTCGACAAGACAGGAGACAGGTTTACCAGAAATAAGGCATTCAACAAACGGACCAGATTGGTCAGTAGCAAGCAAAGGAGCGATGATGTCACTGTCCCTCAGGCTGTCCTATTCAACACTGGGAAAATTGACAGGAAGTGGAGGTGGGGGCAGGGACTGGGGTCTGGGTCCTTGGCCGGGGCGCTTGGGGCATTCTGATTTCCAATGTCCTTCTTGCTTGCAATAATGACATTGGTTCCCATAGCCTGGGTTTTGTGGGCTCAAGGATCTATCTCTTCCCCTGAATCTACCCGGGCCTCCCCTTCCCCGTCCTCGTCCCCTTCCTCTACCTGGACCCTGCAACTGAGAAATCTGTAAGGCCATTAACTTAAACTCGGCATTGTCTTTAGACCGTTCCAATTTGTTATGAAAATGGTTAGCCGCAGCAAGGACTTCAGTCAAATCTTTAGTTTCCCAGCCAATAATTACTGTTTGAATTTTCTCAGCAATTTTAGGGTTAAGTCCCTGGATGAATGCTGCCACTATTGCTTGTTTAGCATTTCCGACTGGGTTATCCATTCCTGAGTATCGTTCAAATGCCTGTTTGAGGCGTTCCAAATAGTCACTGGGGTGTTCATTTTTGTTTTGTTTACAGGTATTTATTTTGGTCCAGTCTGCCTTTTTTGGGCAAATTGTGAGAACTGCCTGAACCAAAGCATTTCTCTTGTCAATAAAGTCTTGGCCAATCCCTGGGTTTTGATCTGGCCAAGTACAGGCAGCATACAGACGTAGCATAGTTTCCTTGGGCAAAATCGATCGCATGAGCTGATTAATGTCAGCCCATGTTGGATTATAACAATTTATAACAGTCTGCAATTCTTCCTGAAATTTTTCTGGGTCTTCCCTGATTTTGGGGAATTTTTGAGTTAAATTGTAGAGATCACCTGGAGTCCAGGGTGCATGCACGGTTACTATATTTTGTCCATCGGTGCCAATGCCTGGCATTTGTCTTAGGGGGTAAACTTGTGCAGCTCGGGATCTAAGATTGATGGGAGATCTTTCCATGCCTATTCCCATTCTTCTAAATACACCTGTGGTGGGTTGTGACCCAGGAGTAAATTGCCACACTGGTGATGATTGAGTGGCAGATATGGTGGATGAGTCCAGACTATTAAGCTCCGTGGATGGATTTACTGAAGGAGCTTCAGCTAATGAGTTAATAGCCTGGGCTGCAGCCTGATGTTGAACCGGTTGTTGCTGATGTGGGAGTCCCAGGAGAGCAGGGTTCGAACAAAGGTCAAGGATATCCTCTGCTGGCTCCGGTGGTGGGGGCGCCCCGGGCAATGCTGGATACATCGGAGCGGTGGCCGGCGTGTAATTTGGGGGAGCAGCCAATTTCTCCCGAACAGCTTGTAACTGCTGTTTTAATTTTTCTTGAGAGTCTTTTAGGCTCCTAGTTTGAGATTCTGTCCGCCTTTTGGACATTTCATCATACCAATAAAAGAACGCGTCCCACTGGTTTTGTGGTGTTTTGGATCCACGGGACTCTAAAGCCCCTCTTAAGTGCACTATTTTATCCTGATCAAATGTTCCTTCTTGTGGAAAATGCTTCACAGGATCATCCCTAGTATACCAGTTCCACTTATCCAGGTACTTGCAAGCCTCGGGAGAATAGTGTGTGTACATAAAGTACGCCGGAGTCCCCTTAGGGGGGACGGGAACTTGTTTAGACTGACTCGTTCCCATTTTCAGTCACACAGGGAGACGTAGGAGAGGCTTATTTAGGATGTCCGGGCCGCTCAGTGCCTTGCCCCGCAGTTTTTCACTGCCCAGACAAAAGGCTTCTGACCCGACACCGGCTCATAAAATGGAAATGGGAAGGGAAACACAAGAGGAATCCTTTCACTCCTGCTCTCGGCAGAAGCTACTGGGACAAGGGGTTTGGAAAAGACAAAATCACTCAGACGCCCTGTCCACTGGGTCACGAGGTTTCAGCTGGGCCCCCTTGCTTTCGACGCTACCTTTTTTAGGCAGAATCGGGGCGGCTAGACCCAGCCTTAGTCCCAGACCTGGTCAGTGGCTCATTTTTCTAAATGCACACACACACATTTATTCAATCACTGGGAAGCCCTGTCCACTGGGTCACGAGGTTCCAGTTGGGCCCCCTTGCTTTCAAAACTGCCCTGTCAGGCAGAATTGGGGCGGCTGAACCCAACCGTAGTCTCAGACCTGGTCAGTGGCTCATATTTCTAAATACACACACATGCACATTCATTCAGTCAGCCAGACCTCCTCCCCCACACCGCCTTAGTTAATTAACGACAAGCCCGATGTGCTGTAGGATGAAGGTGCTTCATACAGTTTCTCCCTAAATAAAACGTACGTTACCAGACACAAAATGGGATCCTTTACCAGACAGAAAATTTTAGCCGGCAGTAAGGTTCAGACTGACCTGTTTTAACAAGGTTCAGATCCAGTTACCACGGCCAAGTTGGGAGCCTACAGGCAGTTCTCCTCCGAAACCCCAATAGAGATTTTGAATTAGGTCTCTTACCTCTCAAGTTTGGCGCCTCGGGGTTCGGGGGGGGGCAGTCTGCGGTCCTCCTTTCTCAGCCTGTGTTCTGGATCCGAGTCACGGCACCAGGAATTGTCGTGGAAACACACGCAGCATACTTTTGGGTCAGGTCAGCAGAAGCTTTTATTCAAAAGAAACTACAGCTGTAGGGGGGATTCCAAAGTGACGGATTTCCCAAGCACTTGGAAGGGGTCCCCCCCCAAGAGCAAAATCAGGAGGCTTATATACTTTTTAACAGTTGCTTACAACTCACGTGATCATATAGTGAAATTAGCATGAAAAGCGGCTATAATGTTACTTTATTATTTCTTTGCTGTAATCAGGATGGGAACTAATGGGGGAGGCGAGGTTAGTTCACAAACCTCCTTCTTGCACCTGCAAATCAGAGTTGTACATACTTTTTGCTATCTTCAAGGCCGCGGTGAGCGAAGCAGTTGCAGAGGAGTTACAAAGAACAAACACTTTCTCTTATCTGTTCTACTATACAGAGCCAGCAATTCTCCACAAAGCGGTTATGTCATCTTATAACTAAAATAGTCAAAGTTTAAGGCATATATTTTTTCTGATTCCACAGGTGCAAAGTGTACGGCAACTTCTAGGTGCCTGATTTTAAGAGGGCATAGAGCAGTGGGTCTCAACTTTTTTTAGCCTCAAGGCACTCCTCCATCACTTTTCATCACTCCATTTATCCCTTGCTGGGTGAGTTCTACATTTGAACTTTCCTTCTCTTATTTCCACAGATGGCAAATTCTGCGCTAGTTTTACTAATCGAGGCCTCATATCCAAAGCTAAAGTTAAAGCCGTCAAGTACAGCATCGTAATTATTCTTGGTAAGTAAATCCATACAGTTAGCAACTATACATCTACAACTATAATGAGAAAGAACATGGCATAGAAAAGACAGGCAATTGTTTTCCTGTTATGCAGGTTTCTTCTAAAAAGGAAGAAACCTGAATAATAAGGGGTTATAATAAATAATTCTTCTAAAGTGCTGGAAGGAACCCCATAGTCCAACCCTCTGCCTGAGGCAAGATCATCCCTATTCAAACCATCCCATACAACCATAATCTAAACTCTACATAAGACTACCCTCAATGCTGACTCAACATAGATTTACGCCCTAAGCTGCCACAGGTAAAGCAAAGGAACCACAGCAGCCAGTGTCTTGCTCCTGTAAAACGTTGTCAGTATACGCTCAAGAAGTCCAGGGCAGAGGGCCATGCCCACCACTACAGAGGAAGGCAAAACCCCCCACAGTCCATACTAATCTGACCGTGAGATAAAATTTCTTCCTGATCCCAAATATGGTGATTGGTCTGACCCTCAACATGCTGAGATTTGCTACACATCAGCTTCATTTCCCGTGGATTACATCTGCTGGGACTACAGAAGTCTGGAGAGTAGGATGGATGGGGTGACGACTCAATTCTATACCAATCTGAATTGACATTAGAAGTGTGCTGATTAATCTAATGGGAACAATAAATTTTCCTACCAAATCATGTAGCAAATGCCTCAGTGCACGTGTCCCTCAGTATTCATTTCCCAAGGAGACAAGATTACATTGGCATAATGGTAATGCTGACAGCATATGAAGAAAAATTAATGTAGCATTACATGGGGCTTGTGATTAGCCAGCAGCTTCACCACAGGGAGACCATTGTAGCCATTTACTTACATAGCTGACATCCACGCCTGTAATCATAAAACTGCCCCCCTATAGCTACATGCTCAGAGATGCATTTATCTTTTCCTTTTAAGGACAGCATTTAGAGTGCTTTATTTTGTGGCAGTAACTATCAGTTTAGATACTTATTTAATATTTCAGCAGTAGTATTCACACACATGAAATACATTTCTCTGTTTCAAGTTTTTCACAAGATCCAGGTCACAGCTGGTTGAAATGTGTCCATTTTGCAATGAAAAAAAAGCCTTTCTTAGAGATTCCTACCATTACAAAGCTGTCAAACAACATCTACTATGGTAACTCTATTAAATGTTGAAATTTATTGTACAACTCGCTTATATCACCTGGGATTTTCAAAGGAGTCCAAGGGAACTAGGGACCTTAATCTGTTGGTATTTCAGTTGAGACTGGCTTGTGAAAACCCAAAAATTCTTTTGAAAATCTCAGCCTACAAGGATGTAGTAACAGTGTATAGCTATTACACTGCTATTATTATAGCTGTGGAACAGTCTATAGCCATTCTTTCTCTTTCTCCGGACCTGTGACAGGCACCTCTGTAATTTAAAGAAACATATGGCACACTGCTCACCGTGGTCTGCTTGTAAAGATGCAATGAGTATGACATTTCACATGAAAAGGCAAACACTTTGCATCTTCCACATACATTTCTTATGTACTCAGACAAGCATCCGTTGGAAAATATGTTCTTCAGAGCAATGAAATCAATCAGTTAATCAGAATTCAGCAAGGACAACTGCAAAGTCCTGTACTTGGGACAGAATAACTGCACAAATATAGAATGAGGAATGACTGGCTAGATGGCAGTACTGTTGAGAAGGACCTGGGATTATAGTAAGCCATAAATTGAATATGAGACAATAGTGTGTTCTTGTTGCAAAAAACCCAATAGCCTACTGGACTTTATTATTATCACTGGTAAATCAAAGCAATTCTTCTGCTCTCTTTAGCACTGGTGAGGCTTCATTTAGAGTACTATTTCTAGGTTTGGGCTCCACTCTTCAAGAAGGATGTGGACAGTTTGGAAAGAGTCCAGTGCAGAGCAGCAACAATTATTAGGGACTTGGGAGTCAAGACTTAGGAAGAGGGGGCTAAAAGAACTAGGGTTATTTAGTGTGGAGAAGAGAAGACTGAGGCAGGATTTGAGAAAAGTATTCAAATACCTAAAGGGCAATTACAGAAAGGATGGAGATGCACTTTTCTCTGGGACAGTAGGGCACAGGAATAGGAGCAAAGGCCCCAAGACTGAGCAGGGGACATTTAAATTGGAGATTAGGAGGAATTTTCTGATTATGAGGGTGGTCAAGCATTGGAAGAGGATACTTAGAGACATTGTGGAATCTCCATCTTGGACATTCTCAAGAGCAGGTTAAACAAATGCTTAATTGGAACAGTTTAGTCAGGGGTGATCCTGCCTTGAGCTGGGGGTTGGTAATCTATGAATACATTAACTAGAAGATCTCATAAATAATCTTTTAATTAAGATGCTTTGATGGGGAGAGAGACTGACATGACCAAACTGTTTGATATAATCCCAAGTCAATGTTATGATGATCTCCTCACATATTTATCCCATGTAACTTCACATTTTTAAGTTGTCTCTCTTTCTTTTGCAGCATTTGTACTCTGCTGGAGTCCTTACTTTCTCTTTGATATTCTGGACAACTTTAATGTACTTCCCGAGACCAAAGAACGCTTCTATGCATCCGTGATAATTCAGAATCTCCCATCTTTAAACAGTGCCATCAATCCCCTCATATACTGCATCTTCAGCAATCATCCCTGCTGCCCTTTTAGGTACTTCTTTTTTTTGCCAATACTCCTTATGCAGGACCTTCCCCCTCTGCCAAAAAGAGTGGGGCAAAATCATTGAACTTTACCCATTTTGTAGAGGATTTTTTTTTAACTTTACCTTTTATTTTCTTTAGGGAAA
>NW_005841971.1:2202696-2214659 GCF_000455745.1 Alligator sinensis
AGGGGGAACTTTCAGAGACAGAACTGATGGGCAGGAGATGCAGGTTCTGTCCAACCCTGAATATATCTAGTGCATGTGTATTAAAATCACACAAATAGTGTCTGGGGAAAGCAAATACTCATTCATGTTCAGCAGCATATGTCTTTTGGAATAGCACTGCAGATTCATTCATGGTAAACCCTACAGCAGGGGTCAGCAACCCCTGGCACGCATGGCACAGAGACATTTTTCCTGGCATGCTGGGAGGCATGCAAGGAAATTGCTTAATTTTTTTTTTTTTAAGTTGCTGTTCTGGGCTCTCCCTTGCAGCCACAAGTCCCAGCGCTGTGGCAGGCACCGGGGCGGAGCCAGGAGCACACAGGCAGAGACTGTCCTACTGCCCCTGCCCTTTGCTCGGCTGGCCCCTGGTGGGAGCTGCAGGTAGACAGGGCTGGTGTTGGGGCAAGCGCTGAGCAGGGCCACTACCCTGGAGGCTTCCAGTGGGTGACAGAGCCCTGGGCCCAGGCAGGAAGATACCCTGTTCCACCTGGGCGCGCCAGCACTGGGGTGCTGAGTGCTGGGGCCGGGTGGTTAGGGCAGGGTCTGGGCGGTGTGGAGGGAGGGTGCACTGCAGGCAAGCCAGCCCAGTCGGGACCTTAGGAAGGCGAGGGCTGGGTGGGAAGTGGGAGATTCGCCAGGGCTCTGTGGGCTTGAGCTGCAGTGGACATGCAGGCGGGGGTGCCCAGCAGCACCCATGGTGGGACCTGGCCTCGCCCGCGCAGCTCTGCAGGGATAGGCCACAGCCACCCTGAGCATGAGGGGATGCTGCCTGGCTGGGGCAGGATGCCAGGCTCAGGGGGCTTCCGGCTCCAGAATCAGCCTCCCTGCATGCTAGGCACAGTGCAATCAGGGCAGAGCTGTCCCCGGTAGAAGGTCCTGGCTGTGGGAGTCCCCTGGATCCTGGGAACAGCCACCGCGGCTGCCCCAGCATGCCTGGACCCCAGCCTTGCCCACCCACAGCTCCCCTCAAGGGGCCAGGGCTGGGGCCAGGGCAGGTACTGTACAGAGCCGCTGCACTGCAGGCTTCTGGCCAGCTCAGCCCTGAGCACTGGCTGTGGCGGCTGTTCCCAGAGCCCGGGGATACAGGAACAACCTGCAGCTGCGGCTCCCACTTGCACTGTATCCGGCATGCACAGAGCCCAAGAGCCCAGAGTCCTGCCCCAGCAAGGCAGCATCCCTTCATGGGCAGGTTAACTGCACTCCATCCCTGCAGAGCTGCGTGGGCTGGCTGGGCCCCACCTCCAGTGCTGCTGTCCCCCGCACCCTCCCCCCACGGCTATGGCCTGAGTCTGCAGAGCCCTGGGGCATCCCCTGCCCCCATCTGACCCCCACTGTCCTCTGGCTGCAGCCTTTCTGAGGGCCTGGCCAGGCCAGCCTGCCTGGGGTGACTCCCCACAGTGCCTGCTGCTCCCCGCTCCTCTCTCCCTCTCTTCCCCCTCTCATCACAACATGCTTAACAAGAAAAAAAAAAAATCACAAGTACAAAGGCAGTACATGAAGTTTTATTTATTTTCACCAGGTTTAGAATTTTTAGAAAACCTGGTATTTACAATTAAAAAAAGCAGCAGCAACATTTATGATTATTAACTGTATTAAATGTGTAGTACATCCTGCCATGTACCCACCCCCGTCCCCACCCCAGTTTTGTTTTTGTGGCATGCCAGCTCTCCGGCACCTTACAAGGTAGACATTGTGGGTTTTTTGGCACTCCAGCCAAAAAACGTTGCCTACCCCTGCCCTACAGGGTCAAATTCAGCCGTGGAGTAAAGGGGACATTGCATACCTTTACACTATCACTGAATTTGGCCCTCTACTCTCAGACTGTGTTTAGTAGGTATTTATGTGGCATGTATGAATGTAAATAAATTTTATCAGAATTTTCTAACTATTTTTAAAGATTGTCCTGAAGGTCTCTATTGCACAGCATGCAATTGATACAGATAGCAATTACAGACAGGGGCCTGTTTTAATACATTTGACATGAAGTGTGGGTATCATTCCAGTCAAATCACCTTCAATTGGATTTATTCATAAAGCTTGGTTCTTCTACATGATGACTTTCAAAGCATACAACAAGACAAAGAAGAGGAAGGAACAACTAACAGGCCAAATCATCAAGGTGATACAAATGAATATGATAATAGTAGCAATATAAACCAAGTGCTTTGGAAGCTTTGGAATCTACTGGTTTATACCAGCTGTGGATCCTGCCCTGAATGTTTAAAAGATAATGAATGGTGCATTTATAGAAGTGCATTTTTGCAGGTGGCTTAAATCGTTTACCAATAATACAGGGGCTTTTGTGTTGTAATGTAAGGCCAGGGAGTCTCAGTAAAGTCCATAAAACAATTCACACACACACGTGTTTACAGCATCATACCTTTAGGGCCTTTGTACATGACACGTTTTTTGCTCTTTCTTGCACTGCGAAGGCAGGACTGTTTGCATGAGCGGGTTTTTCAAACACTTTAAAAGTCTTTCTGGTGCACTAAAGTAAAACTCCATGAATGTAGTTTAGTTTGGCTCACTAGGGATTAATGCATCACATCCATGGATTTGTTGCATGCAAACACAAAAGCACTCAAAGACATGTAATGAGCCCTTTGTCCACCAGATGGTACTGTGACTTTTTTGTTGTTCACGCCTTCAAATTGCTACCACTTTTGAATTGCTTCTGCTTTTTTTTTTTTCTTGTGCTGTTTGCTGGCTCCATGCTCTCACAGCTGCATGGTAGGGCATGGATGACAGGCCTGGTAGGGCATGGGTGAGGGCAGTGCTGGACCATCCCACTCTCCTGTGGCACCAACCAGGGACCAGGCTTAATTCATTTAAAAACCAAGTGTGTGCAAACACTGATGTGACACTGCAAAGTAAACAAGTTTAAATTTTATAAACCTATTTAATTTGATGAGGATTAAACCCTGTGGTGTGTATAGGCACCTTTGGATCTTATTTTGTATTATCCAGTGTCCATTGTTGACAACTAGCTGTTTATTGAAGGTAATTAATTAATTTTACATCAGTCTTTTCTGCATTTAAGTATGCCCTGTAGAAAATGTAGGTAAAGTTTAGGTAATACAGTAAACTCTCTGGTAACCAGCACCTTCCAAGCTGGCATGCACTGTTAACCGGCATGCTGGCTTGCAAGGAAAAGTGAAACTGGAAGTGCCCACGGTGAGCACTTCCAGCTTCTCCAAGCCCCCACAGCCCAGAGCAAAGCATGACCTGGGGGCATAACAGGCTGTGCAGGGCTGTGTGGGGCCCACCTCCCTGTCCCGCGGGGCCCGCAGGGCCCGTGGGATGGGTGGCAATGCGGCAGGAGGGGCGGGAGGGGCGGAGGGACACGGTGGGAGAAGCGGCAGCCGGGCCACTCAATTAACCAGCATATTTTGTTATCCAGCATCCCCCATTCCCAGGGGATGCCAGATAACAGAGCTTTTACCGTATTGTTTATAATAAGTAACCTTACCTTTCTACCATACATAAGGTAAAATATCTCTTCTGTTGGTTGACTGATGTTTTTGATTTGGTGGTTGTTGATTACCACCTTCTACTTCTCAGTCCCAGGTCATAGTCGGTGTCTCCATTTTTCACTGTGTTCCAGTCCATGCTATCTATCTAGCCAATTCTCCTCTTTTCCCTGAATAGTTTTCCTTTTCTCCTGTTTTTTAGTAGTCGTGGCAGTAGGGAGTCCTTGGAAGACTGTCACACAACAGATCCGCAAAGTCTGAACTACTATATCAGCCATCTGTTCTCTGGCCAATGCCATCCTCTGCAATATCCATTTGTTATCCTAATCAGCCAGCTAACTGTAAGCATGTTCCTTTAGCACCAGAATTCAAAGGCCTTCAAGATGTTTTTCAATGTCCTTCCTGAGGATGGAACACTCACATTCATAAGGGTGTGTCAGATGTACAATTTGGCAATCTTAATCTTAATTCTACTCCATTTGGTGGCAACAGAGCAGTAGTACCTACCTTTTTTTTTTCCTAATAGGGGTAATGGTGGGAAGAATATTGTTCCTGTCATTCTGTTAGATGGCTTTTGTGTCCTTTGGGACTCTGGCCATTTCCCAGGTAAAGCACACCATTTCCAGACATTCACTTGTAGAAAGCAATCCTTGCTTTAATAGAGGCTTTCATTTTCTGTGCAAATGCATGCCATATTGTTTGTGCTGTTTTCTGTACATCTTTTTTTGTTATTGGTACTCATTTGCATTCCCATCAAGGGAAATATGGCAGTAAACTGTAGACTCGCTATACTAATCCGATTTTACCACCTTGTTCTCAGCACACAAAGCCTTCTTATGTTAAACATTATAACCCCATTTTTATCTTTAAAAATTCCTCTTCTGATTAAAGCTGGAGATAGCTGAGCCTGCTCACAACTTCAGCCAAGGCCAAGGACTGAATCTTGATATTTATTCAGATTTAGTTTGGTTCCAATTTAAATTATTTTCTCATCCCTACATCTTCTAACTACATGCATCACCTGTTACCTTCCTATAATCTTCCGTTCCTTTTCAGCTCACAATCTCTGACTAAATTAGAATTTCCTTCTTTTTTCCAACCTGCAGCCCCAAGTTTTCTTTCTCTGTTGAATATTTACATGGATAAATCCAACAGGAATGCATTGTTAGTAGGATCTACATACAGCAGGAAGAAGATGGCTCTTGCAATGTTTGTGTAGCACCTATCAGAAGGGGATCTGATGCATTCAGTGTCTTTTGGCAGTACTGTAATGAGACTATTAATAGAGTCACAACTGGAAAGTCATGGATAAGGCAACTGTTAAAAAAACCCAGAGAAAGGAAATGAGTTAAGAGGATTTCTGAAGAGTTACTGAAAAGGGCCATGTGATAAGAACTTCAATGTTAAAATAAGGTGAATAGATATTAATGCTTATTGTCCAATATTAGTAAATACACGACTCGGACCCTTCAACTGGAATCTATTGGAAAATAAGCTTTTCTATGCCATGCTCTCATCATTTAGAATCCCTTCCATAAACTCTCAGGGAATCCTCCTCTCTTAGTGTTTTCAAGCTTAAAGTTAAATACCTTCTTACCAAGTTAGCAGATGGGCCAGTTATAGTGTTTATTTTACTGTAAGACATCTTTAAATATTTGCATGACAATGCACTCTGATCAGTTGTATTTCATGGTATATTGTACTATAAACTCTGACCTGAGTTTATTTCTCTTGAAAAAGATTTGCATTCCTATGTAAGCAAAAGTTTATGTGGTTTTTTTATAATCCTTTACACTCTGCTTGTTCCCTGAAAAAGACAACTGAATAAACCTTATTTGATTATGCAAATTGAAGTAGGTTTTTTAATAGCTGATGCAAACATCTTCTCTTTAATGGCATTTTTTTTTCATGAGATCAAGCATATCAGTAAGATTATCCTTTCCATAATTAAAAAAACTTTAATATCATTTTTGGCCAAAGAATTACTTCAATTATTTAAATTCACAATTCCTTATTACAGAAGCATTTTACAGAGATTGTATGCAAGCATTACAAAACAGCAGCATAACTTGAGAGAAAGCACATTTTCCAGGCTTGCTTTATTTTAGCTTAGACGGTTTGTTTCTGGGTTTTCAGGGGAGGGGAGGGATGAGAGAAGGGCTGTGCCTGTCTAGTTGTGTTAACTAATTTAAAATATTAAACTATTTTAGGAAACCATCATCTAAATTTCAGATAGATTTTTTTCTGTGGGGGGAGGGGGATGGAAATGTCAAACATCGAACTCACAACAGGGTACCCCATTACGCTCTGAAAAACTATGATGAAAATAGAACTGCTGATGAATTAACAAAAAATATGACAAAGTGAAGCCTTTGTAAAAGCGATAGTAAAACAAATCATTGCACCCATTTTTTCCAACAAAATAGGTGTCACAAACAAAAATAAACTAATGCAATAAACTGAATAACTGCTATAACTAGAATTTGAATACCAGAATATCTTTCCATGTGCTCTCAAAATGGCTTTCTTTGCTTCAGCAAGATACCATGTATTTTATAAAACACTCAGTTTAGAGAAGAGCTGCTGTAGATGAATGGTTCATCAACTAATTTTTCTCATTCTGTCTTGACACTTAGTCTAAGTATAAAATGTGTTTATTTATGCACACAGAGATTTGTATATATTTATGCAGAGAGATGGTTGATTTCATATGCTGTATAGATCAAGATACATGATATGGGGCTTCCATAGACTTCAGTGAAACAAATGTAAAATCAAATAAAAAAACCAATGTGGATTGATCAAAGATGGTTTGTGCCAACTTAATTTGATAGCTTGCTTTGGCAACTGACTTTCTAGACAAAGGAAGTGTGGTATATCTCTGTTATCTGGACTTGAGTGATACATTTTACATGGTGCCTCATTGGAAATGAATTAGGCTAATAAGGGATTAGCACAGGAATAATGAAGTAGGTAAAGGACTGACAAGAAAGGAGACAACAGGTGGTACTGAATAAAGAAATACCAGTGTGCTACTAAGGTGTTAATGCAGTTCCTCAGAATGGGTCTTAGGACCGATTTTATTTTCATTAATGACCTTAGCACAAAAAGTGAGAGTGAGCTAAGGAACTTTGCTGATGATGCACAGTTGGGAGGAATCATTAATAGAAGAGGGTTGAATTATTGTACAGAAGGAACTGGGTAACTCTGAGCATTAGAGTAATAGGAATGAGATAAAATTTAACATTACAAAAGAAAGGCTTCTGCACCTAGGTCAGGGGTTGGCAATTATTTCAGGTAGAGAGCCACTTAACAAGGTTTGGTGAGCTATCACGGGCCACATGGGTAGCCCCATCCCATGATGGTTGCCCTGCCCCCTGGTCGCTATCTTGGGACCAGAAGTCCCACCCCCTAACCCCTGACCTTTGCCACTGGAAGTCCCTTCCCTTGCCCCCCAGAACTACTCCTTTGGGGAGAGGGGCTGCCATCTTAGAACCAAACAAAATCAAATCCTACATGAAAAGTTAAACACCTACTATAACATATTTTAATTTTATTACAAAAAATATTTTTGTCATGATTTGTATTTGCATACTGTACATAGAGGTGACTGCATAATCACTCAAAAATAAAGTCTTAGTCTTTTACATTGTGTAGGGGGTGGGGTTGTGTGTGTGTGTATGGTAGGGATGCGTGTGTGTATGGTGGATCTGTGTGTGTGTGTGTGTGGGGGGGGATGTGGGGGGAAACTTGTGAGGGGGTGTGGCTGTGTATGGGAGTGATAGGGTATGTTGGGGAGTTGTATGGCGTTTGCGAGGTGTGGGTGTATGGCTCTGAAACACACTGGTCCCTGGAACACACTGTCCTCTCCTGCAGTCAATGCAGGCAGTATTGGGGAGGGTGGCATTTGTGGGGTGTGAAGCAGGGTGGCAGGGGTGCAGGCCCCCCCCCCACACTCCTCCCATGGCACAGCAGCAGGTGGGGGCAAGGGTGACTGGCCAGTGCCACACATTGCAATAAGAAGCGCAGCCCAATAAATAGCAGCCTCAGTCCTTAAATGAGGTGCTTATAGGCCATTTCTGTGTTTGCATGGATCAAAATTGCTTCAGTAAGCCTCCATGCGAATACAAGAATCTACTGGCACAAAAAACTCACTGCAAGATCTGGGGCAATGTTTAGAGGATTTATAACTTGTTTTTCATTTTCTTTATTGGTTATTGAGGCACTAAAAAAAGCCAGGAGAGACTCTCTCTCCTTAAGTAATACCTTTGTCCAGCAGATCTAGTTCATCTTGGAGCTCGCTGTACTTTATTTTGTAACGTATGAGTGACTCTGGCTGGAGATAAGATAGTGAACTAAATGGACCTTGGTCCACAGCAATATATATGTGACAACATAGTCCAACATTAAAATAATTGGGTCATAGCACAGCCTCAAGGAAAGTCTCAGCAGAGTACCTAGAAACTAATCTCTTAAACTCTCCATATAATACAGCTCATTATGTCAGCATTGAATCCCTGAAACTGCAAAATATTCAAATCCCATTCTTTGCAGTCCTTTCTATTTGCCTTGATGTAAAAGTCTTTGTTTCAAAAAGCTAGTGCTAGAATATCAAATTCATTTCCAAATAGTGATTTTTTAAGGGCAATCAAGTTCCATTTAATTATTAAGGAGTTTGCTACTAGCCTAAATTCACTCCCACACACAGGATTTCCCAAAGCACTGAAGAACCTGTAATCCTATGAACATTATGCATTTCATGACTGGCGAACAGTGCATATTGGAAACCAGAGGATAATACCAAAGGGACATGTATGCTCATCAGTCAAAGTAGCCACAGATTCAACTCATTGCCTCTGCATTTAAGGATTTGGATCCTTCACAAACACATCACGCTGATAATTAAATACAAGTCCCTAGATCATATTAAAAGCTAAAAGCTGCTTTATGAAGCCACTGGAGAGCAAAAGCAATTAGATACTTGAAATGGCCAAACAGCAAAATGGCACCCAACCCATACAGAATGCCCATTGAAATCCCATGATTTATTCCCTTTTGTGAGCACAGAATTGCTATGAAGTGGAGCTTTTAAAAGCGTGGAATAAAGGAGTCCAGAGTTCTAAGATAAGCAGGATTCTGGAAGAGATGGACTTACTTTAGCATGGGGTAAACTAGTTTCCAAAATGGTAGTTTTCAAATGATTCTGCTGACAAGTGCTTGTCAAGTGCCTAAGTCCATGTAATGAAGAACATAATTATAAAGGATATTGAATTTGGTTGGCCATTCAGAAATAGTTCTCAGTTCCCCTGAATGTATAGCCAAGTTATACCCTCTTACCAGGTGCTTATCTCTATGCAGGGGGAAGAGTTGCTTGGGAATATATTGACAAAATAATTTGTTAGAAAATGCAGCTTTTTGGTCTGAGAACTTTCAAATTCAACCTAAGCTGAAATTTATAAAGAGTTTTACAGAAGAAAAAGATTTAGGGGGCATAGAATGCAACCCTAGAACTAAAATCCTGTCACATGTGCAAGCGCCCTAGGTTGCCTCCCCCATTTAGTTAGGGACCCACACTTTTCCTGATCTTCCTTTTGTTGCTGACATGCTTGTAGAAACCTTTCTCTGCCACCTTCTCCAGCTGCCAGGACATCCAGCTGCCCTAATGCCACCTCCCTGCACTTTCCCAGGGTAAAGCCAGCCCATTCCCGGGAGGCCCCAGGTTGCAGGAGCCTGCTGAAGGCAGAAGTGGCAAGAAGCCCAATTCTTTTTTTCTGAAAAGCCTTCCTGCCTCTCCTGCAGCCTCAGGGTTTGAGCTGGCTAATGGCTGCAATGTTCCAAGTTGCAGTGTTTCAGACTAAACTACATCGTTTACAACAATGCAAACTCATTTAAAACCCCCAAAACTCATGTACATGTACTGTGTGAGGGAACTTCATCATGTGTATAAGCGCCCCTAGTGACAGAGGATATAGAAAAGGCTGAAGTACTCGATGCCCTTTTCACCTCAGTCTTCACAGGCAAGGTCAGCTACTGCACCTGGCAGCACAGTCTAGGGTGGAAGTGAGGAGCCAACAGTAGCAAAAGAACAGGTTAGGGCCTGTTTAGAAAAGTGGGACATGTACAAGTCCATGAGGCAGATGCAATGCACCCAAGGGAGTTGGGCAATGCAACTGCAGAGATGCAAGCCATTAACTTTGAAAACTCATAGTGGTCAGGAAAGGTCCTGGATGATTGGAAAAGGGCAAATATAGTGCCCATCTGTATGAAAGGGAAGAAGGAGGATCTGGGGAACTAAAGACTGGTCAGCCTCACCTCAGCCCCTGGATAAACCATGGAGCAGATCCTCAAGGAATTAATCTCTAAGCACTTGGAGGAGAAGACAGTAATTAGGAACAGTCAGCATGGATTCACCAATAGCATGTCATGCCTGACCAACCTGATTGCCTTCTATGATGAGATGACTGGCTCTGTGGATGTGGGAAGAGCAGTGGGTATACCTTGATTTTAGCAAAACTTTTTATACGGTCTCCCACAACTTTCTCACAAGCAAGCTAAGAAAGGATGAGTTGAATGAATGGACTGTAACGTGGATAGAAAACTAGCTGGATCATCGGGTTCAGAGGGTAGTAATCAATGGCTCGATGTCTAGTTGGCAGTTGATATCTAGTGGAGTGCCCTAAGGGTTGGTTCTGGAGCTGGTTTTGTGCAATATCTTCAACAACATCCTGGAAGATGGGATGGAGTGCACCCTCAGCAAGTTTGCAGATGATGCCAAGCTGGGGGAGACAGTAGATACACAGGAAGTTAGGGCTAGGACCTTGACAAATCAGAGGATTGGACCAAAATAAATCTCATGAGGTTCAGCAAGGACAAGTGCAAAGTCCTGCACTTAGGACAGAACAATCCCATGCACCGATACAGGCTGGGGACTGACTGGCTGGGCAGCAGCTGTGCAGAAAAGGACCCAAAGGTTATATTGGACAATAAGCTGAATATAAGCTAACAGTGTGCCCTTGTTGCATAGAAAGCTAATGGCATACTGGGAGGTATTGGTACAAGTGTTGCTAGCAGATCAAGAGAATTGATTAATCCCCTCTATTTAGAACTGGTAAGGCTACATTTGGAGTACAGTGTCCAGTTTTGGGCTCCCCTCTACAGAAAGGATATAGACAAATTGGAGTCCAGTGGAGAGCAATGAAAATGGTTAAGGGGCTGGAACACATGACTTCTGAGGACAAGCTGAGGGAACTGGGCTTAATGAGTCTGGAAAAGAGAAGACTGAGAGAGGATTTAATAGCAGCCTTCAACTACCTGAAGAGTGGTTTCAAAGAGGATGGAGCTCGACTGTTCTCAGTGGTGGCAGAGGACAGAACAAGGAGCAATGGTCTCCAGTAGTAGCAAGGGAAATTTAGGTTAGGTATCAGGAAAAATTCACAAGAGGCAGGTAGTAAAGCACTGGAACAGGCTACTCAGAGAGTTTGTGGAATCTCCATCCTTGAAGGGTTTTAAGAGCCTTGGTTATGATGATCTAGTTTGGGATAGACTTACTTTGAAGACGGTGGGGAGGGGTTGGTCTATATGACCTCCTGAGGTCCCTTCCAATCTTAATTTTCTATTATTCTATGAAATACTTTTAATACTACTGCATTTGCGGGCCATTTTTCAAGTTGTTCCTCTAATACAGGAATACTACACTGAATATATATATCTCACAGAAGGCAGGATAGGTTGGCAGGTTAGAGACTAACCTGTTGAGAGAGACATGAGCTTTACTAGCCAGCAACCTACTTCACCAGATGCAGGTTCAGCACCAATGTGGATTGATCAAAGATGGTTTGTGCCAACTTAATTTGATAGCTTGCTTTGGCAACTGACTTTCTAGACAAAGGAAGTGTGGTATATCTCTGTTATCTGGACTTGAGTGATACATTTTACATGGTGCCTCATTGGAAATGAATTAGGCTAATAAGGGATTAGCACAGGAATAATGAAGTAGGTAAAGGACTGACAAGAAAGGAGACAACAGGTGGTACTGAATAAAGAAATACCAGTGTGCTACTAAGGTGTTAATGCAGTTCCTCAGAATGGGTCTTAGGACCGATTTTATTTTCATTAATGACCTTAGCACAAAAAGTGAGAGTGAGCTAAGGAACTTTGCTGATGATGCACAGTTGGGAGGAATCATTAATAGAAGAGGGTTGAATTATTGTACAGAAGGAACTGGGTAACTCTGAGCATTAGAGTAATAGGAATGAGATAAAATTTAACATTACAAAAGAAAGGCTTCTGCACCTAGGTCAGGGGTTGGCAATTATTTCAGGTAGAGAGCCACTTAACAAGGTTTGGTGAGCTATCACGGGCCACATGGGTAGCCCCATCCCATGATGGTTGCCCTGCCCCCTGGTCGCTATCTTGGGACCAGAAGTCCCACCCCCTAACCCCTGACCTTTGCCA
>NW_005841971.1:2214902-2219039 GCF_000455745.1 Alligator sinensis
GGGAGGGGTGTGTGTGTGGTGGATCTGTGTGTGTGTGTGTGTGGGGGGGGATGTGGGGGGAAACTTGTGAGGGGGTGTGGCTGTGTATGGGAGTGATAGGGTATGTTGGGGAGTTGTATGGCGTTTGCGAGGTGTGGGTGTATGGCTCTGAAACACACTGGTCCCTGGAACACACTGTCCTCTCCTGCAGTCAATGCAGGCAGGAATTGGGAGGGTGGCATTTGTGGGGGGTGAAGAAGGGTGGCAGGGGGGCAGGCCCCCCCCCCACACTCCTCCCATGGCACAGCAGCAGGTGGGGGCAATGGTGACTGGCCAGTGCCACACATTGCAATAAGAAGCGCAGCCCAATAAATAGCAGCCTCAGTCCTTAAATGAGGTGCTTATAGGCCATTTCTGTGTTTGCATGGATCAAAATTGCTTCAGTAAGCCTCCATGCGAATACAAGAATCTACTGGCACAAAAAACTCACTGCAAGATCTGGGGCAATGTTTAGAGGATTTATAACTTGTTTTTCATTTTCTTTATTGGTTATTGAGGCACTAAAAAAAGCCAGGAGAGACTCTCTCTCCTTAAGTAATACCTTTGTCCAGCAGATCTAGTTCATCTTGGAGCTCGCTGTACTTTATTTTGTAACGTATGAGTGACTCTGGCTGGAGATAAGATAGTGAACTAAATGGACCTTGGTCCACAGCAATATATATGTGACAACATAGTCCAACATTAAAATAATTGGGTCATAGCACAGCCTCAAGGAAAGTCTCAGCAGAGTACCTAGAAACTAATCTCTTAAACTCTCCATATAATACAGCTCATTATGTCAGCATTGAATCCCTGAAACTGCAAAATATTCAAATCCCATTCTTTGCAGTCCTTTCTATTTGCCTTGATGTAAAAGTCTTTGTTTCAAAAAGCTAGTGCTAGAATATCAAATTCATTTCCAAATAGTGATTTTTTAAGGGCAATCAAGTTCCATTTAATTATTAAGGAGTTTGCTACTAGCCTAAATTCACTCCCACACACAGGATTTCCCAAAGCACTGAAGAACCTGTAATCCTATGAACATTATGCATTTCATGACTGGCGAACAGTGCATATTGGAAACCAGAGGATAATACCAAAGGGACATGTATGCTCATCAGTCAAAGTAGCCACAGATTCAACTCATTGCCTCTGCATTTAAGGATTTGGATCCTTCACAAACACATCACGCTGATAATTAAATACAAGTCCCTAGATCATATTAAAAGCTAAAAGCTGCTTTATGAAGCCACTGGAGAGCAAAAGCAATTAGATACTTGAAATGGCCAAACAGCAAAATGGCACCCAACCCATACAGAATGCCCATTGAAATCCCATGATTTATTCCCTTTTGTGAGCACAGAATTGCTATGAAGTGGAGCTTTTAAAAGCGTGGAATAAAGGAGTCCAGAGTTCTAAGATAAGCAGGATTCTGGAAGAGATGGACTTACTTTAGCATGGGGTAAACTAGTTTCCAAAATGGTAGTTTTCAAATGATTCTGCTGACAAGTGCTTGTCAAGTGCCTAAGTCCATGTAATGAAGAACATAATTATAAAGGATATTGAATTTGGTTGGCCATTCAGAAATAGTTCTCAGTTCCCCTGAATGTATAGCCAAGTTATACCCTCTTACCAGGTGCTTATCTCTATGCAGGGGGAAGAGTTGCTTGGGAATATATTGACAAAATAATTTGTTAGAAAATGCAGCTTTTTGGTCTGAGAACTTTCAAATTCAACCTAAGCTGAAATTTATAAAGAGTTTTACAGAAGAAAAAGATTTAGGGGGCATAGAATGCAACCCTAGAACTAAAATCCTGTCACATGTGCAAGCGCCCTAGGTTGCCTCCCCCATTTAGTTAGGGACCCACACTTTTCCTGATCTTCCTTTTGTTGCTGACATGCTTGTAGAAACCTTTCTCTGCCACCTTCTCCAGCTGCCAGGACATCCAGCTGCCCTAATGCCACCTCCCTGCACTTTCCCAGGGTAAAGCCAGCCCATTCCCGGGAGGCCCCAGGTTGCAGGAGCCTGCTGAAGGCAGAAGTGGCAAGAAGCCCAATTCTTTTTTTCTGAAAAGCCTTCCTGCCTCTCCTGCAGCCTCAGGGTTTGAGCTGGCTAATGGCTGCAATGTTCCAAGTTGCAGTGTTTCAGACTAAACTACATCGTTTACAACAATGCAAACTCATTTAAAACCCCCAAAACTCATGTACATGTACTGTGTGAGGGAACTTCATCATGTGTATAAGCGCCCCTAGTGACAGAGGATATAGAAAAGGCTGAAGTACTCGATGCCCTTTTCACCTCAGTCTTCACAGGCAAGGTCAGCTACTGCACCTGGCAGCACAGTCTAGGGTGGAAGTGAGGAGCCAACAGTAGCAAAAGAACAGGTTAGGGCCTGTTTAGAAAAGTGGGACATGTACAAGTCCATGAGGCAGATGCAATGCACCCAAGGGAGTTGGGCAATGCAACTGCAGAGATGCAAGCCATTAACTTTGAAAACTCATAGTGGTCAGGAAAGGTCCTGGATGATTGGAAAAGGGCAAATATAGTGCCCATCTGTATGAAAGGGAAGAAGGAGGATCTGGGGAACTAAAGACTGGTCAGCCTCACCTCAGCCCCTGGATAAACCATGGAGCAGATCCTCAAGGAATTAATCTCTAAGCACTTGGAGGAGAAGACAGTAATTAGGAACAGTCAGCATGGATTCACCAATAGCATGTCATGCCTGACCAACCTGATTGCCTTCTATGATGAGATGACTGGCTCTGTGGATGTGGGAAGAGCAGTGGGTATACCTTGATTTTAGCAAAACTTTTTATACGGTCTCCCACAACTTTCTCACAAGCAAGCTAAGAAAGGATGAGTTGAATGAATGGACTGTAACGTGGATAGAAAACTAGCTGGATCATCGGGTTCAGAGGGTAGTAATCAATGGCTCGATGTCTAGTTGGCAGTTGATATCTAGTGGAGTGCCCTAAGGGTTGGTTCTGGAGCTGGTTTTGTGCAATATCTTCAACAACATCCTGGAAGATGGGATGGAGTGCACCCTCAGCAAGTTTGCAGATGATGCCAAGCTGGGGGAGACAGTAGATACACAGGAAGTTAGGGCTAGGACCTTGACAAATCAGAGGATTGGACCAAAATAAATCTCATGAGGTTCAGCAAGGACAAGTGCAAAGTCCTGCACTTAGGACAGAACAATCCCATGCACCGATACAGGCTGGGGACTGACTGGCTGGGCAGCAGCTGTGCAGAAAAGGACCCAAAGGTTATATTGGACAATAAGCTGAATATAAGCTAACAGTGTGCCCTTGTTGCATAGAAAGCTAATGGCATACTGGGAGGTATTGGTACAAGTGTTGCTAGCAGATCAAGAGAATTGATTAATCCCCTCTATTTAGAACTGGTAAGGCTACATTTGGAGTACAGTGTCCAGTTTTGGGCTCCCCTCTACAGAAAGGATATAGACAAATTGGAGTCCAGTGGAGAGCAATGAAAATGGTTAAGGGGCTGGAACACATGACTTCTGAGGACAAGCTGAGGGAACTGGGCTTAATGAGTCTGGAAAAGAGAAGACTGAGAGAGGATTTAATAGCAGCCTTCAACTACCTGAAGAGTGGTTTCAAAGAGGATGGAGCTCGACTGTTCTCAGTGGTGGCAGAGGACAGAACAAGGAGCAATGGTCTCCAGTAGTAGCAAGGGAAATTTAGGTTAGGTATCAGGAAAAATTCACAAGAGGCAGGTAGTAAAGCACTGGAACAGGCTACTCAGAGAGTTTGTGGAATCTCCATCCTTGAAGGGTTTTAAGAGCCTTGGTTATGATGATCTAGTTTGGGATAGACTTACTTTGAAGACGGTGGGGAGGGGTTGGTCTATATGACCTCCTGAGGTCCCTTCCAATCTTAATTTTCTATTATTCTATGAAATACTTTTAATACTACTGCATTTGCGGGCCATTTTTCAAGTTGTTCCTCTAATACAGGAATACTACACTGAATATATATATCTCACAGAAGGCAGGATAGGTTGGCAGGTTAGAGACTAACCTGTTGAGAGAGACATGAGCTTTACTAGCCAGCAACCTACTTCACCAGATGCAGGGTCCGCAGGGGGTCCTCTGG
>NW_005841971.1:2219070-2233577 GCF_000455745.1 Alligator sinensis
CTACAAAAGCTCACGCTTCTCCGGACTAGCTATTCTCTAAGGCTGTTAAGAGATGTCGCTTTTGGTCCAGGACAAGCCATTTTCTATGGGGACAAAGTGCAATTGTTCAGACATCCATGTGCTTTGTCCTGGAAAAACCTTAAAAAGGTCCACAGGATAAGAAGTGCTAACAATTTGTCTCAGACAAATTTGTCTGTGAACAGAAGCCCCTGGATTGCATCATTGAATCAACAGCAGAAAAGCAGCAGTTCATTCAACCACTCATTAACTCCAATCAGAAGGCCAAGGTGTGTACAAGCCCATTCTGTGAGACTTTTGTGTTACAGGATGCACACAAGCACAACTGACACCGGGACAACATCTGTCCCTAGCAGGGGCCACCCTGCTCTGCCTCCTGCCTAACATACAGATCCATATACCTAGACAGATTATTAATTGTAACAGCACCATTTACTGGCACGTAGATTGTGTAGGATATTCATCAATGAATGAGGTGAGTAAAGTAAGAGTTTTAAAGGAAGCTGTTCACAGGGCAAATGCAGCTCAAACTATTTTTGTCTGGATGGGTATTCGTACATACTCAGCTTTTAATGGGCTAACAAAATTAATCCTTAATGCTCCAAAATTTGATTCGACTTGATGCTGGCAAGTGGAAAAAAGAAAATTCTCAAATATAATTTTTCCCTTTGTCTATTCTTCTAAGAAGCAAATCTTCATCTGCCTGTTGCTCTGTCCCAGACATCCACACAACCCTTCCTTTATTTGTACTGATCTAACAACCTTAACCAAACAGAAGCCCATCTATTAGTCAGCAACTAATTTCTAAATACTCACACTGGTAAAGACAGAAATCACTGAATCTCTTTAACCTTTAACATTAGATCAATGCAAAATGAAAAATGTGAGTCCCTGTGTCTTTGTTTACTGGTCCTGAAATAGCATGAACATCAACCCTCTTTTCACAGCTACGGTACCAGCTGTGAGAGACAATATGCTGTATTTCTTCTCTTCCCCAATGTGCATGGGGATTAGTGATAGGACTGGCCAAACTGCACTTACATTTTGCCATCCCTAGAAAAAGTATCCCCAAGGTTTGGAGAGGATGTGATAATTACTTTTTCATATTCTCACATGGAAAACTTAACTTCCCCTGCCCAGTGGAGAGACAGGTGAAGTGGGTGACTTTTCTCCTCACATTCAGGAGACAGAAGGCAGAAGCTCAAAGGTAGGTACTCAAAACTGGTGCTGGCACTACTTGGCCAATTAGTTTCTTTTAATGTATTTATGTTAACTGAAGAGTTATGTAAAGATCTTCATGCAGGCATTATTGCCTACTGTTTCAAAGACCCTCTGCTCTTTACACGTACACATGCTTCTTCATCCTATCTTTTATATAGGTAAACACTTGCATGTACTGTAATATGGTTAAACCCCAGCTCAAGTACAGCAGATAAGCTGTAAACACATTATCCCACTGTAAATATAACTAAGGCAGGAAGAAGTAACTGAAGCACCAGCCCCGGAGCTGACTTAGCAGACCACAAAATAGCAGGCACTGCCAGTGTAGAATCACCATCAACCCACAGCTGCTACCAGTGCCCTGTGCATGTCTGCTACTTAGGGCACAGAACTGCCCAGCTACACCTCATCTTTGCTGCTTTTGAGACTTAGTCTTAAGGCTAAGATGGTGGCGCATTACAAAAATAGATCTGTTAATTGCTTTTAAGGGACTTTAGCAAGGTGGAATAGGATCATATTTAGGTATCTGGGTATATTTAGATGCCTTTGAGGCAAAATACATTTTGGGATGTAGGCTCTAAAAATGATACTAGTGGATACAGCTGTTGCATACTATAGACAAGAAGCACTGACATTTGCTATGCCATATTTACTCAAATTTAAACTGACTATAACTTGTAACAGAGAGAGAGAGAGAGAGGTTCCTGTTATGTACACAATACACCCCTCACCCTCACTTTGTATGGTTCCACCTCTATGCTGGCTGGGGGGAAAAAAATCCTCATCTTAGATTAGAGTAAGTATGGTCATTAAAAGTAAAAAAAGCAGCATGAACTCCAGTTCAAATGTTCACAGGTTTCTTCTGAATAAATGCTATTCATGCAGGCAGAGCAGATGGGACATTTAAAAGATTCAGTCTCCACTAACATTTTAACTAGCAATGCCAGGTTTAATATTAGCACAAGTCAAATTGTCATCTGAAGGCTTAATTGCAAACATTTATCAGGTCAGTCAAGAGTAAAATACTAATAAAAAATAATGGGCATTGTTGTATAATCATCTGGAGAACCTTAGTAGGGGCTGGTACAACATTCAAACTGTGACACATTTTTGACAAGCTTAATCATGGGCTTTTGAAAAACTTGGGTCAGTTCTTTTGGGTGAGATGTAACACCCTGTCTGGCCACCCTCTGAATGTCCATGCCTGCAAACTACATTAAAGACAGTGATGAAAACAAAGTGTGGTGGCTGGAGCCACTCCCAGGGGTTGGAAGCACTGAGAACAGACTCCGTCACTCCTGGAGGAAGTCCCAGGGACCCCGTTGCCACAGGAAACTTATCTGGAAGGCAGACTGGGACAGCAATGAAGCTGCGTGACCTGGCCCTGCACCAGCTTTTCAAACAGCTGTCAATCAAGCTGGGCAGCAGCTGGCTGATGACGTCAGATGTGACCGCTGCCACAGGAGATCTAAAAGCCACGTCAGAAGCCAGGTGTGGGGAGGGAAGGTAGGAGGTGAGACGCAGAGCTCACTGAGGTGCAACCCGGCAAAGCAGACCCTCCCCCCTATGATGCTGCCCAGCCAGGGGCGATCAAGGGCAGTACTAGGGAGCCAAATGAGGCTCCCTGACCCCAAGCTACACAGGAAGAGGCTTGGGGTCAGTCACACCCCTAGGGCCCAGGCTAGGCATAGCCACCCCCAAGTCTGTGGTGGGCACTGCAGATACAGACCCAGTGCAGGGACAGAGCAGGGCCAAGGATTAGGAGTGAGGGGCAGGCTGCAACTACAAGCCTGCACTTCAAGCAGAGGCCAATGAGGCTGAGACCCAATGGAAGGGTAAGAGGCTGCAGCCAGGAGTTGGCGTGGCGACATGACGGCCCTCACAATTGGCAAATGGACGGGGTGTAGGGGAGGCTGAGCTCCAGGATCAACTACAATGAACCACCTAGTATTACCGCCTCTCGGCCAGGGCAAGAACACTACTGAACCCCTCCTTTCAGTTACAGTTCCATCAAGTCATGGCAGGTGAGTCGGGGCCTGGCCCAGGGAGTGGGGAGATACTCACAGTGCCAACTGAAGGCGTCACACAGAGCAATAATGAAATATCACCACCCATTTTGACAGATGCAGTGCTTTGGAAACAAGGATGTTCAAAGCCTGTTATACTGAGATGTGACAGATACTATGGACACATGGAATAGTCAGACTGCTGTATTAAATTTATAAATGGCATGTGTAAATGTATGTGTGTTATAGATGTATAATATATGTATATACATACACACACACACACACACACACATATATACATACATATGTATACATATACATACACACACACACACACACACACACACACACACACTAGTATAAAGTGCATCTACATGTGTGTTTTACTGTGGAATAGACTAATTAGCTCTGTAGTTAGGCATCACAGTCGACATGTGCACCGATATTACGGCACAGTAAACTAATTACATGTAGACTGTGACCACCAGGTACACCACCAGGCAGTGATCAACATGCCAGACCCCTGGCTCCTGCCAGTCCTTCTCCCACTGGATGCTGCCACCCAGAGCTGACCCCCCATACCCCCTGCCAGCTAGGGCTGTGCGAAATGGAAACATTTCATTTCAACCAGCATTTCAACATTTTGACACAACAGTGTTTCGTTTCACCTTTTGTTTAGAGTCAAAACAGGTGTTCTGTTTCGGCCTTGTTTCAATGTTTCGCCCATAGGATATAATGGGGAAGGTCAAATCAGGCTATTACTTTGTCATTTCTGGCCAGATTTGGATGAAACACGTAGAAATAGTAGCCCCTTCTGAGGGCATAAAGTGTGCCATGTTTCAAGAAGATAGGTGTAGAGAATTTGGAGAACCTGCACCCCAAAATCTTGAGAGAAAAACTCATGTCACATGTATGTCTTACATCACAGCAGGGTCAAAACTGCAGGGATGATAGCCTCTTCTGAGACCACAAAGTATGCCAAGTTTCAAGAAAATTGGTGCAGGGTTTGGGGGGAACTGCACCCCAAATTCTTGAAAGCAAAGCTCATGTCACATGTATGTATTAAGCCAAAGTGGGGTCAAAACCACAGGGCTGGTAGCCCCTGATGAGGCCACAAAGCCTGCCAAATTTCAAGGTGATAGGTATAGGGATTTGGGGGGAACTGTATCTCAAGCTGCTGACAGGCAAAACTCGTGATATAGATGACCCTGTGTGTGTCCAGGTGAAGCGGGCTGAAAACTGCAAGGGTAGCAGCCCCTGCTGAGGCCGCAAAGCCTGCCAAGTTTCAAGGAGATAAGTGCTCAAGCTGTGGACAAGCAAAACTCGTGACATGGGTGCTTGTGCAACTGTGTCTGTCTTGGGGTACTGGAATGGGGGGAACTACTGCAGGTCTGGCTGCTAAGCTACTGTGTTACCAGTTACCAAGTAATCATGATTCACTCAGGGACCAGCTCAATACACAGGACCTAGCTACTACATAATGACTTAATGAGCATGAATTAACACTTACAAAACCACAGACTAAGGAGAGGAAATAATACAGACAATCAACTGCCCCAAGACAGACATAGTCAGTTGCACAAGCACCCATGTCACAAGTTTTGTCTGTCAGCAGCTAGGGCTGCAGGGCCCCAGAGCCCCCCTGCACCTATCTCCTTGACAGCTGGCAGGCTTCGTGGCTGCAGCAGGGGCTACCAGGCCTGCAGCTTTCACCCTGCTGTGCCTTAACACACAGTGTCACCCATGTCAAGCGTTTTGCTTGTCCGCAGCTTGAGGTGCAGTTTCCCCCAAACCCCTGCACCTATCTCCTTGAAACTTGGCAGGAATTGTGGCCTCAGAAGGGGCTATCATTCCTGCAATTTTTATCCAAATCAGGCCAGAAATGACAACGTTATAGGCTGTTTTCAGTTTCCCCATTATAGCCTATGGGCGAAACATCGAAACAGCATCGAAACAGCAAAACTGTTTCGATGAAACAAAATGGAACAGCGGTTTAGAATTGAAATAAAATTCAAAATGAAACACTGTTCCATCGAAACATCGAAACGCAAGTCGAAATGGAACAGTGCCGTTTCGCACAGCCCTACTAAGACCATCACTATATACGTAAAGACGGACAAACTAGTAATGGTATTCCTGGATCACTGAGGGCACATCTTTGTGCATTAATGTGCCATAGGTACTGTTCATTAAGGTTAGCTCCTGAAATAACAGGTACTAACTGAATGCTCAGTAACTGGCGCAACTGCGCAGTAGCGCTAGTACATGCTTTTTTAGTGACACAAATGCGCAGTGGACTAATTTTACTGTGCATTAGTGTAATAGCATGGCTTCTGCCATGACATGTTAATGCACAATGGAATTAGCCTACTGTGCATTTACATCTCATATACATGCACCCAGCATGTACTAAAAGATATTTCTTCCAGGAACTAAAGTCAATAGTAGAAAATCAATGTCAATCCTTACTGCACAGTAATTAATTGATTGAGACTCGCCCCTGAGAAATTTGAAGATACTGGTTTGACTATGTTCATGAGGCCTGGAAGCAGTGGCAGCCCAACGTGGGGGGGAAATGGGAGGGGGCCATGGGTCCCGGGTGTCGGCCTGTGGGGGGTGTGAGCCAGGCCCTTCAGAGTTCTTATTGCATGGGTAGTGGCCACATTTGCCGTTTAACCCACCTGCCCGCCCTGCAGGTTTGGTGTTTACTTACCTGTTCTGGCTGGAAATTCAGGCTGCCACCCCTTCCCCCCACCCCCCCCGCGTGTCTAATGTGCCGAGACTTTCATTTCCTTCCCAGCCAAAAAAAGGTAACCAAACAGGACCGGTGGGAGAGGAGGCGTTTCAGGTGCAAAGGATGCCATACAGAAGACCAAATACAGCCCAGTAGCAACTAAGGAGAAAAAAGGATTTTTAAAGAAAAGGATAAGAGGGCAGACAAAATGGAACGAGATCAGGATCCACTACTGCTTCCCTCCTTCCACCCTAGAGCCTGACCCAGGTGGTATCCCCTGGCGCTGCTCTGCTCTGTGCTCTTTTTTGGGGTATTTTCTGCCTTTCCCCAAGTCAGCCTCCCTCCATGGCTTGGTACCTGTGAGAACCTGGAGTAGGAAGCATCTGACACCTCCAGGTCTGCTATAGCTCCTTTGGGAGCGAGGTCATCCCCTGGACACCGATGCTGTTCATGACCAGCGTGGAGTTTATTCTCTGCCACACGGGGTACCTCTCCCCAAGCATAATCTGCCCCCTTGTACCGGGGCCATTTGCTGCCAATGCAGACAGCCTCTGCAGCCTCCACTGCTGCTCTCTGGCCCAGATTCTTTCCTTCATGCCGGCACTGTCTGTTGCTGGCATGGAGAGCCTCCACAGCCTCTGCTGCCTCTCCCGGCAGTAATAATTGGTCAACCCCAAAAGGGATCTAAGTTGTTTGCTGGTTTGGGGTGCCTTAAAGTTGCGGATGGTTTCCACCTTGTCAGCTAATGGCCTGATTGTACCTCGTCTAACCAAAAATCCTAGATATTTGGTTTGCCTCTGAGCCAGCGTGCATTTTTTTGGGTTCACTGTTATCCCTGTTTTTCTTAGTTCTGACAGTACGGCCCGGAGAGTCATCTTATGCTGAGTCCAAGTTTGCACGAACACGACAATGTCATCGATGTAGTCTGCAGCATATTCAGCGTGTGGTGCCAGGATCTGGTTCATTAGATGTTGGAACATCGCAGCGGTCCTATGAAGCCCAAAAGGCATGCGAACAAACTTGTTTAGGCCCCATGGCATCCTGAAAGCTGTCTTGGGCTGGTATCTGTTGGCCGCGGGGATCTGCCAATACCCCTTTGCCAGGTTGAGCGTTGCAATCTATTGGGCATTACCAATGCGTTCCACTAGTTCTGTGATGTGGGACATAGGGAATGTGCCAAAGACTGCCATTGCATTTAATTGTCGGTAATCAAGGCATAACCTCAAAGATCCGTCTGGTTTTGGGACAGGGACCAGCGGGATTCACCAAGGACTTCTGGATAGGCGTATGATCCCTTGCTCTAGCATCTTCTCAACCTCTTTGCATCTCTCTCCAGAGAGGTGGTGGGGCACCAGCCACCATCTCTCCCACACTATGGCTCCTGGTGGTGTCTGTATTGTATGGTATGTGCCCTGGACCCACCTGGATTCTTCTTGGACTACATCTTTAAATTCCTTAACCACAGCCTGCATCTCGTACCTTTGTGATGTTGACAGTTCTTCCCCTATTTGGACTTGGTCCTCTATTCTAATCATCCCTTTCTCTTGGGATGCTCCTTGGGGTTCCAGGTCTTCTGTATCCACCTTCATAAAGGCTGCCCATCCCTCTGGTTCCTGCCATTCATGCAAGAGGTTGACATGATATATTTGTTTCTCACATAGATGGCCTGGTCGGTGAACCTCATAGTCCACTGGTCCCACCCTGCGGGTTTATTTCAAATGGGCCCTGTAGCTTACTTGAGGACATGGGCAGCAGCACCAACACCCTCTGTCCAGGTTTGAATTCCCACTCTTTGGTGTCCGCATAATACCCCTCTTTCTGACGATGCTGTGCCTCCTGCATGTTATCCTTAGCCAGGTCTTGGGACAGCTGTATCCTTTGATGGAATTCTTGCTGATCAGTAATCAGATCTCTCACATTACCCGTATCTTGTTCCCAATCTTCTCTTAGGGCCTGTAGTACGCCTCTTGGATGGTGACCTAATACTAGCTCAAAGGGAGACTATTTCATCGACTCTTGTGGAGTGTCCCGAAGCACAAAGAAAACTAATGGAAGAAGCAGATACCATTTTCGTGGGTCTCCTCTTATAAAACATCGCAACATTCTTTTTATTGTCCCATTGAGACATTCTACCAGGCCATTAGTCTGGGGGTGGTACACAGATGTACACAGGTGTTTTATCCATAAGGTGCAGCACATCACTTGTAACACCCCTGACATGAAATTACGTCCCTGGTCAGTGAGGATTTCTTGAGGAATCCCCATCCTTGCTATCCACTTAATGAGTTCTTCCGCGATCCGTGAAGCCATTACTGCCCGCAGGGGCATGGCATCCAGGTACCTTGTGGCATAATCTATGAATACCAGTATATTCTGGTGTCCTGTGCTGCTACGGGGATGTGGTCCAACCACATCCATGGCTATCCTTGAAAACGGGACATCAATGATAGGCATGGGTCGAAGTGGGGCCCTTGGCAGGCAATCCTCTCTGGCCTTTTGACATTTGGGACAAGCTGTGCAATGATGCACAATATCTTCCCCCAACCCTGGCCAGAAGAACCACCGGGACACTCTAGCGGTGGTCTTACCTCACCCTAAGTGTCCTCCCATGGGGTTGGAATGGGCCAATCGCCAAATGATTTGGCAGAAACAAGTGGGCACTACCAATTGTGTCCTTTCAGGCTCCCCTGCCCTTCTGGGTTCTACGTGATATAAGAGTTGGTTCCTTACCTTGAATCATGGGGTTCCTTCTGATGCTGATGTCTGACTGGCGGTGGTGTTCAGGATCAGTGATCTAAGCCCCTGAAGTCCAGGATCTTTTTCTTGGGCCTCCCAGAACTGCTGGCTACTGGCTACATTGTGGAGGTCAATTTCGTCCGTCTCGTCTGTTGACTCCTCGCTTTCCTCGAGTTCACCAAGCCAACCTTCACTGTTCTGGATCTTTCTTCACTCAGCCTTTGCACTCTGGACTCTTTCCAGCGTATTGTATATTGGTGTCCAGCCTTGTCCTAGCAGCATGTCGCAGGTTAAGTGGGGCACTACACCCACCAGTAAGTCTCCCTGATGTTCCATCACCCTGAGTCGAACCCACTGGCAATTTACTTGTTTGGTCTCCCCATGAAGACAGACCACCTTCACCGGGTCAGCTCTACGATCATGCTGAGGGGTGATGAGATCTGCCCTCACCAGGGACTGGGCACACCCAGAGTCCAGGGTAGCCTGAATGGGGCGATTTCCAATCCAAGCCTTAGCTACGGGTTGTCCTCATATCGCACTGTCCCCTCCAGCAATGTAGCTGTAATCCATGGGCTCACTGGGGTCTTGCTCTTTTTACCCCTCAGCTGGTATCCTTGGTGAATTGTCTGGGTGCCACCTCTCTGAGTGATTTCTAGGGCAATCTCTTGAGAAGTGTCCAGTCTTCCCACAGCAGAAGCAAATCATATCCTTTGTTACACCCCTGTAGGGTGGCCGTCTTCTTTCCAACTCCCTGAGGGTTGTTGTTGATGGGCCTGGGCTCCGCCTCTCCCAACTATAGCTGATCTCTGATGCTGCAAAGGTTTCTGCTAGTTTTAGAACTTCTTTGTAGTTGCATGGGGAATATTGTCGGACCCACCATTGCGTACATTCTCCCAGGTCATTAAGAAACTGCTCCAGCAGTATCTGGTCGGCCAGGGTGTCTCGGTCACATGACGCAGGGTTTATCCATTTATTAAAGAGATCCCACAGCAACTGCAGTAGGAGCCTGGGCCGTTTCTCCTCCAGTCTCTTCTTCACCCAGAACAGCTGTCTATAGTGCTCTGGGTTGATTTCTAACCTATACAGGATTGCTGCTTTCACCTGATCATAGTTGCGAGCCTCATCCCTTGGGAGGTCCTGATAAGCTGCCTGGGCTTTACCCACAATGAGGGCTCCAAGTTGACTGGCTCAGTATCCTTTATCGAGTCCTGTCATTATGGCATGTCATTCAAAGGCCTTGATATAGGCCTACGGATCATCCTCTCACATCATCTTGAGCATTTTAAATGCAGCTAAGCTGTGACACAACCAATCCTGTTGCTGATCCATCACTTGCTGCTGGATATCAAGAATCTGCGTCAGGGCTTGTAAATTCTGACCTAGTACATCTGGAGGGGTTGTGGCTGCGGGTTGCCTGTTGGGATGCTCCTCTTGAACCGGGCTTTTCTTTTGACTCCCGGCCAATGCACCACTTTGTGCCCACCTCGCTTTGAATACCTGTTCACGCACTACCCTAGTGCATGCGCCTGGTGGTGGGTGCAGTGAGGGTTTGTGTGGCCACTGAGAGGGACCTCAATCATCCCGGAGAAAGCCCCTAAACTCGCCTGCCATGAAATTGAATGCATTTCCAGTGGAGGGGTCTTCCTCTGTAGGTCCCTAGGGGTCACTCCTCCCGACAGATATTCGTGGGGCTCCACCTCCTCCACCTCTTCCTCACACCAACCTCCAGCAGGCCACTTGATGTTAATGTGGCCGTCCCTCCAGTTTAGATGACCTTTGATCTTCACGCCCTCTTTGGGATTGGTTATTAACTTCGTTTCTATGATAAGCTATGGGCCTACTGGATAAGCTCATCTTGTATATCTTCCCCATCATCAACGGCTACTTTCTGAGCCTCATAATCACCCTGGTGGTACAGTGTCGGCCAGCTCCCCCTTGAGGCAGACCTAACCACTGAGGCACCCAAAGACTAAAAAAAATACAGACCACAACTGCCACACAGAAGACCAAATACAGCCCAGTAGCAACTAAGGAGAAAAAGGGCTTTTTAAAGAAAAGGATAAGAGAGCGGACAGAATGGATCCACTACTGCTTCCCTCCTTCTGCACTAGAGCCTCAGCTAGGTGGCGTCCCCTGGTGCTGCTCTGCTCTGCACTCTTGCTGGGGTATCTTCTGCCTTTCCCCAGGTCAGCCTCCCTCCATGGCTTGGTACCTGTTAGAACCCAGAGTAGGAAGCCTCTGCCACCTCCGGGTCTGCTATGGCTCCTTTGGGAGTGAGGTCATCCCCTGGACATAGATGCTGTTTGTGACCGACACAGAGTTTATTATCTGCCGCTCGGGGTACCTCTCCCCAAGTGTAATCTGCCCCCTTGCTGCCAAGGTAGAGAGCCTCTGTAGCCTCTACTGCTGCTCTCTGGTCCAGATTCTTTCCTTCATGCTGGCACTGTCTGTTGCTGGCATGGAGAGCCCCCGCAGCCTCTGCTGCCTCTCCCGCTCTCCCCGTTTCTGTTCCAGCACTCCCTTTTAACTTCGCCAGCCAATGATTACTCCTGACGTCACCCACTGGCTTCAGCTGTATATAGACACAGCTCGTGAACCGTGCGGGCTTCACTCTGTTCTTTCGGTGTCTGGTGTTCTGTGGCCAGTAAGTAGTTTCTTTTCTTTCTTTTTTTTTTTTTTTTTTTTGGGGGGGGGGGGGGGTTCCCACAGGGTGCGTAGCCCCCGTCCCCAAGGTCCCCCAAGGGGAGGGTTTCCAGCTCCCCCATGGTCATTCCCCTGGGACGCTGACCTAACAAAAGAGGTTATTTGACTCAAGCTAAAAACTAATATGGCAGTGTGACCAAGAGTAATAGGCCCTTTGAGAGGACTTGAAATATTTTAATTCTATTAAATAAGGGTCTCTATGCACAAGCTGGGTGATTACCATGTAAGAAAAAGATTCATATCAGCTGTTTATTGTGTTGATACATTTTTTTCTGAAACACTTTTCTTTTGAATTAATAGCACTTTACTTCATGAGATCTGACTGGTCAGTGACTCATTGTCCCCAGAAGAACAGTATTACAGCTGCTAAACTCAAGTTAGACCTTTCTTAAGTTATTCAAATGAACCAAAGGGGTTCTTTCCCTCTGGGTGCCTGCCTCAAAAAAAAAAAAAAAAAAAAAAAAGCCAGCCAAAGCTTGTGGCCATCAGAGCATATGACCATTATTCCCAGTTTAATTGAGACCTCATTGTGGCCCCAATTCTTTAGCTGCCAAGTTTTTTTGAAGATACATGTCAATCTCTTGCCCTAAATTTTGGCCCTTTTGGACCTGGGTTAGAGAAAGTCTGAAGTCTAAATTTTGGCCAATTTCCTCTTCTCCTCCTCCATGATTGTAGTAAAACTACAAACAATATAACCTCCTTGCTATTGTTATTTGAGATAGTAACCACTGCATCACTACAAAGTGCAGAAATCCACAGAAATCAAACCAATATCATCATACTGGAAATCTCTAATGGAAAAACTTACTACTTGCAGGTTCTTCCACTTTCATTCTCTTCAGTCTATGGCCCTGGAACTGTTCCTGTTGCCTTTGGTTTTTTAACCTATTTGTTCAGCAGAGGATGCTACGAAGGCACAGATATACTCTGCTTTGATTGTTAGCTGCTCAGTGCTAAGACTTCTCCATCTGAAAATCTGATGGTTTAGGATGGCTCTTTTAGGTGGTGGGTCCCTCAGTGACACCAAGCAGAGGACTTGTTGGTGTGTTTTATGCTTCTTTCATTTACAATAAGTGTTTTATATTCCCCTTCACTCAAATTTTAATCTGGATATAAGATTCTATATTCTTAACAGCCATGCAAAATGTATAGAGGGAGGGGAAAAAAATCTGTGATGCTGAAAACATGCACTCCTATCAATGTATTGCCCTTGAGACCTAATAGGTGAAGTATGGAAGACCAGTATGGAGAGAACAGGCAGTAGGCAAAATTGGCTGTTGGTTTAACTACATACAAGACAGTGAATTCTGAAGCTTGGGTCCAGTTCCTATGAAAACTCTGTGGCCTATACATAATGAATCTTATATTGCATAGAAGACCTCATCAGTTTGAAGGCATCAGCACAGTGTGAGAGGCAATCACTCAGGTAGCAAGAGCCAGAATCCTGCAGGGCTTTGAAAAAAACAGAAAAAAAAAAAATCAGTACATCGAACTTGAATTGGATTCTAAGGTCGTGTCCACATGAGTGTAGACTTTTGTTTCCCCAGGGACAAGAAGCACTAGCACACCTTGTGCCACTGCTTCTTGTCCCTGGGAAATGCCTATGCCATGCACCCTGTGGCCCATGGCAGATTACCCTGGGTGGGGGAGGAGAGGCTGGGGCCAGCACTGGTGCCACATACCATACCGTTGCACTCATCTAGACATGGCCTAATTCACTGAGGAGTCCGAAAGAGAACAGCGAACTGGGGTTATTTGTTCTGTTTATAAGCAGGTAGTTGGCATTCTTGACTAGCTGTAGCTTTCTCAAGACCCTGAGATATGGTCTCAGCTACATGGCATCCAGCCTCAATTGTAGCAATTGAGGCTGGATGTTACAAAAGCATGAATCTTTGCCATCAGATCAGTGCCCAATAGGAACAAAAAAGTCCTGTGACTAAAAACAAATGGCAAGAAGTAGGAGCTGACCAAAATTTGTGCGTGGAAAATTTTGCCTCTGAAATATAGGAAAATGCCAGTTCTGAGGGAAAATTTCAGTTTGTTCTGGCAAAATTTCCAAAAAAAATGTTTTGTCTTGAACTGAATCAAAAGAGTTCCAGAGTAAAAAACAGTATTTTTATTTTTGCAGATTAATAATTCAAAACAGAATTGAAAATAGGACTATAACATGCAAAATTACTGTAGGAATAAACCAACTATACCACAGCTACTGCTCCAGGAAAGTGGTGACAGATGTTGTCTCTGTAACTAAAATCACTTATGGGGAATTATGGCCCCAACACCTCTCAGCATTTCTTAAAACTTAATAAAATAGATAAAAGGAAACCCCTAAGCAATGAGCCATATCTCCATATGCAGGCTCCAACAGATTTACAATCATCTATTCTTCCAAAGATTAGACACTGGGTGTGTCTACACATGCAAATAATGCAGAGCAATAAACTCCAGTGCTTATTGAGCTGGAGTTTATTGCTCCCAAGTACACAGTTTGAATGTGCTCTGACCTGGCTCAACATGTTGCAGAGGAGCTGGCTGGGGCATGAGGGTGCTCCAATGCAGGACTAGTCAGTGGGCAGTCCTTACACTGAAGCACCCTTGTGTCCCAGCCAGCCATGTCAGCATCTACAGGTGCGGTGCTGCAGCATAAAAAACTCTGCAGCAGGATACCACTTGTATTTATAAGTACTATACTACTGTGAAGTTTATTAGTTTACTCCAGCGTAATAGCCCTGCATATGTAGATACTGAATATTTACTGCGGAGCTCATTAATCAACTCCACAGTAAACATCCCATGTAGACATGCCCACTGAGAAGGAAATAAAGGTATTTAAAACTGGAAGACTAGCAATAGCTCTAGCCCTTTAAAAAGATACTAGCCCTTTAAAAAGATACTAAAGAAAAAGCTTCTTTCACAGAAGTGCCCATGCAGCAGCTGAGCTAGATCACTACCTTCAGGTCAGGAAACTATTTGCTGCTGGCAACTTAAGACCAGACATAGGCCTTGTTAAATCTGAAATAAGTTACAACTAGCCACTTAACTCTCTTCTTGTTCCTGGGAGGAAAAAGGGGAAGTGAGTGTTCTCT
>NW_005841971.1:2233608-2238487 GCF_000455745.1 Alligator sinensis
TTTCCCTGCTCTCCATTCAATGTGTTTCTTGTTCTTATGTTTCCCAAAGCAAAACCTGTTACCCATAGGAACATATAGATGTCATTATTAGGTGGGTTTTCTTGTTGGAAAATAATACCTTGCTGAATCAAAGTGTTTAAATGGGTTTCTAAAAGCAAATATATATGAGCAGTATTTTGCTCAAAGAATCAGATCCTGCCCTTTTAAGAGACTTTGCTTTAAGTATGTAAGGAGGTGCTAATTTGTGGATTAAGGTCTGATTATGTGGCTTCTCCTACAATACTATGAAAATCAAGACCATTTTAAGTACTGTTATATAAATGGTAATTCTAATGAACTGATCGCTAACATCCTGTTTAAACACAGCAGTTGCAGGGTAAGGCATCTGTGAGGAATTAAACACTTCTAAGTTCGGAGTTAGTTTGGGCCTGACAAGTGTGCATTGAAGTGCAGGGCTGTGTTTAGCAGATGCCTGCCCACAAGCACCACAAGATATATCTACTTTTGATACTTCCTGTACTAATGCCAAGGCTACCTACCACCTGGAACAGTGAAACAATTCAGAGGGAGAAAAAACTTCTCAGAAGCTGAACCCTGGGAGGACTGGCACAGCCCCCGGAGCCCTCCCAGGGTTGCGAGCCCCTGATCTGCCTGCCAGATGAGACAGGCTGTTTTGAGCTTCCCCATTATAGCCTATGGGCAAAACAGCGTTGAAACAGCATCACTGTTTTGACAAAACGAAATGGAACAACGGTTTTGAATCCAAATGAAATTTGAAACGAAATGCCGTTCCCTCGAAATGCAAGTCAAAACGGAATGGTACCATTTCACACAGCCCTACTGGTTAGTATAGCAGTGGCACTGCAGGAAAAGAATCTCAGACTGTTTCCTGAATATACTGTGAATTGGAGCTATCAACAACTGCATTTTATGTACTGCTTGTCACAGAAGACAAGATGCAATGCAGATTTTCAGATTTTCTCCTACCACAATCCCTTTCTTTGTAGCTTTCCTCAGTGATGCATCTTCTGAGAGGCTGCTAGAAAAATTGATTTAATAGATTGCTATTGACTGACTTGTGTAGTCATTCACATCAGTGCAGAATGACTGGGAAATGCAATCATTCTGATATGGGGCATTTTAGACCATCTATATTTTCTTGGCAACCCTATAAAATATTTCTCAAAGGTGTGAGACAACAGAGCTAAGACTACCTACTCTGCTCTTATCAGAAAGCTTGTTAGACAATGCAGAAAAACTAATGATTTTATACAGTGACTTCCATTTCTCCAGTTAAAATATTAAATCATATTTTAAAGAAATCGTTGACCTTTTAAAATGTCATTTTATTCATTAAAGCAATTTGCATTACTAAATTCAAAATATTAAATACTATTAGAAATGAGTCTTTAGCTTTTTTTAAATGCCATTTTAGTAATTCTTATTCTTATTTACCAATAGTCTTATTTACCAGTCCTTAAATGTTAATTTTACTTTCAATATGATGGATCAAAAAAGTACAAGTTCTGTCCAGGTCTTGGAACTCTTATTATCTATCATCATTTCCAGGGACTACATTGTATTTTTTTTTCATATGCTGTTTCTCTCTCAGTTTTTGTTTCTTTATTTACATGTTTAAAGTTAAATAGTAAAAGGGGTGAAATATTGTGATTACTTGAGTTTATTTGTATATTATGCATACATGCATGTATCCAAGAATACACTGAATAAAGCACAAAATGTGCCATGGAAAAGCAAACATCCTCCTTTGGAGAGAGATTACAAATTCTATTTCTACTCTGGGTTTAAAGCAATCCAGGTGAAGTACCGGTGAGTAATCTGACTTCAGTAACTGAAGCTTCGGGAAGTGACATGGAAGAGGAGAGGCTGGGACTCCAAACAGCTAAAATTCAAACCCACATGAATTGAGAAAGTTACTTCAAATAACCTGATATCCACAAGAGGGTCCAAATCTTTGCCATGAGCAAAACACTCAGTCAAGAGGGATTTTAAAGATTTGTTTCTAGATGCTGTTGGCAAAGGTTTAAAGCTTATTTTTGGAGTGCTTGACACAGTCTTTCAGTGTTCTTCCTCTTTATTTCACTTTGGAGTCTCTCTCTCATGGCTAAGCACTAAATGCTGTCATGGGGGACTCAGTGCCTTCCATCTGTGATTCTTTTAATGAATTCCCAGCAAAAATCAAGCCAAGTAACTGTGATTATGGGAAGATTGCCCGACTCATGAGACACGGAACTGTTCTTAATCAGTTCTTCCAAGTCCTTGAAAGCGTCAGTTAGCTAGGTTTATGTCCTTGTGAAGGAAACGCTTGTCATCCCCCTCCTGTTTTTTTCTCTTTATATTTTATAGTCTTTTCTAACAAGACAGCTTCTTTTCCTAACTTACCTAAGAAACTTAAGAAAAGGTATGTTTATCAATGCACAAACTATATTGCATCAATAAACACTTATGCTAACATTCTTATGCTAAAACTACAACATCCACTGTGTTTGGGTTATTTATCCCAAGGCTTTCTTGCAGGCTTTTTTGCTTGATTTAAATTGTGGAGTGAAGAACTGCTAACTTGGTAGGATTGTCTGTGCAATACTCAGGGTCTGGATGGGGATTTACAGTTATTTGACTGCTCTATGGTTTCTCATATGTACTCATTTGCCACACAATAAAAGAAAACTAACCTTCAGTTCCTTACCATTTAAATCCATGGGGGCTAAGTTACTGGAAAGTAGCTTTCTTTTATGGTGGTGTAAGATCCTGCATAATGGGAGTTATCACCGAGCACACAGCTGACTCGTGGTAAATCATTGCCATTGTTTAAATATGCTTCATTTATGTGCCTATGCCCTAAATTACATTAGCCAGCCAGCTAAAAGGACAAACCATGGTCCTTTAGCAATTTTTCTTAAAGCTTAGAGAAAATTGTACTTCATTTGGAAGATGTATAAAGAAATGCCGAGGTAAAAGGACACTTTCTGGTAAAAAAAATATTGGTGAAAAATAGACCCTAGAATGGTTATCTTGTTGCAGACTAAACCATAGAGCTGCAATTGACTGACTCCATAGCTGGGTTTCCTATCTACATTTCACCATTTCACCTCTTTCAACTTCTGCAAATTACATATCTGATGTGTGGATCCATCAATATTCAACTCACACCCATAGCACATTCAGAGCATATTAATTGCTTGAACCAAGGAGTTAGAAATGACTACTGGAAAGGGAAAATTGTCATATTCCCAAAGGGAATTTTTTTCACATTTACTTCCAGAGATATTTAAGACCAATTTAAAGAGGTTTTTAATTTTCTTTACCTTTTTAGCACTGGAGAACTGGATCCGTGCAAAGACCTTCTTATGGAGGAAAATAGATGGAATTAACTCAGTATAATTTTAACTGCCATCTAAAACACTTCCAAAGTTTGATTTTTCCGTATAATACATGCAGTATGAAAGGAGTACATGAGGAGTGGTATAAATAAAATGCTTCAATGAACAAGCCATTAGAATTACTTATATAATTCAGGAATTGATCCACCATTATGTAAAGAAATGGATATATACATATAAATTCATCATATCACATCCAGAAAACTATAGAAACTTGGAGCTCCTATTCACATGCAGGGAGGCTGCTCCAACACACTGTAACTCGAGCACATCAAAGCAGACTCTATTAACTGAGTCTCCTGGAGCGTAGAAATTAACGCACTCCAGCAGCCTCCTGCATCACGTGTATCAACATCCCTGCGCTGAAAAGTGGTGGTGGGACACTTTAAAATGAAGCTCATTTGATGAGCTTTAGTTCAAAGCACCTCCCTGCCATTTTTCAGTGCAGGGACGCTGATACACATGATGCTCCAGGCACTTTTAAGTAGCATGGCTCTTGGAGTTGCACTAATTAAAGCACATGCCCTCCTTCCCTCCCCCCCCCACACACACCTTCAGGAGCACTTGTATAATTGCCCATGAAAGTTAAAGACGTACTCCGAAGTTAGGAAGTGTCTGAATTAAGATTGCCCATGCAGTCTTAATTTGATGCCTTTCGTTACATGATCACGTCGTGTCCCTACATCCTGCAGTGCACAGGATGGATACTGCACACAGTGAGAGCAGCCACTGAATATTGCGTTTTGTTTTCATTGCTCGATGTGCGGCCCCATGCCATGCTTCCTGCTTGCTATTCAAACCATGTTCTGAACACAGAATCAATTCCCTCATGCACTTTTCTGTAGCACTCATTACTGTAGCATCAATGCACATCACAAAGACTAATGAAATTATTATCATAATGTGCCTGAAAAGTAAAGGAGGCATGACTATTCCCCTGTTACAGATGAGGGACTGAAATGTTGATGTTGAAAGTTGCTGTTAAATAAGTACGTGTAGAGCACAGCTCCTACTGACCTTGCAGCTGTATGTGTTAAGCAGCTCCACAAATCAGATTCTTGTCATTTCAAAGGAGGCACCCAAAAAAGGAGGAACACACAATTTGTGACCCCCTTCAAAAAATGCTGTGACTTATGACTTATCCAGCATTACACAGGAACTCTCTAGCATAGGTAGAACCAGAAATAAGGTTCTCCAGACCAGGTAGAAACACCAATAATTCAGCTTGCCTGACATTTTCTGTTTTCACTTGCTCATAACCTTGCCAAAATGTAACTGTCTGCCTTGACAGGCATGCAGCAGGGGCTTGTTTCAGCTTGTTTTATTTAGTGAGCTTAAATTTCAACAAAATACTTTAACCTTTTCCCAGAAAATGGCAATGAAATAATACCCTCTTTTATCTCCTCTCACCAGTTCCATTGAGAAGTTTTAGCAGCTCCGTGCTTTGAAGCAGGGACTTGAAATTTGACAAGAGATGA
>NW_005841971.1:2238929-2239206 GCF_000455745.1 Alligator sinensis
TAGGGAAAGGTCATCAGGACATAAAGGATTTGCATTTTGACATCCCTGTGAAAAATGAGCAAAATTTAGCCAAATTATTAGCTTTGCAAAATATCTTGTCATTCCACATGTTTAGTAGAGACTTGTTAGATTTTGTCAACTAGGTTTTCTAAAGATCCTCTTTCTCCTCAGCATGCTCCATCCCATGGCTGTGGTGGTTGAACATGACTTTCCCTGCAACTACTGTTCCTGTTTGCTGAATGCTACTACAGTGCCAGGGAAATGTCCTCTCCAGCAG
>NW_005841971.1:2239216-2252261 GCF_000455745.1 Alligator sinensis
GTGGGGCTTGTATGCACCGAGAGCGAGTGCTCCGGCTGGTAGGGGGGCCACAGAGAGCGCTTGTGACCCCACCGCAAATTGGCTCTGCCGGTGGGACATGCTGGCCATCCCCCTGGTCGCTGGCTTCCCTAGAAGAGGAAGATGTGCAACTCAAAAGCAGAGATCTGCTGAAAACAAGACTGGCTGATCAAGAAGGCTGTCACAAAGATCATGGCCATGTCCAGATGTGCAAGGGCATATGCTTGCAGTAGCAAAAATGGTAGCAGCGCAAATTTGTGTCACCATTGTGCTGCAGTGCACACCCCTGCATGTGTGCTTTGGGGAGAGACAAATTGTCCCACTTCAGAAAAACTGCCTGTGCCTACCTCCTCCTGGCTCCCAGTGTGCTGGAGGAGCCAGGGCATAACTAAAGAAGTAGAGACACTCTGGCCAGCAGCCAAAGCATCTCTCAGGGGGACTAAGCCTCCTTGTCTTTGGGCACACACTTCTGTTGTGCACGCCGCATTTTTTTCCCAGCGCTTTTTTTTGCTACCAGGATTCCCTGGTAGCAATTTTTGCCCCTGCATTGCAAGTTTGCTGTGCAGGTCAAGTTTTAAAATTTCCTGAGTGCAGTTGGTGGTGCCACAAAGAGGTTTGTGGTACCACAAACTGTACACCCCTGCTCATCTGGATGTGGCCCCTTGTGAAACTCACTAGCCCAGAAAACCTACATTCTGACATTTTGTAAACTGTTGTATGCTTGACTTGGTAACCTTTGTGCTCTTTTAATGTAACTGTGCAACACAGGCATACATGTTAATTTTAATAAGCTACATTGATTTACATCAGCTAGGGATCAAGCCCTATACACTGTAACACTAGATATGTGGTATCATTACCTCTAACTTATATGTTGTAACAAGCTTCCACTTTTATACCGACCCATCTGCATGCTGAGGTGAGAAAATAACATCTGGCAAAAAACCATGCATTCATTTGTTTAAAAAAAAATCCCTCCTACTTAGCAAAGCTGAAGACTGAATTCTAAAATAACTGTAAAAACCTTAAAAACAGTAAACTACATTTAAGATCTCATGCTGACATTTGCATTTGTCACTAATTGCCAGATTTAAACAAACCTTTTTTCTCTCTCAAATGATCTGCATTCATGTTATTTTTAATTGCCTGCCTCATTTAGGAAAAAATAATTCATAACTTTTGCTCCCAAAAATGCAACTCGGACTGTTGCATTTTCCATCAGCCTTTTAAGTTGACACTGAAAAGGGGCAACAGACTATATGTGTAGAAAGCAACTCTTTTTTATTAATGTGTTCCAGACCATAGCTGCTATGGTTCATCAGTTTCTGGCTAGCACTAGGGATGATAGGTTGCCACAGGTTGTTGAAAGCAGGCACATCTGGGAAGGTTTAATTTATACACCTCAATGCTCCTCTAGAAATAAAACCATCCCAAACCGATGCTCTAATCTAAAAGTATGCCAGCGTCACTCAGTTGATGACTTTGAATCCAAGTGCCAAATGGTCATTATTATCAAATGAAGCCAAATGCCATTCAGCATTAATCACTAGGATCTATGCTGTCTGCGAGCCGCACAGGTTGTTTAGAATGGCAGCCACATTACAACGCTCCCTGGGCGGTATTTGGCTTGCCCCTTTTATGCTGGCTAACTGCTGAAAGAAATCCGGTTTATTACAGATGGATGAACCCAAATGGAGGACAGTAGGAAGAGCATGTATGGTCTCTCTTCCATTCACTGTCTGCCACAAAGCCCAAGTCTCTCCTGTTTCCCTCTCATTTGCACCCCAAATCCTCTCCTCACCATAAAGGAAACAAGTTAATGCAGCTACATTTTGCATATTGAGAGTTTAAAACGTTTGGTATCAGCCGTGCCCTGCTGTCGGCATAGAAGTCAGGGTGGGCATGTGCCTATGAAATGCCTCACACCTACGTTCTGCCTGTTGAACCCCTAGTAGCAGTGATCGTTTCCATGGCATTCTGCATATTTCTAGCTTGACTACATCTTGTAGTCCTTTTTCCTCCCGTTGTTTCCTCTCCAATTCTGTAGATGCAAAAACTAGCGTAAGGGGCTTATCTGAAATAGCACACACACCAAATATCTCTGCATTTGCAACTCTACTAGCTTTCACACAAGAAACACAAAGAACATCAGAAATAGCTCAACACAAATGCTGGCTAGGAACAGTCTCCCTTTTGTCTTTCTTCATTATAAATAGCATTGGAGGAAACTGTCTCTATTCATGAAGCTTTGTTTGTATAAGTTGTATAGGGCTTTATGTTTAGTTCTACCCAACCCCCCCCCCCCCCCCCCGCCCGGGGGGGGGGGGGGGGGTGAGGAGTGAGTCAGAAAAGGAAGTGAGAATATTTCCAGGATGGTGATAATGTGCAAAGAACATAGGAGTGTATAGAGCAAAAGTTTCCAACGAGACATATTTGTTTCATATACATTCAATTTAAACCCTTCAGCCACGTGCTCTCTGGGCTGAATTATCTAGTATTCAAAAGCTTTGAAATATTGCAATGGAACAGGCAGCATGACAATAATGTGATAATTAAAGATGAAGTGGAACATTGCATCAGGTAATTGTCATATTGAATGAAATAGTTTGAATGTTTGTAAAGATTGCCCATTAGCCAGTTTCAGGAAGAAGATAGGATCTATCTCCTTATCTAGCTCATTGTTTCGGAGCTACGTGCAAAATGTCCTGACTTCCCCTGTGAGCCTGGAGCTCAGTTATGGAGAGACACATTTGCAAGGAAATGTGTGTGCATAATAGAGCCAAAAATTAATAATCTACACTCCAGTATGGAGGTAGTACTTTGGTCCAAAACAGGTATCCCGTGGATCGCTGCTTACTGTCCCAATTTGGAGGTGACTTCACTTGCAGAACAACGAAGGAAGAATCGCAAGTATAAGTTCAGATTAGATTGATCGCCTAATCAAGCCTCTCCGTGAACACGAATCTCTTAGTTCACGCTGAAGCCGCGGAGCGCCCGAAAGGGACTGAAGGAAGGGGACGTAGTCCTATCACTGGTGAGCCCAGCTCATTGAATCATATTGCTGAGGCCAGCCTATTGAACCGTACTACTGAGGCCAACCCATTAAATCGTACTACTGAGGAATGAAACCATATTTTGGTATTTGGCTTCTCGGAATTCTAGGATTGTAAGTATATTATGAAAAATAACAGTATTGATTCAAATTTAACTTTTAGTTGTAATTGTAGTTGTTTTTGTAACACTAATTCTTATAGCATTGTTTGGGAAGGAAGTGCATTTGGAGCATTGTTTCTGATATATGTAATTATTGTGTTTTTAATGTTTGTGGTGTTTCTTAAAGCTAAGCAGTGTTATATACGTAGCAAAGAGTTTTAAAATAAAATTGTGTTGTATAAATTAAGTGTGTAATCATTGTGAAATCGTGCAATCAGCTAACTACTCCCCCAGCCAGTGCATCAAAACGAATCAGTAAATTGTGTGGGATTTTCTCTATTCCATAACCCACTAGAGACAGTAATATGGAACACAGTGATCCAAAAGCCTCATAAAATAATGGACAATAGCAGCAATGTGCTTATGAAGATAGTGTTTGCCCAGCAAAATCCATGTGGTCTGGGGGATTTATGAGCAAGTCAAAAAGTAGACTGATTCTAAATAGATGACATGGCTAAGCTGTGAAATACTGCTTTTGTAAGATAGCTCTTCTAGCAACAGCTAATTTAACTCATTTTATTCAGCAGCATCTTGTTCATGTACCTCATCAGCTGCAAATACAGTAAAACCAGAAGGGAAGTTTTCAGAGTCCTTGAGTTCCACTAGTATAAACCTATTATAAAGTTTGTCTGAGTATTACTAATCTCTCTAACTAACTACATGTATAAAAACACAGACTCTTGCTTCTGCATCAGCCTCTATTTCCAACTTCTCATGGTCCTCTTGGACTAACTCTGCCCCGGGCAATCATTTATAAAACCTGATGTTACAATAGACTTCCTTTAAAGGGAAACCTTTGCTCTCAACAGATCTAAAAGCATGGCAACCTTCTCCAGCCCTTAGGCTGCATCCAGACAAACACGGCTGTGCAGTATGCGGCACCACAAACACATCTGCAGCACCACATGCTGCACATTCAGATGTTCTCCATGCTGCAAGGGAGCACTGCCTGTACGTGCACTGCTCTGTTGTTTTTCTTCCCTGGATATCCAGGGGTCAAAAAATCCCGCAGAAAAAAAAAGCAGAGCAGCACATGCACAGGCAGTGCACGCCACTCAAAAGCAGAGCTGGGCCACCAGGAGCCACGCTGTGGCTGCTGGCCAGGCTCTGCATGGCAGCATCGCTGCTGCTGCTGCCCTAGGAGGCCCTCAAGACCCCAGATAAGACTGTGGGGGCCAGCCCAGTGCTGGCCCCAGCCTCTCCTACCCCATCCCACCCAGCCTCACAATGCACCAAAACATGTGTGGCATGGGCGTTCCCTGAGGACAAGTAGTAGCAGCGCAAGGTGCGCCGCTGCTACCTGTCTTTGGGGAACCAAATGTCCATGCTAGGGTGCATCTCCATGAACACACACATGCATTTCCAGTGTGCAGCTCCATGAGCATGCATGTGCATTTCCCAGCAGCTAAATAGCAGCGGCCCATATTTGTATTGCTGCTAGTTGTCCCTGGGCATGCCCCTGCACACGCATGGGGAAAATTGCCCAGGGTGGAGTAGAGGAAGCTGGGGAGGTTCTCAGAGCCTCCCAGAGCAGCAGCCACAGTGATGCGGGTGTTCAGAGCCTGGCCAGAAGCCAGAATGTAGCTTTGGCTGGCCAGGCTCCCTTTTTGGGGGTGCACACTGTTGTGTTGCACCGGGTTTTTTTGCAGCTTTTTTTTTTTTTTTTTTTTTTTACACCAGGATCTCACTGATGCTAATTAGCAGCGCGGCAAACACATACACATGCACTGCATGTGGTTTGCTTGTGGGGACATGCACTTAGAGCAGGGGCGGGCAATTATTTTGGGCAGAGGGCCGCTTACTGAGTTTTGGCAAGCCATTGAGGGCCGCATGACAGGCAGCCCAGGGCAGATAAATATTAATTTTCTATCTTTAGGGGGCCCGCAGGCCAGATAGAATGGTCTGGTGGGCTGCATCCAGCCCCTGGGCCGCATTTTGCCCACCTCTGCCTTAGAGTATCATAGAATCATAGAAAGTTAGGGTTGGAAGGGACCTCAGGAGGTCATCCAGTCCAACCCCCCACTCAGAGCAGGACTACCCTGAACTAGATCATCTCAGCCAGGGCTTTGTTGAGCTGAGCCTTAAAAACATGCAAGGATGAAGATTCCACCACTTCTTTAGGTAACCTGTTCCAAGTGCTTGACCACCAGAACAAAGGAATAAAAACATACCCATGGTTCTTGACTTAACACGCAGGTCTTTTGCACTGACATTTATTCCCTATCACTTCCTGCAACTTTTCAGAGATCTACTGTAATTGTATTGGATAAATGACATGAAGTGGGCCATCAGTGGCAATGCTGGATAACAGAATTCTAGATACAAGGTCATCAAAAGTGGGCTAGTTTGAGTAACTGGATTGGGCCAGCTTAAAAGGATGCAGTGTTTTGTGCAATTTCTGAAAAACAGGCTTGTTGAAAGTATCCCAAACATGTAAATCCAAAAATGGAGGCACTAAAAAAATCATCAGTCACTTGAAAATGTTGTCCCTCTCTCGTCTGTGCTAAGCTTTGTCCCAATATTCCTGAACAACAAACCACATCAGGAAACTGTTCACCCTGCTTTTGTGTACTCTCAATGAATAATTACATTGGCAACCATTTTAAATTGCATTGTCATTCATCCCAGGTTCTTTTCATAGTAAGCATCTGCAAAGTATCAGCCACAACAGAAAGTCACTGGGCTCCAAAGCATCTCTTCAACTACCTTCCTTTTTCTTGCTTTGGTGCATCACATGTTTGGCTTCCATACATTCTCTGTGAAGGACTGCCAGGCTATAGTGTATGATTTTCACACTCAGGGCTCTGGAGTTGTAAGCAGAGTATCAGGAACTTTAATCAAGACTCAAGTCTTTAACTTTAGAAAGCTGGTAACAGTCCTCCCTCCACCACATGGTTGTGGTGGAGTGACCAACCCATGGCACGCAGGCTGCAAGTGGCACATGCTGCTGCTGTGCGTGGCACTTGAAGGCTTCTGGGAGTGAAGGAGAGACAGTTGGAGGAATGGTAGGAGCAGGGCTGCAACAAGGCTGCAAGTAAAGAGGGGAGGGGAAGACAGGGGCAGGGTCTGCACTGCTCATGTTGACCTGTTTGGTTGCCCCACAGTAAACTCAGCTCTGCTGGAGAGGCTGGGGGCTGTCCAGCCGGAGGGGCCAGGTGCTAGACACAACAGTAGCAGTAACAGCAGCTGGGGTCTTTGCTTTCTTGGGAAAGATCAGACTGGAACCACCCTTCCTCCCTGTCCCCACTTTCCAGTCTCAACATCCCTCCCTCCACCACAGAGCACAGCAGAGTTTTGCCTAGGTTGCAAAACTTTTAGTCGTGCCTCTGCCCTGGTCCAGCCCAGCCTGGCAATTACAGCCCAGGACCTGGATGCCCACAGCAAGCTCTGAGTCTGGGGAGCCTAAAGCAAGACTGGCCCTGCTTACTGCCCCTCACCAAGCCCATTGTGTTGGGTGCCCCCCAAAACAGGGCAGGACACTACTTCATGTAGCCCCACAGATCTTGGTGCTACCCCACACTGAACCGTCCATCCTGGGTGCCCCCAGTTACATCCAGATCCAGGGTTCCAACATCACTACCCCACACAGAGTCCCAAGACCAAGATACCATGGGGTGACACTGCCCCATGGAATTGCCTGGACTTTAAGGTGCAACCGGGGGCAACCCCATTAAGGGAGTTCCCTCTGAAGGGATGCCCAGTGAGAGGGGAGTGGGCTGATCCAGGAGACCCCAGTAACAACCTGCAGGCAACCTCTGGCATGCAGTTGCCCGACATGCCTGGTCAGTGTTACGGGTTCTGAAAGTGCCACCTCATGAGGCATTGCAGATGTTAGAGTGCTGCTCCATCTGCAGGTCTTGCTTGTTGCCATGGGCAAAGTGGGCCATGAATCTGTCCCAGGGCACATGGCAAACCAAGCACCGAAAGCATCTTAGTTGCAGCCTAACAAAGTGCCTCAACTGTGGCTGTCAGGGGGTAAAAACACCTGGTACTGCTGCGGCTATAAAATAGTAAAGCTATCACAGCAGATAAAGGACATGGACACCCCCAGCCTGGAGACTCCCTTGCCAAAACCCTGTGCACAACAGATGCACAGCAGTGGCTTTCCAAACCTGTTCAAAATGTTTACAAGAAATGCTTTTACTTTATTTTTCTTTTTCATTCTAAACCCAAGAAATGCAAAACAATTCAAGAGGGGTGGCCAACCCACAGCACGTGCGCCTCAGGCAGCCACTGTGAAAGGCAGCATGTGAGCCCCTGCTGCTCAGTAAAGAGTAAACTGGAATGGAGGCAGTGGGCCTCAAACCTCTGGTGCATGGGGTGGAGAGATGGCAAGTGGTGTCCCACCAAGAACCGGGTTAAGACTTCTCTGGTCCTGCTGCTGCTGCCAAATTAAAGGCTTTGGATCTGCAGGAACAATATAAAATTGCAGTGTTTGCAGAGACAGGGAAGGGTTAACCTGGCTCTTGGCTGTGACACCTCCGCATACACCAGTATCCTACCACCGCACCTCTTCATGGGGCTGAAGACTCACGCCCCCTGCTGCTGTTCTGGTGCACCAGGGTACAAACTGTCAGTATCTAGGGGCAGGGATCAGAGTAGCACCTTGCTGGTGGATAGAACAGGATGGGACAGGACAGGAGGGGGGAGGGGGGGAGGCTTCAATTGTGATACACCCACCCAAAATGTTGGCCACCACTGTGCTGTAGCATCCATTCTGTTGAAAGAGAAGTTTAAAATAAAACTTAACCAACACAAATCTCCAGTGTCATTTATTATTTGTTTATATCACCACCAAGTTTAGGCCTTATGTAGTACTTAAAAATTAGATCTTGCCAAAATAATAGTCCAAGAAACACATATGGAATAGGCAAATGCACAGGTTTTTGTAGAAACACATATTTCTCTTTCAGTTAGCCAACACTATCATATACATTTGGACATCTGTTTCATAGGTATTTGTTTAATAGTTGTAACCTGAGGGGAATCAAGAAACCTATGATATGGAGCCACCTACTGAGGCTGGAACTAATTCCTTGGTAGTTCATAAAGCTCACAGATAAAGCTCTGTTCAGACCATCAGAAACAGGCTTAAGACTTACTGGTGACTAAATTTATACACAGAACTTATTCATTTTCAGGTCATTCATTTTTGTAAAAACCTTTGCCTCCCATTGATACAGTGACCACTATCAGCCACCCAAAAATAACATAGAAACCATATTCCAGGCTGATCTTAAGAACATGCTTCCTGTAAATAAATTATGATAGACCTTGAGCTTGCACATTTTTAATTTTTTCCAATTCTTGCTACTAACAGGGAATTGATTGCTTCACCATTTAGTATGCCAAATTAGTCAAGACAATACACATCAGCAAAGACAAGTCCATTTCTCTCATAAAATTCAGTTCTGAATTCATTAAAAGTTGAAAGGAACACAAGCTCCAAAAATAATGGCATCTTTAGAATAACTTGTTAAATAATGCATAAACTTAAAGGATAAATCCTGCTGTTATCTAGGGAAATAATAAAGAGCTTATGAGTTCAAATACTTACGCAAATTCTGCCAGTTACGCTGAGTGAGTAACCCTACATAAAACCCCATTGATATCAAAGCTTCAAAGATTTCAAGGGGAAGTAGAATCTGAACCAAAGAAGGTAAGTTGCTATAAAGAACATAAGAGATTATAGTAGAAAATCTAATTTGACATCATAGTGTGCTATTTCTGTTTCCAAAATTATTTGGTCAACTTAAATTGACAAACACTAGATGATAGGAAAACCAACTTCCAAGAAGTTAAGAGAACACTAAACTATGGTTAGCAATAGGTCTGTGCGAAGTGGCAAGTATTCGCTTTGGATTCGGATTTGGCTGATTCAGAGGACAGCGATTCGATTCACTGTCTTGATTCGATCTGGCCGAATCAGATCTGAAAGATTTGGCACCGCTTCAGAGATTTGATCATAGACTAAACAGGCAGCTGACACAGCTGCCTCCAGCTGGTAAGTCTGTTGGGGTTGGGGGAGGGAAGGGGCATGAGGGTGAGAAGGATTGGGGCCAGGACAAACTACCTAGCTGGGGCGGGGGGTGCGTTAGTTGGGAAGGGTCAGAAGGATTAACTAACTGGCTTTTGGAGCCCACAAAACCCACAGCTATAGTCACTTCGTTTGGGGGGGGGGGGGGGGGGGGGGGGGGGATGCAGACGTGGCTCACTCTGAGTGCAAGGGGGCAAGCGGCAGCAAGGCATAGCCCCTGCTTCCAGCGCTGCTATGACCACATCCATGCCCCCCCGCACCAGCTGGGGGGCAGTGCTGGGAGTGAGGGCTATGCCCTGCTGCTGTTTGCCCCCTTCTGCCTGGAGTGAGTCATATCTGCATTGTGCCCCTCCCCCCATGCTGGCAGGGCCAGTGGCACCAGGGCAAAGTCCCTGCTCCCAGCACCCGCATCAGCACTGGGAGCAGGGACTCTGCCCTGCCACCAATTGTCAGCTGGCATAGACAGGTGGGCACTGCTGCTGCTTGCCCAGTTGGCATAGTGGCATAGGAGGGTGCAGGGGGGGGCACTGCCACCCTATTGCCTGGCTGGCACGGGGGCAGAGTACTGCTGCTGCTTGCCAACCAATGCAGCATGCGGGCACAGCAGTTCTGGGAGCGGGGGCTCTGCCCTGCTGCCACTTCCCCCATCCACCCAGAGTGAGCCATGCCTGCATCCCACACCCCACCACCCTGGTTGGGCAAGTGGCAGCAGGACAGAGTCCCCGCTCTGAGCACTGCTGCACCTGCATCCCATGCTCCCCCACCCCTCTCCCTGAGTCCCGCATCCCCTGCTCCAGCTGGGCAACTTGTCCCAGCCCCAATCCCTCCCCCACCCATGCCCTTCCCTCTGTCCTCCCCACAACCCCAACAGACTTGCCAGCTGCCTGTTTAGTCTATGGCTGAATTTCCAAAGTGCAGCCAAATCTTTCGAATCTGATTCGGCCAAATCGAATCGGGACAGAGATTCCAATCTCCAAGTCAAATCATTGTCCTCTGAATCAGCCAAATCCAAATCCAAAGTGAATACTTGCCGCTTTGCACAGACCTATAACGCTAATCAGCAGGGCCAACATCCAGTCTTGGTGCCACTCCAGGCAGCTCTGGGTCCACACCTGCATGTAATTGAAGCAAATAGTGGGCCTGGGCCCAGGCAGATGGAAGCAGACCCGTGGCAGGGGCTAGGTCAGGGGCTGCTGCAGGCATGAGGCAATGGTGGACCTCCTCCCAGGCCCTGGCAGGGGCCTACTGTGGGGCACAAAGAGCCTGATAGAGGACCTGCAGGGCTAGGGATGCAGGCCAGGCTGCGGGCAGCGGGCAGCACAAGGACGACACCAGGCCCTGGACACTGTCCAGGGTCTGATGGTCATCATGTCACCTTCATTGCCTAACCTAAGATGATGTTCTGCTTCCACAGGACCTGGATTCACTCCTGATTCAGGGCCAGGAGCTTGCCCCAGAATGCCAAGTCCTCCGCCTGCCACCTGTCCTGGAGGGCCAGGTCCTCCTCCCACCACCTCAACTCCTGGGCCAGGTCCTCTTCCCACTAGGCCTATGCAGTCTCCTTCCACTCTTTAGTCACCACCACCAGCTGCTGAAAGAGGAGGGTACAGTCCTGTGTGTGTTTCTGGCACACCTCCACACCTGGTACAGGACCACGAACTACAATAGCACGGGGAACAAGCTCGGGCTGCCCCGAGCCTCTAGCCTCCACCTGGAGGGCTACCTATGTCAGTGCTACATGTCCTTGCTCCCCTGCTGCCAAGGAAGACATTACTATTAGCATTGACACCTTCCTCAGGGTGTGAGGCCTGTGGCCACCTAGCTGTGGAGTATGGGATGTTCAATAAAGTTTTGCACTGCGTTGCACCTCTGTGTATTGTGGGGAGGAACCCAGGGCCAGGGGAGTACAGGTGGTTCAGGCAGGGAGAGGAGACTGGGGTAGGATCAGGGAGGGCCCTCCCCCCAGTATGGGAATTACCACATTGCCAGGGCTGGCGAGGCTGGCAGCTCAGCATGGTCCTCCCCATTGGCAATAGCATCCAGCTATGCCCATTGTCCTGGGTCCATGGTGCATGGTGTACAGATGCCTGGCTGGGGGCCCCACCCAGGGAGAAGCTGGCACTGCTGACGGCTGGTGATGACATGAACGGCCATTCCTCATGGCAGGGTGCTGGCCAGGGCTCCCTGAGCTGCTGGCAGACTGTATTGCTGGGAGGCTAGGCAGGATGGGATGGTGAACGTCCGAGAGTCCCTCCCTCGGTGATGTCAGCATAGGGGGCAGGATGGGATGGGGGCTCAGGCAGGCTGTCTGTGCTAGTAAAAAACAAATAGTTGTGCCCTGGGTCCCAGGATGCCAAAATGCAGGTCAGGTGCTGCATAAAGAGCAGGATCTTGCAGACACAGTTGGATCAACGATTGTGGTAGGTCATGGCCACCCACTGTGCCCACAAGGCTTTGATCTTTATGTGGCACTGCCACACTAACCAGTCATGCCCATGTTCCTGTATCCTGCTTAACAGGGCCTTATAAATGTGGATATTCAAGCACCCACCCTACTCAAATTGGTGCTGTATCTCTGCATTGCTCCAGAGTGCCACAAGGTCACCAACCTCTTTCTGGTTCCAGTGGGGGCCCCAGGTGAAGGGTATGGGTGTGCACATGTGGGTGATGCCAGACCTGAATGGGGAGCAAGAAACCATTGTGGGCCTTGCACCAGCTCTCTGGGTGCCTCCATGCCTGTCCTGCTGATCCCAGCACTGGGCAGCTGCTAGGAGTCCCCAGCACAAGGGCACAGCCCAGGACTGGCAGCCACATGGCAGAGGCTATGACCTGCAGGAGCTGCAGGTACAGCTTAGGCTGCTGGGGGTCTACGTCAGGCCCCAGGGTGCTGGCAGGCTGGCCAGGGGCTGCAGAGCCTGCAGCAACTGTTTGGCACCCACCTGGCCTGAGTGCAGTACCCTGGCAGCAGTGAGGCTGTGAAAGGCCAAGCAGCAGTAAAGGACTTCAGAAAGACAGGCACAACTCAGCGGTGGCCTGCCCAGGTGGGGACACAGAGCCTGTACTGCCCTCAGGTTGCCTGTGATGTGTGCCACAGGGCTCAAAGTGGCTGCAGGCTTTTATAGAATGCAGATAGGAGCTGTCAGAAGCAGCCCAGCCCTGGAGCAGGAGAGGCTCCTAGGCTGAAACCCTGGGGCTGGCCTCAGGACAGCTCCCTAGTGGCTGCGCAGACCCAGCACCAAATTTGCTGCTCGGTTGCATCTACACATGCATTACTGCACAGTTATTAATTGTGCTTAAGTTTGCTACCTGCATTTGCAGGTAGCAAATTTAATTGAGATTAGGGATTTTGACTGTGCAGTAAGCACACACACGTCCAGACATGCATGCTTACTGTGCAGTAAGCTAGGCAACAGCACAGTAAACATCTTGTGTAGATACACTCGCACACCCATTTACACTCTGCACACAGCCTCCTGACAGTCCTGAAGCCTTGGCCCTCCAACCCCTGTTCCCCATAGACTCACTTGTATCCAGATACCAGGGCTGCCCCATCCTGCCTGGCTGTATGCTGGCCACATGTGTGCACACACGCACAGGGCACGCACATGGCTTCCAATTGTTCTCCTCCTGCTCCCCTTTACAGGTTGGAAGGCTGCCTTCAAAGGGGAAAATCAGTGTTTTTCTCCTTCAAAGGAGGAAATCCACATTTTCCCATGGAAAATGGAAAACCCGGATATAGAAGAGACAGGACAGAGAGGAAAGGTTGGGGGGGGGGGG
>NW_005841971.1:2254708-2276475 GCF_000455745.1 Alligator sinensis
GTTCTTGTGCACCCAGCATTCATCCCTGCCTGTGGCAGGGGGTCAGGCTAGATGATCTGTTCTGGTCCCTCCTGACCCTAGCTACTATGAAACTATGGTAATAATAAAAGAAAATGTCTGCCTTTATCTTTCATATAGCTTTGTTTTTCTTCAGCAAAGTTAGCAAAGCAGAAAACCTACAGATACAGACAGCTCTGAAAGAGTATTACTTGTCACATCTAGTGCCAGTAAAACACCTGGGAAATGTATGAATTTTCTTAATTTACTATACAAAGCATTTCCTCTCTCCACAACCAGCATTTTTCTCCTTACATGGCATCTCTACAACTGGAGGCTTGCAACCTCATCTGTCTATTCTGCACAGTCCTCAGTTAATTTCTTTGTGAATGAATACCTGCTTTGTTCTGCCCATGACATCATATCATCCAAAGATATTTCCTTTATACCTCTACATTTCTGTTTCATCTTTGAGTGTTTGCAAACATGCAGAATTAATTTACCTCCTCAAAACAGATGCAATGCACTTTCCTTATTGAAAGGAGAGATGCATGTAATAAAACACTACATTTTAGGGAGTTTTAGCATTACCTCAATATTGCATATTCTCTTGGCTATCTAAGTAGGGGACGGGGGGATCATCAAAATTTTCAGACAGCAGTTAATAAAAGCTGGGATTTTTAGAATTGATTGGTGTGTGAGTAGATTTGCCCAAGTTAGCCAAGGTCATGAGGATATAAGCTCCCCGTGAGATGAGATATCCAGTTAAAGGACAATGCAATTTAGGGATTCAAGAAAGCCAACTTTAATAATTAGGAAAAAAAATACTACCATCTAGTCCCCATCTAGTTCTAGTGGAAGGCAAGAATCAGCACTGTCTCTATAGTGAACTCCCCTCTAGTCCCTAGAGGTCTTGGCTTCCCTGCTGACCCTCCACAGGTTGCCTCTGTCCCATCAGTCCAGCCTTTTCAGTCGTAGTCCCCATGTGACAGACTCCCACCATCTCCACTATCTGGGGGCTCCCACAAGCAGGCTTCCATGGACTCCAGAAGGCTGCAGGCTGGCAGGCACTTGCACAGCCCTGCACAGGCACATGCGCTTTCCGGTTCCCCTGCTGCTCTCTCCTTCCTCAGTTTCTAGAACAGTGATCACCAACCAGTTTATCACAGAGCCTCTTCCAGTCAATCTGAGGCTAGGGGTGGGGGTGAGCATGTGTGTGCATGCACCCCTCCTCCCCCCCAACCCAACAGGTCAGTCTGCAGGGGAGGGAAGGGGCTGGGGCCCGATCAAGGTCCCATGGTGAGGGACAGAGTATGGCACATGCAGGAGCCGGGGCTAAGGTGAGCAGGGCCCTAGCTGGCCCAGGTGGTGGGAGGATGGGAGCCCAGGAAGCTTGTCCAGGGGCACAAGGGGTTTCTACCACTGCGTGCAACCTAGCGGAGGCCCAGGGTGGGCCACGTGCCACATCTGTGTGCAGGGCAGATGCAGCTGCTGCTGCATGCACCACTTTGCACCTTGAGCCCTACTGCAGCTGCCTCAGAAGCCACGTGATGCCACGTCCCACTGCTGAGTGGACAGGGGCGAGGCTCAGCCCAGCAGTAGGACACACGTGGTGGCACATGCCCCCCACAAACATGGGGCAGCGCAGGTGACTGCAGCAGGTGTGGGAAGGGGCACACACAGTGATGAGAGGGAGTAGTACTACGCCGGGCCTACAGGGCAGGGCTGCAGCCACCCAAAAATTTGCGATAGCTCCCACAACTCTCCCTCCCAGTGCAACAGCTGCCTGCCCCGAGTGCAGCATGGCCCAACCCCGATGCTGGGAAGAGCCCAGTGCAGCCCGAGCCCCAGCCCAGTTACAGCCCACCCTGCCCCACGCAGATCTCAGGCACACGGCCCCTATGCCCTGCTCGTGTGTGTGCAATGGCAGAAGCCACCACCCCCTCCCTGTGCCGGGCACCCCCCAAACAAGCCGCTCACAACTCTGTCCCGTTTTCCACCCCTGCTGTGCAGGGCCTGCCCCTGCCCCACTCCCTCCCTTACTGCTGTGGGTGGGGGCCAGACTGAGGCCCTAGCAGTGAGGGAGGGTGTGGGGCAGAGGCAGGAGCAGGGGCTGGGATGAGTGGGGCTCTGGCCAGGCTGGGTGGCGAGACAAGCAGGGGCCCAGAGTCCTACTCACCCCAACCCCTGCTCCTGCCTGTGCTCCACTCCCTCCCTCACCACTGGGACCTTGATCTGCCCTACCACACCCACCCCATGGCCCTTTCCCCTTCCCTCACCTTTCCCCACAGACTTACCTGCTGGGGGGCGGGTGCCCCCCAAGTAACTTGTTCTCCCTCAGATTGACCTGCTGGGCAGGGGAGCGGTAGCAGCACACTGTAGATCCTGGATTGCTTTTTAATTCAAAACGTGATCTCCTACTTAAAAAGGTTGGAGACCACAGATTTAGAGAGAGCCAGAGTTCTTGGGAAAGAAATACTTTTCCTGCACCATCCAGAGGTGAGAGTGCAATTTCAGCCAGGCTACACCCAGCCCCTCTGCAATTCTGCCATTGACCCTTTCCCTGCCAGAACAAAACCCATTAAAAAAAAATGTTCAACATATAAACATCAAATCAAACAATCCAACCACATAATCATCACAACTGTTTATTTAAGGTCCTCGATTTCAGTCGTCAGTGTGATTTTCTGAGCCTGGGTTCTTGGCCCTTTCTGAAAGTCAAACCCCTTTAACACTAGGCATTTCTAAATCGCTAATCACTTAGGAATCTTTTAGTTGAATATGCATCCATGCAGTTTCCTTGACGAAAGTGCTAAGGAGCCAGCTGCTCACTTGATGAGAAATTGAGTTCTCAGCGCTTTTAGGAATATCGGGCTACTCCAATATCAAAAATCTAGATTAATTTTGGGCACCTAATTTGAAAACCTTGGCCAACAGAACAGGATTTACTATATTAACTTGCCCCTTCCTGAAAAAAAGATGGCTGACATGTGGCTGAAGTGTTCCGATTATATTCTCTGCATGAATTGATTTGGATTTTAAACTCCGCATTTTGAGATTCTACTGTGTCAAAAACTGGATTTCCCCCCCCTCCCAAACAAAGCAGCAACATGCAATTTGGACTCAATAGACTTTTGCCTCTTGTCCCTTAACAGCAGTAAGGGACTATAGCAAAATGGATGACGTTGCACTTTTTGGCATGAATGGGGAGGACAAGTCTCAAGTAGCTTCAAGAGTTAGCACTGAGGGCCTGATTCAAAGCCCACATAAAAGATGGTAAGGACAATACTTTAGACATCAGGAAGAGACAGACTACAGGAAAAGCTTACTTATAACCTCACAGATCAGCAGCCAAACTGAAGGTTTACCGTTTCTTGGACAGCCACTAGCTGCTGTTTCTAGTTTTATAGCAAATCAACTGCATTTCATTTAGCATGTTTTCCTATTTGTAACTTCACACTAGATCTCTTGGCATCTACATGTTCTAATTGGAGGTAACAAAGCTGTTGAACTTCCCAATGATAAATCCACTCAAACAGCTGGTCTGTCTGTTTTGCACATTTCTTGCAGCTCATTTACAACTGAAACACAGCACAGGTTGAGGAACAGATGCCTGTTTGCTCAGATGGAGCCTTTGAAACTGGCAGATGTATTTTCAAATTTATTTAGATATCAAGTTTTGTGTTCAAAATAACTCTGTATAATGCTCTATTCTTTAGGGAGAAAAACACAGCTGGGTAAGCAAGACGTTTTTCAATTGAGAAAATTAAAGTCTGATTTTTTTGCCACAGACACACACATGTAATTCTCCTCCCTCCCCACCACTGTAGCTCCTTCCCTGCTCCCCAAGATGACTGCATCACTTTGAAGTAGCCATGGACTAGTGTGTGCTATTAAGCAGAAATAGGATCTATTCCAACATAAGAACAAATGATGGATTGAACATTGTTACAAGATGAATGGAATATAATTTTCATCTAACATAGGAGGGATGGTCTAAATCAATATATATAGTTGAAAAAAATCATGAAATACAAGGAAAAAGATAAAAGCGAAGAATAGGTCATATGATGACCTACAGACAGTCCCACAAATGGCAGAACCATTCCCAGACATCTCCTATATCTCAGGTGGTAGAAAAGGAGAGGATCCACACATTCAAGGAATAAGTCAGTTGTTTCTTTAGTAGACTTTTCAACAGTGCCCAGCACAATGCAAGGAGGGGCCTCCAGGGGTCTCTTGTAATGTCAATGGAAGTTTTTCTATTGACTTTAAAAGGGCAATGGATCAGACCCTGGAAGGAAAATTAAAGATAACGTCTTGTTAGTTACTCTAAACTAAACTATAAAATGGATTTTTCAGGAGTAACTGGGTAAAATGTAACGGCCAGTAATACAGATCAGAGTAAGTGATCTAATGGTTCTTGCATCAAATAAAGCTGAGTGAAACCCAACATTTCTTGTACAATACTTATCACACAACTTGCCCAAGACATTTAATATTTTGACTAAACAACGGGTACAAATAATGTGCATTTATCCAATCTTCCTGTACTGCAGGAAACACATTCTTTTATACTACAAAGGACAGTGAAAAACTGAGTTAAATCTACAGGTTGTCCATAAAGTAGAACAATCATGTAAGACTATAAGGAATTATTTTTCTTTCTTCCTTCAGCATACACTTCCTTGATGCATCAGTATAGCACAGATGGCTGTTTATTAGATGCATCAGGGGACAGCACATGTAACTAAATGAAAATGGCTGTTAGCATCTCAAAAGGGTGCAGATTTAAATATCAGGATAAATTTGTTTATAATTTGATTATATTCATAATGCTTCAGTAGTTTGCTTGCAAGGAACAGAAAAGGCTTTACATTTAAATGAATCATTTTACTTTAACAACTGCAGACACTGCTTCTGTCAATACAAACTGAACAAGAGTTCTCCAAGGCAGGGAAAGCTCTCAGCTTCCAACGACTTGCATAAAAAGTATTCTGTACCTTGCAAGATAAGGCGGTTAAATCCGCAACGTGCAAGACATTTTTATTTACCGGAGACTCAATAACTGTAAGACACACATACATGAATGTGTGCACTTTACTCCAGAGCACCATACAGAGTGCACACACGCAAATACTTTTGACATAATGATATGAAATGATTACCTAACTGAATAATGATTGGAATAGCCTCAATTCTGCATTTTTGTGCATAAAACTGCTCATTAAAACTGGTGGAACTACTATAAGCATTGTCACTACTGGTGTTCAACAGGATTGGTCTATGGTTTCCTCCTAAATCCCTTGCTTTCAAAATTGAAGAACAGAACAAATAATCTCAATCACATGGTCAAAATCAGCAATACTTCACGTTGGGTCAGTAATACTGAACCTAAACCCACTTGATTAAAAATTTAACTAACTTGTGGGTGTTTAAAAAAGCTACAAGAATTGTAGCTGACCAGGAACCAAGAATTCTTAACTATACTGAGACCTTTATACCACACTCCAGCAATACCCAGAAGGCTTGAAGTGCCTATTTATTATTTTACATCTGCCTTAAAGCCCCGTGGTAAGTGCCAAGCCATTGCCAGGGCCACTCTGTAATTAAGAATCAAATTCCAAGACCCCAACAAAGCTCCTGAACATAGGTTTCATTCAGAAATGGACACTCATGCTGTAATAGGATTCTACAAAATGATATATATTCTCATGTCATGGATGTTTATCTCTATAGATTTTTCCCACAGTATCACATCCTTATTTTTCCATTATGAATCCAGTATTAGTGTAAAAGGTTTAGGTGTTAGATTAAAATAATTTATTCAGGTTTGAAATCGTTGTTTCCAGAAAGGCCAAAGAGAGAAGGTAGTTTAATAAAGGATTTCCTTGTATAGCAGTCCATCCATCTGACATCAGTCAGTGATTGTGCTTGACCAATCCTTTGAATAACCATTGTTTGAACTCTGTCTAAGAGAGAATGTGATAAGTAGTAATGTGACCATAATTTATATGATGGGCAAATTTACTTTCAGAGACCATTCACTTTCAGAGATGTGGGACAGAACATTTTCCAGTGCTTTAATTTTTCCATGGGAAATTTTCCATTTCTAAAAATTTATTGTTTCATAAAATTCATTAGTAACAATGAATGGATAACAATACAATATTAGGCAAGCTCGGCAGTTTCAAAGTAGTCATTAATGTTTTTCAGGTGATTATCCCTAGGAAGTGAGAGAAACAGAGAGCGCACGCATATATATTTTATTGATTGTAAACAGGAGAGTAAATACACTCACATAATAATCCAAACCAAAAATCAGGTTATGAATTCACCTAATCGGCTGTGCAGGTCAAATCAAAACCAAAGCTAAAATTCTTATTTCATCTCAGACTGCAAGTGAAAGCAAAACCAAAACTAAAACTGTGATTACTTTTCATTTGATTCTGATTCTATTTCAGAATCTGATTCTGAAATAGTTTCATAGTTGGTAGGGTCAGAAGGGACCTGAACAGATCATCAAATCTGAACCCCTGCTGTGGCAGGAAAGGGTACTGGGGTCAAATGTTCATCCAGCCTCCTTTTAAAGACCCCCAGGGTAGGAGCCAGCACCACTTCTCTTGGAAGTTGGTTCCAGCTCCTAGTCACCCTGACAGTGAAGTAGCGCCTCCTGATATCTAGTCTGATATCCAGCTTGTGTCGGATATCTAGTCCTCTGCCAGCTTGTGTTCGTTTGATTGAGAGAGGCATTGCTGAGAAACTTGCTGTGATGAAAGTTGTCATAGACTGTAAGAAAATTAGGCAAGGCAGGATATGATTTTAAATGTAAATAGCAAGGGCCATAGAGATCACCTCCTTGGACCTGCTTGAGATGCATCTGTGGATGCATGACAAGGTGCGGTTGACCTTCCTGACAGCATCCCCACATTGTCAGCCCATGTTCATATTGGCCTCAATAATGACTCCTAGATCCTTCTCTGCCTCTGCACTGATGAGAAGGGAGTTCCCCAGCATGTAGGTCTGCTGCTGGTTCTTCTTCCCCAGGTGCAGTACCCTGCAATTGTCAGTGTTGAAACCCATTCTGTTCTCTTCCACCCAACCCTGTAGCCTGGAACTAATAAGTAGTGCAAGTGATTCTACAGATAGTGACAGTGAAACTGGAGGTGCCGCAATGACATCAGTGGAAGAGTTAAGCTCTGTTGAAATAGATGAGTGGACAACCATGGCATATCATGCACAGTTCTTTGGGTGCTAAAATTAGTGTCAACAGTTTTTAGTGCCTTCGTGTTTTTTCCTTAAATTTAAACAAACAATGTAAGGGAAGTACATGCTATTGTGTACGGTCTTCACATTTTTTTTTCCAGATTTTTACAAGTATTCCAAGAAAAATAATTTATTTCCACATAAAGCTTTAAATTTGTTTGACTATAACATTTAAACCACATTAAATGTGCTGTATTTAATTTTGTTCCTGATCAAATATTTCCGTTCATACAATTGTGGCTATTGGGACATAAAATTAACATGGGGGTAATTTTTAGCTTTGTTTACTAAACATAAGTAAAATAAACATGCTAAATCAGATCACACACTATTAAGGGCATTGGAAAAATTTCCAGAAAACGTACATCTCTGTTCACTTTCAAAGAAAAGTATACCTCAATAAAAATAATGCCTGGGAATACACTCATTGACATCTACAATTGCCATTACCAAATGAGTAGGGTCTTTTACTGAAATGTACAGAATTTCTGAAGACTACGTTTTCTAAAATGTTTCTTTGAAAGTTGAGCACAAGCATCGATAAACAAACTGACTGAACCTTAGGGTTTAGGAACAAATTTCCACAAAAGCAAACCAAACATTTTACACTGGGCTCAAGACTGTTTCGCATCTACATTATCAGGCCCCATGTAACAAAACTGAATATAGTATCTGCTAAAATATCTTACCACCTCTGATTATTAGGATTTTGGTATGCCTCAAATCACCATTTCACAATTATGATCCCCCATAGCTTCTAACAATTCTGTTTAAGCACACGTTAGATGAACATTTAAAAATATATTTAGGTATTCTCTAGAAAAATAAGTTCTCAACCCCAGGCCAGCATGTCTGATCCGGCCCTTGGAATCATGTTATTCAGCCTGCAGGGATCCCCATGAGTCCAAAAATGTGGTGGTGGAAGAGCGCAGCTGCACTGTCACTCCTCTGCTGCCAAATTTTAGAACCCCTGGAGGCCAAACAGTGTGGCCTTGCATGCTAGATTGGGAACATGAGACCCATCAGAGGTGGTGCAAGGCCCGACCCTGGTGTGCACACTAGCCTTGTACCATTCATCCAGCCCATAGGCCCAAAAGGTTGAGCACCACTGATCTAGAAATGTCATATCCGTCGTGATAATCATAACATATTTGTAGTAACCTATGTACAGTAAAAATATGAACACACTTTCAATTATTTTTTTTATTTAACCACATATAAATACATCACCAATTGGCATAAACTCCATAAAAATACAGTATTTATTTGTGCTATAACACTGTTTAGTCACAATGTTATATAAAGATATCCTTTTACCACTTTCTTGCATCTCAAGAACTTTTAAAAATGTTACTTCCTCCAAGCCCTTTAATGTGATAGTTTCCTTATAGAAACTTTAAAGTCTTTTTTGTAAAAGTTAAAAAAGTTAACATATGTATTTTCAACTCTTCACCTTCACCCTGACAAGGAGGCAGATATTAAAACTGGCAAATACTTATTATAGTGAACAGTTCTCTTCAAACTTTTTTTAAACATATGTTCACATTCTATTACTACTGTCACAGCTGTAGATTTTTATTTCTGCACCATCCACTACCACTAAGGTGCAGTCAAGGCTGAATATGCAGTACAGGCACCTAGATCACTGTCCTGTAATTTAGCTGCTGACTGAGCAGAAAAAATAAAAACACTTATGGCATTCAAATAAGCTATCAAATATTATAAACTAAGATTACTGCAATGCTTTCCAGGGGCAGTAACAACACATAGAACTTATATATGTGCTAATCGCCTTTATAAATTTCTTGCTGAAATAAAGGGAAGTGAAGACTTCTGGGAAATTAGAGCCCTGTCCATCTACAAAGTCAGGGCCACATTCAGATGACAAAAGTATCAGCAGCAGGAAGAATAACTATACACTACCTGGTAAGACAATTCAAACAGAGTATATTTAAACATTTGTTGTAATGATTATATTTACATAATTTCTGACCATGCTCATACCACAATCAAGTTAATTTTATTACAAAGTTTTCTTCACTATTGTTTAAAGGATTTTTTCCCAGCAATTTTAACACAAAATCATTATTTTAATGAAACTAGATGAACAATATATAAGAAAAATCAAAGAGGGCTTACATCACTGGGAAGAAAATATGACATGAGCTAGGAAAGATTTTTTTTTGATACTACGTTAGTCTGTAGTTCTCGTTAAGGCAGTTTAGGGTTTATTCTAGTACTTTAATAAGGCTATACAAATATAAATGATAGATTTTTCCTGAATATTCCCCCCTTTCCATATAAAACTTCATAAGTTTATCTGGTTATTTTAAATGAACATGGATGCTAAAAATTCTCAGACAGCAAGATGCTAAACTATTCCTCAGGTGTGAATATTCCTCTTAATAGTCTAACTTTTTAAAATAATATCCAAGTTAAGGTTCCAGTCCAAGTATATGTATTGTGTACACCTAAATGATAATGTTTAAACATTGTTTAAAAACCTTTCCCTTAGAAGGCAAGTTTAAATCATGACATGTTTTTAAAAGGGATCCAGGACTGGCAGAGACCTATTTGAGCTTCTCTAAAAAGAAAAGAAAAATTCCTTCATATAGGCATGGCTAATGAATTGATGTCACTCCTTTGGAAATATGTGATCAGTATCATGTTATCCAAAAGGAAGACTGGGGTGGTTAACATTATTCTGTGATGGGAAAATCTTGATGCTATAGCACCATCCCTTAGCACCAGTATTTTAAATAAGCTTGCTTTGCTGAGACATACTGACAGCCTTGTTTCACAAATTCATTGGTTTTGAGAGCTGTAGTTGCTTTCTACAGTCATTTAAAACTTTTTTTGGATCAGTTTTAAGTAAAGAGTGTATAATCATTTGCATAGCAAATTGTGAGGGACTAACCCTAAAACAGAAACCCACACTGTCAGGTTTGAGCACTTCTAAAATCAAAATTTGTTTAAAGAGGTAAAAGAAAGAACACAGATCTTCTCATTTTGAGTCTAGTATAAAAGACGTTTCTAACAAGGATTTTTATAAAGTTACCAGCTTAAAAGGTTGAGACAGTTTTCTGAACAGAAGTTAGTCCTTTATTATCTTCAACACTCTATAAACACTGTTGTGGAATACTGTGATGAAATATGGCCTGGGATCTTTACTCATCATGTTACATAAGGGAATTTTTCCAACATTGACAGGATCTTCCACATCCCAAATTTCAGGCATGCTGCAACCAGGCCTAGAAAATATTTGAATATATAAACAAAAATAATGTAACAGTAAAGAAATATAATCAAGTACGTGTAATTAAAGTTTACAAAGGGGTTAAATGCAACTGACCTACAAAAAAACTAGGGTTATGAACTCTTCCTGATTTACACAGAATTTAACATTTGAATTGTATAGAGGTAGTCTCCTACAATACATTCAGAAACATTCCTAGGAAGTCTGGTGCCACAACACTAAATACAGATATTTGCTGTGATGGCTGCCTTCCCTCTAACTCAAAGCCCAGGGCATCTACCCCATTCACTCCCCCCCCACTGGCAAAAATGTCTCAGAAAATTTTCCCAGAAAAAAAAGTCTCATTGTTTTTGGTTCACCCAGTACAAAGGTATTCATGTAGGTTGAGGGTCTGTTTTATATTAAATCAAGCACTTCACACATTTCAAGTTTAATGTACAATCAAAAAGTACCTATTCTGATGAGTACCATAATTCTATCATCAACTTGACACTTTGAAGATAAGATGTAGGTTATCTTAATTTAGATGTTATAAAGTATACTGATATACAGAGACGACCCAAGCAGAGTGTGGGGCCCGGGACAAATCAGCCTGTGCAGGACCCCACCCCTGGACGCGAGGAAGCCAATGGCAGATTTGGCGGGGGTGCGGGGAGGGGCTGAGCAGCCGGACATGAAGCTGGCGGCAGCGTGTAGTCGCTGTGGCCACTCTGCCCAGGCCCACAAAGCACGGGGCCTGGGGGGGGTTGCCCCCGCCCAGGGACAGCCCTGCTGATATACTCACTTAGCTCTTCTTATGCACCATGACTCTTCCAGAACGTAATAACTGACTCCCAGTTTTAACAACCCTTCCTTCACTTCTTTTGCTGGCTTTCGACTATACATGGAATATACTATTTTAGTTCTGGCCCTTTGAAAAGAAAAAGGTGTTAGCAAATAGCATGGCAGACAGGACAACGTATTTCTTGACAAATGTCAATCTACTGGATCACGGTATACATGTAAGCAGTCTATGCAACCATTACACCAAGATCTTCAGAGCGTACATCTAGGCAAGAATATAGAGTGGAGGCTTCCCTAGATCTACCAGCCCTCCTCTAGATCATCCAGACAGAATCCAAAGGCCAGACTGAGTCTGGATTTTCAGTGCCTTGATGGTTGTAGCTTCTGCCAGAAAGCAACAGATTAGAGCTGTTGCTGACTCCCTCAGCAAGGGCACATTTCTGTCAGGATGATATCCCTTAGCTTTTCTCCAATCAAGAAGTACCCACAAGGCACTGGCGGCTAGGGGTTTCAGGTGTCGTATACTTGTCTTACACTGGAGGCTGCAACACTGCGGTATTTTATAGGAGCTACCCCCACCATGTTGCCACCCAGTCCTCCAGTCAGATGCGGTTTACGGTCATACCCGTGACCAACAAGATATTAAGTATGATTAAAATGAAAAGCCTAAATACTACAGTGAGAGGCTTATTATAATTAGGCAAAGAACAGTGGATAAAAAGGCTGTAATAAAATTATATTGATGTCGTTTATGTAATTTGGCATCATTTAAAATAGAATAGCAAAAACAAAAGACTATAATGTGAATTGTGCACCAGCTGGATCAACAAAACTGGGAATTAATTCTAAGATAGACTTTACATAGGCACATGAAAGCAGAAATGGCAAATAGCAAGTAGATGTTAGGTTGTAATATAAAATGGCTACAAAAAAGCCAATAGGCTAAGGAGACAGAGATACATATCACAAGAAAATGTATTTGAAATAAAGCTTATTAACCACAAAATGAACATGGGCCACCAATGCAATGCCGTAGCTGGCAGAGTTAATCAAACACTGGCACGCATCTACTTAGGCATCTCAAGCAAGGCTAAGAATGTCATCTTCCTGCCCTACTTGGCCTGGTGAGACCACAGCTAGAGTACTGCATCCAGTTCTGGGTGCCACACTTCAGGAAGGATGTGGAGAAGCTCAAGAGAGTCCAGCGGAGGGCCATACACATGATTAGAGGCCTAGAGACTAGGTCTTAAGAGAAGAGGCTGAAAGACTTAGGACTGTTCAGCCTGGAGAAGAGAAGACTCAGAGGGGACTTGGTGGCAGCCCATAAGTATATCAGGGGCGTACATCAGGGCCTGGAGGAGCATCTATTCACCAAGGCCCCCCAGGGGAGGACAAGAAATAATGGGCAAAACCTGATCAAAGCTAGACATAAGGAAAAATGTAATTACAAGTCGAGTACTGAGGGTTTGGAACAGGCTCCCCCCAGAGGTAGTACAGTCACCCATCCTGGCAAACTTCAAAAAACGTCTTGACGCCCACCTTGCTGGGGTCATCTGATCCCAGCAGTCTTTCCTGCCCAAGTGCAAGGGGACTGGACCCGATCATCTGTATGGTCCCTTCCAGCCCCTAACATCTCTGAAACTATGAAATATGACGTCTGAAATTCCCCCTTAAATTTATATGGCAAATTCTTCATGACCATAAAAGTTATTGAGAATACTGTACCCAGTTGTCCTGTCTTTGAATTGTGCAGAGGTTGTTTCCTAGAACACAATGAGAAGCCTTCCTACAACTTTGGGTGCCTGGATACCAAACATGGGTAGCCGTGAGCCCTTGCCACACACACAGATCTGGGAGGCATGTGCCGCCCCCCCCACCCCAGTGCTTCCCCTAGGGTGTGCACCCCATCGGACAAGCCACTCACAGCTCTCTCTCATGCTCCACCCCAGTCCGGCAGCGCCTGCCCCAGCCTGACTCCCTTCCTCACCATGGAGGGGCCTTGATCTGCCCCCACACTCCTTCCCTCCCCCTGCTTCTTCCCCTTCACAGACTTACAGGCTGGATGCTGCTTTCCAAGCTGCCGGCTGTACACCTGGCCACGTGCATGCTGCAGCTTGGCACATGCACATGGCATTTATCGGCAACATTATTGGCCACATCAGCCAAAAAAGCCGACTGAGATAATGTCAATTTTCCTTTTATCAGTGCCAATATGAACTGGAGTGATATATCAGTGCACCTCTTATGTACCCCTCCTGCTACTGCATTCAGCTACTTTTAAAATCTATAGCTCTTGGGGATCCACATGCTAAACATTTCAAGTCAATAATGTTTAATGTTTAACAATCAATATTCATTGGCAGGAATAAAAAGGAAGTGTATCAACTTGATTCTGGAAAGTTTCCAAAAACAAGAGCCCATTCTTATGGACATGATCCAAGGAAAATTACAGCCCATTATTTCACACCTACTGTATTATCAGTGTTTTAAGGGAAGCAATTATCTTCTGGTAAAATTAAGCCTATTCTTGCAAATATGTTCAGGGAAGATTTCATTCAGGCATCTTGTTTTAACTTCACTTAAATCAGGATGCATGCAAATTTAGATAAATTTAATTTTGGTTTAATGAAAGTAGAATTTGCAAGTCCATGTTAGCAGGAAAATGATTTTTTTTTAGTTTTATAAAAAGAAACCCCAATTTTAATTTCTTTCCTTTTCCTACTAAACTAAATTAAGATCATGTTAAATTCAAAGACTAGAGGGCTGGGAGATTACCACTGAAAAGCAAAGCCTACATGTATGGTCCTTTAATATACTAGATTTACATATATAATCATGCAACCTTACAGAACATACTTCCCATATAAAAAGCTTGGTCAATGGCCAAAGATACAGAAACTATTCAATAATCCATTTAGAATGATCTCCACAAAATCCTTACTTCAGTTCTGTGCTTATCATTTTGTAATCAAAGAATAAAGGAAAATAATATTTTGAGGTTTTTCTCAAAACATAATTCTGACACCATGCACAGTTGAAAGATTAAATGGAGAATCCTGGAAGTAATTTATATGCATTCAGATAGTTTGCCTTTTTTTTGTTTTGTTTTTTGTTTGTTTGTTTTTACACCATACCATAAATAACCCAAAGCAACTCATATGTTCTCCAGTTCAAATAAGCTCCATCATTCTCTGGTTAACCCAAATTCTGGAGATTATAATTATAGCATGCACCTCTTCAACTGAAAGCATCCAATACTGCATCTGTATTACTTCTAGAAGTGGAAGTACACAGCATGCATGTCCCTTGTCACCTTCCAGCTGACTGTGTAAGGCTGGCAGGAAAATAAATATGCAGATGCTTGCATGCAATTATCACTAAACCCTTATCGTCTCTCCTCAAGATAGAATTACAAAGCATTGTTGTCATTCTACTTTGGCATAACATAGAAGTTTATCAACTTAAGCTAAAATAAGTGAATATTAGACACACATTTACAAGAGTTCAGATTTTTTTAAATTCCATGAAAAACAAAATAAGACTTCAAAAGCCACGTGAAATGATCTGGTAAAAAAGAAATTGCAAAATTGCAACCACTGTAAGCATTTCCCAACTTAATCAACATTGCTATAAGTGAAGGCAATATCCAAAGCAAAGTAGTCTTTATCATAATTATACCTCACATGTTTTTGATTGACAAGTCTGTAGCAAAATCCTATTATATCCACTACCCTGCAGAGGTCTATCATTCTCTAAATTGTTAGTAAGTCTGAATTCTGAAAGAATGACTTTAAAATAATTCTAGAACTTTGTAGGATTAAAAAACCCCAACAAATAGAACTTAAGAAGTGTTGTATTGGCTCAAGACCAACAGCCCATATAGCTCAGTATCCTCTCTCTCAACAGTGGCAGAAGTGGATACTCTACACGGATAGCTTTGAACTGAAGAGCTCTAGAGCGATCTATCCCCTATTCCTTACCCTCCCTGGCATCCACCACTTATTGGGTTAAGAGATGCTAGAGGAAATATCTCCAACCAACCTGTCCAATAACTATTAACTGATCTATCATCCATGAACTCATACAGTCCCTTTTTGAACCTGGCTATGCTGTTTGCCTCCACCACCTCCCGCGACAATGAATTTCATAAGTCAACTACATGTGTAAAAAAATACGTTTTCTTGTTAGCTTTTGACTTATCACTTACTAATTTCAGCAGTTGCCCTCTAGATCTAATACATGAGACTTCACAAACAAGCTTCCTATTCACTTGATCCATACCTTCGTGATTTCATAGACCTCCATCACATCCTAATTAAATTAAAAATGCTGAGTATGATTTGCATTTCTACTGAACATTATAAAAGTTTTTAAAAGTTAATTTTAGTGGAATAAATTGTATGAATTTTGAAATTTACCTCAGCCCCACATCTTCATAATGGGGATGATTTACAATAGGGCGAAGTGTAGACAACTTGATACTTGCCATTGTAGGCATTGCTCCTGCAAAAACAGCATCTGAAACATATATTTAAAGAAGGATAATGAAGTAGTAGAAAATAGAAAGTGAGAAATGCAAGTGAGAAAATTTGCATTTTAAATACTCAAGATCATATAAACGTAGACCAATATAAGAAAATATAGGGAAGAACAGAAAGTTGCTTTTTTGCTTAAGGAATTTCTTTGGAAGGGGACAAAGTCAAGCTCTTGGGCAATACAAATGCCTGTAAGGAGACACTCTAAAAACATAGGTCATGATTTTCAAAACTGAACTATGATTTTGGATACCAGGTACCCTTTAAAAATGTTAAGTAGGGCACTCAGAAGAACACAAAAATAACAAATTATTTTTAAAAACCTTGACAACGTCAACCTTAAGTAATTAAACCACGACATCCATAGACTTAAGATGTTAACTAATACTTTCTGTCAGCCTTAACCTTCCTATTTTTTTCTTTTGCTCATGGAAGCAGGCACACCCTGCAGCACCTTTGAAGGACTCTGGTCGAGAATGACTGGACTAGATGAAGGGCTTGTAAATGTACATATGTAATTGGTTGGATCTTCATGGTCAAAGAACAGTCATAAATAGCTCAATATCCAAGTTTGGAGAGGTATCAGATGGGGGTTCCCAGGGGTCTGCTCTAGGCCTGGTATTGTTTAGTATTTTCAGTAATAATTTGACACAGTGGTGCCCATCTCACTAGGCCCCATGAGCCAGATGAGTAAGAGAGCCAGAACCAGCCTGCAACCAGGGAGTCAGCAAACAGGACTGCAAACAGGACAAGAGAGAAGCCTGGCACCAGATCCTGCCCAAGAAAGGGAAGTGATCCAACTGCCTGTACCTTTGGTTTTTGCTGAGTGTTTGGTGGGCTGTGTCTGGGGTGTGTGATCTGAGAAACTGGGAGTGACTGCTGACTGCTGAGTGAGTGCTGACTGCTGTGCGATTGCTGCCTGGGTCTGGCAGAAGCCCAAACAAAGGGGCTGAGTCAGCCCAGGCCCAGAATGGTATAAAAGGAGATTCTCCAGGCGACCAGGGAGCCTGTGACTCAAGGAGCCAGCAAATAGGACTGCAAACAGAGGAAGCAGTTCGCAGGCCAGTCTGTGGGTAGTAGCATAGCCTATTACCACACAATCGCTCTCAGCCATGGCGGTGACTTGCCGTACCTGTTGGCATCCTGGTATCACTGAGACCTTCACCCAGAGAGAGCCCAAGCCCCTGGACTGCCGGGGCTGTCTGGCATGGTTGCTGGCAAGTGAGCATGGGGGCACCCCCATTTGTGGGGTGTGCTCCCTGGTGGAATCTCTGGAAGGCCAGGTACGGGAGCTCGAGGAGGAGATACTTCAGCTGCAGACCATCAGGGCCCACAAAAACTTTATTGATGGCTACTGCCAGACCCTTCTCCAGAAGGAAGAAGAGATGGAGATGGTAGCCAACGTGATGGCTAACCAAGAAAACCCACCTGGAGTGACCTGGAAGACAGATACCTCCAGGAAACCCAGGGTTCCTCCTCCTCTGGCCCTGCACAGCAGTATGTTCCCCTCCCCACACATGAGGAGGCTCTGAAGGCAACACCAGGAGAGGAAGGTAAGCAGCTTGCTGCCACCCACAAGAGGCAGCGGAAGGTGGTGGTGGTGGGGGACTACTACCCCATGGCTCCTCATCCATGTGAGAACTACTGACATGGCCAGGAGTAATCCAGACCAGGTCATAAGCAACTACAGGGCTCTGGGTGATGGGAGCCCAGGTAGTCTTTTCTTCTGTGCTCCATGTTGCAGGTCGTGGTCCCAGAAGGACAAGATGCATCAAGGAAGTGAACCAGCAACTCCAATGCTGATGCCACTGAGAAGGCTTCAGATTCCTTGACCATGGTGCACACTTCAGGGAGAGGACTTCTGGGAAGGGATGGCATCCATCTCACGAGAAAAGGTAAGTCCCAGTTAGCCAATCTTTTGGACAGAACTTTAAACTAAGATTGCTGGAGGACTGGGATATAGAAATTCAAGCATGTCCAGGGACCAACATAGAAGCCCAGTAGATAGGGACACTGGGAAAGCCACTCTTGCGGGAGCTGAGGGAATAGTTCACCATCAGTAGGACGGAAAGACGACAGCCTCAGTAGTAGGCATGAGTCCTCTATACTAATGCCAGGAGCATGGGGAAACAAGCAGGAGCAGCTAGCCCTCCTACTCTCCAGTGGGCATTATGACCTAGTAGGGATTAGAGAGACCTGGTGGGACTCCTCACACAACTGGAGTGTAGCTAGAGGGCTACACCCTACATAGAAGGGACCGGGTAGGGGAAAAAAGGTAGAGGCATTGCTCTTTATGTGAAAGAGCAGTACACCTCCTTGGAGGCCAACATCGGCTCCAAAAATGGACAGCATGAAACCCTTTGGGTCAATTTGCAGGGAAAAGGGGGGGGAAGGGGGGGCATGGCAAGAGAGGCCTAACTGTAGGTGTATACTACAGACCACCAAACCAGGGGGAGGAACTGGATCTGGAGTACACCTGAGAATTGACTAAGGCTGCGTGTGCACGTGACATGGTCGTCATGGGTGATTTTAATTATCCAGACATCTCCTGGGAAGAACACTCAGCCAAGATGGAACGGTCGTGATCCTTCCTGACCTGTGTTGAGGAGTTCCTCCCGACTCAGGAGGTGCACAGGTGAATCAAAGGTGACACTCTGCTAGACTTGGGCCTGGCCAAAGGAGACAACCCGGTGACCGACTTAAATATAGGGGGAAGTCTGGGTGACAGCAACCATGATGTTCACTGTTCAACGTAAGGCAGACAAATCAGATAGCAGGACTGAAGTCTTGGACTTCAAAAATGCAAATTTCAACAAGCTTAGGTCACTAGTAGGGCAAATGCTACGGGACCAGGGACCGAAGGTGAAAGGTGTGCACAAAGAGTGGTTGTTTCTTAAGGACATGATCCTTAAAGTACAAACGAAGTCCATTCCCGTGCAGAGAAAAGGTAACAGAAGGGCTGGGAAGCCCTCTTGGCTAAACAGGAAAACTGTGGTCCTTTTAAGAAAGAAGAAAGAGGCTTATAAACAATGGAAACTTGGGGCAGGCCCCAAGGAGGACTACTCCACAACAGCCTGCATCTGCAGGGAACAGGTAAGAAAGGCTAAAGTAGCGACCGAACTTAGATTAGCAATGGGAATCAAGGACAACAAGAAGCCCTTCTTTAGGTACATAGGGAAGAGGAGTAAAACAACTGAGCGTGGGGCCACTGCTCAACAACTCAGGAGAGCTGGTTACTGGCACCCAAGAGAAAGCTGAACTTCTGAATGACTACTTCGCCTCAGTCTTTCACCAGACCAAGGGGAAAACCACGTCAGGTGGAGTAGAGGATGAGCACAGTAGGAATACTCACCTTCCTACTCTTGCCATTGAGAATCAGTGTATGAACAATTAATAAAATTAGATGTATACAGTGCTAAAGGAGTGAGCTGAAGTTACAGTGGAAACCCTGGCAAAGTTGTTCCACAACTTGTGGAGCTCTGGAAAAGCCCCTGAGGACTGGAAGAGGGCCAAAGTTATGCCCACCAACAAGAAGGGCAGGAGGGAGGAGCCAGGTAACTATAGGCCAATCAGCCTAACTTCCATCCTAGGGAAAATCCTAGAAAAGTTCATCAAGGCGTATCTGTGATAAGCTTGCAGAAGCTAAAATTCTGATTAAAAGCCAGCATGGCTTCATCGCAGGCAGGTCTTGCCTTACCAACCTCATATCCTTCTATGATCCAGTAACTCACCACCTGAACACGAGGGCAGGTTGACATTGTATACCTTGACTTCCAAAAGGCCTCTGATCTAGTATCCACGATGTCCTCGCGAGAAAACTGGAGGACTGTGGGCTTAGCTCCGAGACACTCAGTACTTTTCAACATCTTTATTAACAATTTGGATGTGGGGGTGAACAGCTGGCATGCAAAATGATACAATTTTCTTAACACTGCATTCATCCATGCAGTGCAGAGTGGAATAATACCTTCAGGTATTGCATGATCTGGGATACAGGAATGGCATGAAACTTGCCTTTTTTTTTCTTTTGTAACAGGACCAGTTTGTTAATTCATACATTGCAAGGCTGGAAGGGACCTTGGAAGATCATTGGGTCTAACCCGGTACACCAAGCAGGAAACATAACTGGGGGTCAGGTGACCCCAGTAAGGTGACTGTCCAGTCTCCTCTTGAAGATTTCCAGGGTAGGTGATTGCACCACCTCTGCAGGGAGCTTATTCCACAGTCTGGACACCCTAACTGTAAAGAAGTGTTTCCTAATGTTGAGCCTGAATTGATCTTCCAAGAGTTTGTGGCGATTACTCCTGGTTTTCCCATCGGGTGCCCTGGTGAACAGTTGCTCAGCAAGCCCTTGATGTACTCCCCTAGTGTAGTGGGTAAGCTGCTACCAGGTCCCCTCTCAGCCTTCTTTTCCTCAGGCTGAAGAGTCCCAGATCCCTCAGCCTTTCCTCGTATGGCTTGCATTTTAAGACTCCGATCATACGGGTGGCTCTTCTTTGGACTCTCTCAACCTTGTCCACGTCCTTGTTAAAGTGTGCTGCCGAGCACTGGATGCAGTACTGTAGTGGTGCTCTCACTAGCGTTGAATAGAGTGGAAGAATCATCTCCTCGGCTTTGCTGGAGATGCATCCATTGATGCATGCCACAGTATTATTTGCCCCACTGGTTACAGCATTGCACTGCCGGCTCATATTCATACTGTGGTCTATTATGATCCCCAGGTCCCTTTCATTTGTGGTGCTAGTCAGTTTGGTGGCCCCAGCCTGTAGATGTGTTGGGGGTTGCTCGTCCCGAGGTGGAGCACTTTACATTTCTCAATGTTGAACTACATCGGGTTCTGATCCACCCAACATACCAGCCCATCTAGGTCCACCTACATCTGCAGCCTATCTTCAAGCGTGACCATGCTTCCCTATAACTTCGTGTTGTCCGCAGACTTGGCCAGTAAACTCTTCACTCCCATATCCAAATTGTTAATAAAGATGTTGAAAAGTACTAGACCAAGCACCAATGCCTGCAGGACACTGCTGCCCACTTCTTACCAGGATGACACAGATCCATTCCCTACAACTCTCTGGGTCTTATCCTGCAGCCAGTTTCTCACCCACCTTGCTGTCTCGGAGTTAAGCCCACAGTCCTCCAATTTTCTTGTGGGGACATCTTGGGATACTAGATCAAAGGCCTTTTGAAAGTCAAGGTATATAGTGTCAACCTACTCTCTCGCGTCCAGGTGGCGAGTTACCTGATCATAGAAGGAGATGAAGTTGGCAAGGCAAGACCTGCTCGTAACGAAGCCATGCTGGCTGTCAATCAGAATCTTACCTTTTGCAAGCTTATCACAGATGGACTCCTTGATGAACTTTTCCAGGATTTTCCCTAGGATGGAAGTTAGGCTGACTGACGTATAGTTACCCAGCTCCTCCCTCCTGCCCTTCTTGTGGATGGGCCCAACACTGGCCTTCTTCCAGTCCCCAGGGACTCAGTTTGTAATTCACTATTAGCTCTCAGATCCCTTTACCATACTTTTGTCTAGCTAATTATTTCCCATTTTGCATCTGTGCATTTGAATTCACCTTCCCAAGCATGCAACCTTGCATTTATCCTTATTAAATTTCATCGTGTTGATATTGGATCCTCTCTCCAATTTATCAAGAGTGCACTGACAGATCTTGAGGGCCCGATACCGATAGCCAATTTTTAAGGAGGCTTATTGACCAATACTGATCCAGTTTCCAATACACAGCCCAGCAGCTTGAAGAGCTGCAGCCAGCTGGTAAGTTTGTTGTGGTGGAAGGGGAAAAGGGAGAGAAGGGGCATGGAGGGGGACAGATCAAGGCCCCTGCAGTGAGGGAAGAAGTAGGGCTGGGGCAGGCACTGCCCAGCCAGGGCAAGGTAGGGTGTGGGACAGAGCCATGGCTTGTCTGGGGGAC